>NC_077241.1:50216673-50823459 GCF_947179165.1 Solanum dulcamara
ACTTTGCTATTGACCTCGAGCCGGACACCAAGCCCATTTCTATTTCTCCTTATCGTATAGCTCCAGTTGAGTTGAAGGAGCTAAAGAAGCAGCTTTAGGATCTATTGAGTAAGGGGTTTATTATCGCTAGTGTTTCTCCTTGGGGTAGCCCGGTGTTATTTGTGAAGAAGAAGAATGGGTCTATGAGGATGTTTATCGACTATAGACAGTTGAACAAGGTAATTGTCAAGAACAAGTACCCTTTTGCCTGTATCGATGATTTGTTTGATCAACTCCAAGGAGCAGCCTTATTCTCTAAGATCGATTGGAGATCTCGGTATTATCAGTTAAGTATTCCTCCTTCAAATATTCAAAAGACAGTCTTTCAAACTAGATATGGCCACTCTAAGTTTCTTGTTATGTCTTTCGGGCTGACTAATGCCCCAACAGCATTTATGGTTTCATCTGTATCTGGATTCCTTTGTGATTGTCTTTATTGATGACATCTTGGTTTACTCCAAGACTGAGGTAGTCATGTCCAACACTTGAGGATTGTGCTCCAAAGGCTTAGGGAGAAGAAGCTTTATGCCAAGTTCTCTTAGAAAAAAAGAGATGCATCTTTCTTTTCAACAAGAGGAATCACAGCTGATTAGAGTGCTACCAAGTTTCGTTTTTGGTTGCAACCCGAATTCCCGGGAGAATGAAATTCAAAAAGTTGAGAAACGAAGTAACCTCATCCAATGGCCTCGCTAAAACTATAGCGAATGCATCTATCGTCATTGATGTATAAATAAAGATAACAATTAGTAGTGATTGAATTCCTTCTATGGTTCCACATGAGAAACCAGTACGAATATAACCTACATGTCCAATTGAACTATGAGCTAGAAGTCTTTTTACTTTCGTTTGGGCCATGGCGGCCAGTGCTCCTAAGATCATAGAAGCAATGCTGCAGAAAAAGAAGATTTGTTGCAATGTAGCTCGCTTCGCAGAATTCGGGACCTAACAATGTTCGACAGCTTAGGGAAGAATGATGGGTCGCTAACAAGGCCCCTAAATGACTGCTCAGAAGGCCTACCTATTTTTTTTCCCAATCTGTCACTTGCTCGTCCCTCTCTCATAAAAATGGTCTCTCCTCTCCTCTCGCTGTCAGGTTTGGTTCTTGTTCCAGGTTGGGTCTCACTGTTTTATTATTGATTGTCCCATGGTTAGAATACGCTTTTTTTCGCTTGGTTATCTTAGAAGGGTTAGCTACGTCCCGTTGGGAACCATGAAACAACTAACACCCTATCTTCTACTCCGTACTATGAGATAGAGGCAATGAAATGGGAATTGCAACGCACTATTCGGTCCATCCCCAATCTACTTTCCTCTTCCGAGATGCCTTCTTCACTGGCCAGGAAAGGGATAGAGTCTTGTCTTCCTTCTACGATTCCGAACTTTGTCCTAAGAGCTGATTCGTTCAAAGATATGAAAGACAGTTTCGAAAGCAGAGACATAAATTGGGACAGGATTACTCTGGCTTGAAAGCGGCGTGACTCACTGTGATTGGAATCCGACTTCCTTGTGACCCGCTTACTTACTTATGTTGTACCTCTTCCTTTGCTAACTCCGCCTGTATTTGAGCATGAACTAATCTATCACTTCCCTTCTATCTCTTAAAGCTTTTACACTTGACAGTTCCCCTGACCACCTGGACGATCGGAGTAGAAGGGGGATGCCCTTTAATTAAGCAAAGAACACACCGAAGCTAGACAGATTGGAAAATCCCCTTTATGGAAGGACCTATGTAGAAGCTCATTCCGGACAAAGGAAATCTCTGACACAGATTTAGGCTTCTCCGATTGAGAAAACTCCGACAATTACTTTTATAGTAGCTGCGAGCCTAAGATCAAAGGCAGTTCCAAAAAGGAGTTCCCTATTTCCAGCTTGAAAAAGGAAAGTCTCAATGCCAGTTGTAAGGTTAGGAAAGCCAGGTATGATGAAATCCTCTTTTCGAATAGGAATTGATTCGATCTTATTATTAGAATATTCAGATTCAACTGAATATACTATTTTCAAGAAGGAATCGCCATCACCAGTGGAAGTTGAACCCGACGATCTCTTCCTCCTGAAGTATGGAAAAAGGAAGAAAAAGCAGTCAATCACAGGGAAGGAAATAGAGAAGGTAAGGGACCGCTTTCCTTGTTCAAGCCGGTATTTAATGAGTAAGTAGTAAGTAAGTGAGAAGTGGTGAATTGGCCAGGAGGAATAAAGCTTATTTCAAGTACTAATAAAAGCATTCATTACAAACTCTTGTGCTTACTTATCCCAAGTATAGGATGTTTTCCCTGAGCCTGTCTGTGTTGAATACGCTTTTTCCGTGTAGAATAGAGATTCTCTCTAAGATTTATAGAATATACGTTTTCTTTCTCTGATTAAAGGTTGTCCAAAGAGGACTAAGAGACAGATGTTGTGCTTGCAAGTAAGCTTCAGCCAAGCATCAGATAAACCAAGTTCGGGTTGGGAAAAGGGCTATTTACCCCAGCAATATAGAATAATTATTACCCCCTGCCACAGGCCAATGAGCACGGCTTCCCATATGCCGGATAGCTTTGAAGACTAGCTCCTACATTCCTTCTTCTAGTTCCAGAAGGTACCTTTTATAGACCAGTCTATCTCCTCTGTGGGGAAGGCAAGGCTACTCTATCAGAATCGGAACCTTGGCTAGGGCTATCTAGAGACTATGGCTGTCTAGAGTAGAGTCTCGGTATCGGGAAATCAATAGTATAGGTCTTCCCCGCCTCTACCGCTGGTGAGATCTCTGCTTAAACGTAATCATTCTTGTTTTGGATCGTTTTGACGGCTGTTCTAGATGGATGCACCACAAGACCTCTCGCGGATGCTTACCTAAGCTACGGAACTCAATTGTTGGCCGCCTTAACTAAAGGAGCTAAACCGGAGGATCTCATTCCACCTTATCCTTCGCTGAATCTTTCCTTTGTCCTTCCCCTGAACTAGAGACGGAACTTTCTTATTCAACTATGGGGGTTAGCGAAGGAAAGAAAGCTCAACACGTTTTCTTAAGAAGAATTTTCCTGCATCAGTATATCAGCTGATTAGATATGAAGCTATGTAGCAAGATCCCCCATCGGGTTAAGAATCCATCTTTTTTCTGCCTCAATTGAGACTTGTAAGAGGCCAGGCTTAGCTCCTGAAGATAGTAGGATTAACTGGGCTTAGCTTAGATAAATGCTCTGTAAACTCATAGTGAACTTCGATGGGAGTTTCTCTTGAAGCAATAATGCGTTGATCTAGTCGCCACCGGAACCACAAAGGACTATCTAAATTGATTTGTTTCTGTCGATAAGCCCCAATTGCACTAAAAGAAAAGGACCGGGAAATGCGGCGGCATAGGAACCACGGGACCCCCTACTAGTAAAGGGAAAATGGAAGTGCGCTCCTGCGCACCAGCTGAAAAGGCCCTTTCCCTTTTTAATAATAATATGTGAGTTTTGGTTGAATTCGGTGGCATTCTTAGGGCATGTGGTGTCCAAGAAGGGCATTAGAGTTGATCTGGCCAAGATCGAGGTGGTCTGAGGTTGGACTAGACCCTCCTTAGTTATCGGGATTTGCAGTTTTGTGGGTTTAGCAGGATATTATTGTTGTATTATTCATTTCTTCTCTACGATAGCAGCTCCACGGCTCACTTAGAAGAATATGGTATTTCATTGGCCGGACGAGTGTGAGGAGAGCTTCCTAAAGCTCAAGGTATTATTGACTATTACACCTGTGTTGACCTTGCCTAAGGAGGATGTTGACTTCACCGTGTATTGTGACGCATCGAGATTGGGCTTAGGTGGAGTGTTGATTCAAAAGGGGAAGGTGATTGCCTATGCTTTGAGCTAATTAAAGACTCATGAAAAGAACTATCTCACCCATAATTTAGAGTTGGCGGCGGTTATCTTTGTGTTAAAGTTATGGCGGCATTATTTGTATGGAGTTCATTGTGAGATATTCACCGATCACCAGAGTTTACAATATATCTTCAGCCAATGGGACTTGAATTTAAGGCAAAGGAGGTGGGTTGAGCTTCTGAAGGATTATGATTTGACTATTGTATATCACCCTAGAAAGGCCATTATGGTGGATGATGCATTGAGTAGGAAGACTTCTAGTAAGGGAAGTCTTGCAGATATTCGAGTCAAGGAGCGACCCTTGGCTAGAGATGTTCAGAGATTGGCCAATGGGTTGGTGAGATTGAAGTTCTTTGATGAGGGCTGAGTATTTTCTTTTATAGAGGCCCACTCTTCTTTGATGGATCAGATTCGAGAGAGGTAGTTTGAGGATGAGAAGTTGTGCCTCATTCGAGATAAGGTGACTACAAGTGAAGCTAAGGAAGCAATGCTTGATTCTAAAGGTATTATGAGGATTGGGAGTCCCATGTGTATGCCCAAGGTGGGTGAGTTGGTCATATTGATACTCGAGGAGGCCCATTGCACTCGATATTCTATGCATTCGGGAACAGCAAAGATGTACCATGACTTGATTCAACACTATTAGTGGTGTGGTATAAAGAAGGATATCGCCGAGTTTGTGTCCAAGTGTTTGACATGCTAGCAGGTTAAGTATGAGCACCAAAGGCCAGTGGGAGAGTTTCATAGGATGCCAATTCCCACTTGGAAGTGGGAGAGGATCACGATAGATTTTGTGGTAGGTTTGCCCACTAACATGGGAGGTTTTAATTCCATTTGGGTTATGGTCAACCGATTGACCAAATCGGCTCATTTTATTCCAGTTAAGGTTAATTTCACGGTGGATAGGTTGGCTCAGCTCTATATTAGTCAGATATTTAGGCTTCATAGGGTCCTGTTTCCATTAGATCGGATCAGGGCTTATTGTTCACATCTCATTTCTGGGAGGCCATGTAGCGTGGATTAGGTACCCGACTAGATTTGAGTACCACATTCTACCCTCAGATGGACGGACAGTCTAAGAGGACTATTTATGTGCTTGAGGATATGCTAGAGGCATGTGTTATTGATTTTGGTGCTCGATGGGATCAACACTTGCCATTGGCGGAGATCGCTTACAACAATAGTTACCATTTCAGCATCTAGATGGCTCCTTTTGAGCCTTGTATGGCCGAAGATGTAGATCGACTATTGGCTGATTTGATTTGGTGGCGGTGGATAGCCTAGACACTGATTTACTTTGAGATACCATAGAGCAAGTTCAGCTAATTCAGGGTAGGTTGTTGACAGTTTAGAGTCACCAAAAGAGCTAACACAGATAGGCGGGTTCGACCATTGGTATCATGGTCGGGGATCAGGTATGGTTGAGGGTCTCACCCTTGAAGGGTGTCATGAGGTTCAGGAAGAAGGGCAATCTCATCCTTAGGTTTATTGGCCCTTTTGAGATCTTATATCGAGTAAGAGAGGTGGCCTACAGACTTTTCCTGCCTCCTAGTCTGTCCTCTGTACATCCAGTATTTCATATCTCGATGCCACGATACTACATTTTAGATGGATCTCATGTGATTTCCCATGATTCGGTGGAATTGAGCCTATATTTGATATATGAGGAGGAGCCTGTGGCTATTCTTGACAGGCAAATCAGGGAGTTGAGGACTAAGGAGATATATTGAGCCTATATTTGATATATTGAGTCTTGTTTTTATCAAAACAAAACCGCTTATCCATTGTACTTCGGATTAAAATGTCATGCCAATTTTAATACAATATACTGAATGTAGAGGAAATCTATGGGACAAAGTGTGGTCTGTATGCTAGGCCATAAAATTTTTCTGAAAGGGTGAAAAATCAAGTTATAGACAACCAGCAATCTAAGATGGGATCTACGTCCTATAATTGATCAATGGTTGAATCTATGGCCATAAATTTGAGTCGACATTGTTTTTTAAAAGGTATAAAATATGATCTAAAGATCATTTCTTATCATTTTCACCCAAAACCCTTCAAGAGCTAGGGTTTTCAAACAGATCTAAAGTTCAAGGTAATGATTTCTCAAGGTTTGGCTTGATTTTTGCCTGTATTATCGTAGAAGCTAATTTAGGATTTTCTATACTTCTAATTTGAAGTTGAGCTTTTGCAGCTGGGTTAAGTGTTTAATTCCCTCATCATCTACAAAGCTCATGAGAGCATTTCTATGCTATCTGGTAAAAGAAAACTCTTGGGATGATGTTCGAAAACTATAAGAACAAGTTTTTATGTTTGTTTAAGATAAGAAAGGGTTTGTATATGATAAAGTAAGCATGAAGTTATATTTCTATTACCTCCCTTGATTTATCAGAGTAGGACCTAAGGAAGGTATATTTAAAAGAACAGTTAGCCTCAGAGTTTGAGATCAATGATTTGAACTAGTTGAAATATTTTCTTGACATGAAAGTAGCACGATCAAAACAAGGTATTATGGTGTTAAAAAGAAAGTAAAGAGACAGGGATGAATGATTGTCGTCCAACTGAAATATATATTGATCCGAATATAAAATTCTGAAACAAAGACGAAAATTTAGTTGACAAAAGTCAATATCAAAGACTAGTAGGAAAGTTGATTTAATTGTCACACACTCGACTTGATATACTTTTTTTATAAGCTTAGTGAGTCAATTTATGCATTGTCCTAAGGAAGAGCACCAAGAATCGATTTACTAGATTTTATGTTATCTGAAAAGTTCACCAGGAAAGGGATTGTTTTCCAAAAACAAGTTAACATTGAGGCATTGAAAGTTTGATAAATGCAGATTGGGCGAGTTCTACATTTGGATATTGTACATTTATCTTGGAAAATCTAGGAGCCAGGATAAGGTAGGGCTTAATTCTAACCCAATGGTTCATTTGGAATGGATTAGCAGTCTGATTGATATATACCTAGTTATGTGATAAGCTAGTTATAAACTTACATCTAGTTCACCTTGCTTAGTCAAATACAAGAGATACAACTGCATTCTTACTACTTGAGATAACCATGGAGACATGTATTTCTGTAGTCTGAATAGGTGACGGTTTATCATGGATGAACTAAGGAGTAATGTCAACCCCATAGCCAGTAAACTAGATTATCAGGTTAGTAACTAAAATGGATATATAACTAAATTGAATAAATCTATCGATAACTCTAGAATATATTCTCTTCCGAATTATCCAGAGAATATTCAATCAGTTTAAGTTTTTGTTCTTAAATAATTGAATGAAAACTTTTGATAAACTTGATCGCGTTATTGTTTAATCTTCTTATAAAGTTAAAGAGTAAGTATTTATTGGGGACAATACTCTACTTATCTCTTTATTACTTGTTGATCGTGTACATTTGAGTGTTATTTGGGACTGGAGTGTGAGGAAGAGGCTATGTTGGATCATTATTTTGCATATGAAGCCAGGGATGTAGATATGTACACGCAATAACAAAAAGAATCATGAAAGAAAGATCAGTTGAAATGGTAAGATAATTGGGGAATTTTCTCCGAGGTAACTATCAAAATGCGACTTGCAAAGTAGAAGACAACATGATTTAATAAATTCAAGAAAAAGAAAAAGTGATGAACTATCAAGTGTTGTTGAACAAATATAAAGACGAAGACAATAGGAAAATTCTTAGGTTACTTTAGACGGGCAAATCTATTTTTGCTTATTCATACATTTGTAAAAGGGAGTAGTTTGAGGTTGATAAATCAATTTTCTTCTTGGCTTTTATATTTTTGCACTACTTAAGTATCCTCATTTGTAATATTACCATAGAGTGTATTATAAACTTTGTGAATACCATAAAACACCTAGTTTTCTCTAGCTCTTATTTTCTTCATACTTGTTAATTAGTAGATGTTTATTACGTCATTAAATTAGTAAGATAAAACCTAGTCCACCTTGATTGTACTTATGTCCTTCATACTTGTTAATTAATAGATTTTCTACTTTTTATTAGTAATAAAAGACCACTAGACATACTTTCCGGTAGTTTCAGTAAAAACAGATGGGTAAAACTTTCCACAACAAGTTAATAACTAGTTATCGAAAGATAATAGCCCGCAACAATTGAGACAACATGTTAATTTATACTGAAAGTGTAAAGTTTGTTTGTATCCTCTCGAGTGTAAATAATTATAAGTTAAATTTATCTAAGTGAAGCCAAAAATTTGAAGAAGTGAGTTGTGGATTACCTCTAACGTGTCTCCAACGTTAATAACAAAGGCATTAGGCAAAGGTGTAATAGGAATCCAAGAACCATCTTTCTTGATATGTAGACCTTCCACTTCATTGAGTTGAGAAAGTATGGTCAAGCCAGTAAGATCAGTGTGGGGGTTTAGCCCCATAACAACGCCTTCTTGAGGACACTTAGGATAGTAATACTGATACATACTCATTGCTTGCTCTCCTCCATCAAAAACTGCATTCAAATCTTCTCCTTTCATTTCCAATGCTTTCGCCATTATACTGAATATTTTCTCCGAAAGTTCCTTCACTTGTGCTGAGTATTCTTCCAAGGTATCCCTTCATGAAATTAGAGATAGATGAATTCCAACATTAAGGAGAATAAATATTAGGCACCCCTCTAAACTTGACATAAATCATTAATTAGTTGCATATCTAAATTATCAATACTCTTAATTATTCCCTAAAATTTGCTATTTGATTGTCTTTACCCTCTAGACTTTGATGTGGCTAAGAGCGTGACTATTGCGTCCAAATAAGCTATTTTTAACTGTTAATTGTCATATAGTCAGACACAATGATTTAATTATTTCAATTGTTCATTTCTTCTTGCTTCAGCTTAATATATAATGCAAAGTTTACCCCAACTTTATATTTAAATTTCTTTAAAGAAAAACACCATAATGCAACAACAATTTGTTTCAACTATTTCCATTGCATATATCTGGCGCACTCAGATACATGTTGGCCAAATTATGTGTAATTTGTTCCAAACACAGTATATTCAAGCGTGATTCTCATGTATCTGAGATACACCGACTCTCTTACTCACCTCTTTCCTCTCTCCTCTGTTGCATGCCTCTCTACCTCTTTCGTTCGCTTCTCCCTATGTATAAGTATTTCAGAATGCATCTGGTATCAAAAATATATGTTGACTCTCTCGCTTGTCTATCTCGTTCGCCTATATCTTTTTTCTCTCACTCGCCTCTCTTTATGTATTTATTTTTTTAAAATATATCTGGTATCAAAAATATATGTAACTAGTATCTATAAATGCACTGTTACATTCATCAATGTATCTGTGCATACAGAGAGAGTGTGTATGTGAGGAGGGGAGAGCAGAAAGAGAGGGACATAGATATATATATAGAGAGAGGGGGGGGGGGGGGAGAGAGAAGAAAGAGGGGAGAGAGCAATAGAAAGAAGGAGAGAGAGGGGGGTGGTATATTTGAATTGAAATCTGATATGAAAGTATTAATTAGTGAGACAATATATAGTTATTTAAAATTATAGAGAGAATTAATATTTATGGCAGAAATATTTATATAATTAGATAGTTTTTCCTTAGTTTTTATCCAAAATAATGAAGTACCGAATGTGTATTTCTTCTTTAGAGGTACGTAATGACTATTTATTTCAACTGTATATGTTTCTTTTCAAGAAGAAATCAATTTAAAAAATTAGAGCTCCATTATATTTAGTCAAATAAGAAAACCAAAAATAATGAAGTTGGTGTTTACCTTTTTTTATTTCTATTTTAGATGCGATAACTATTTATTTCAACTATTATATTTTTTTCTTCTTCTGACCAATTGTATAAACAAAAATCTTGGTTAGAGATCAATTGTTTTTAGTGAAATTGAAAGTTTTAATAGAATGATTAAGTTTCAACTGTACAATTCTTATTACTATATCTTATTTAGACGCAATGTTGATCTGTTTAAACAGTATATTAGAAATTGGCTGAAATTTCATTATATTTTGCCAAATAAAATTTATTTGCCTAAAAGTGAAGTTCTAGCCAAATTTTTACTAGACCCAACAAGCAAAATCACTAATTGTTGAGAATTTATTATTCAATATTACATTTTAAAATAATATATACTAAAAGTCCTCGTCTCATAAATAATTTTAAAAAATGAAGTCTTCTTTACAAAAATATTCTTTAATTTACGGAATTGGTCAAATTTAATTTGGAGTAATAAGTTTTATCTTAGAAAAATGTATCCTTCATCATGGGTAGATATGGATTATCGTTTTGGTCTAGGTTATGTGTTTGAAAATATCATTAAATATATAAAATCTTTAGCTTGAAATTCATTTTTTTTATTTGATTATTATTGTATGTTGACTTGATATTATTAATTTAAAAAGTCATTCAACTAAGATAGTTTTCTTAAAAAGTCATTAAATTTTATTTTATAACCTAAAAATCACTCAACTATTAATTATTCACTTAGTAAGTCATACAACCAATTTAAATATTTTTTTATTAAATTTTATAATAATAAAAATTTAATTTAAGCTAAAAAAATTTAAAAATTAAAGGTACTCATTTAAATCATTTTATTAAATCATTATGGGTTAATCCAGAAAAAATCACATACTCAAATAAAAATGAATAAAAAATATTACCAAATAATATCCTATAAAAACGGATAAATATTTAATTAAAATATAACAGTAATTTCACGTGCATGTCTGTGAAATAAATTTTATAGCCATGGAGATTCCAAATTATGAGTTATTGCATAGATATATAAGCATATTGTTAAATTGAGTCAACGAATCAAAAGGACAATAAAATTTTCTAAAAATTCTAAAATGACATGTTAATTTTGGATGATACCAAAACGATAAAGACGCAGGGTGATTTGCGCCTTAATATTTATGTTGTCAACAACATTAAGTAAATTGTGCGCCTTATAAGTCGCACGCCGTCATGCACCTTACTTTAAGTCACATCAGCCGCTATTTTTTCTTTTTCTTATTTTTAAATAATTATTTTTTATAATAATAACTAAAAAATAATTTAAATGTACATATTTTTTTCCCTTCATTGTCTTATTTTCGCGCATTCTACTAAAATAATTTATATTATTTTCATAAAATTATTATTTTTTATGTTAATTAAATGGTTAAAAAAAAATTATAGTATGCAAAAATTATATCTTTATTTTTTCTTGTTATGATTAAAATATGTGTTATTATATTTTAAATTGTTAATTATTGTGACTTATAGTTGTAATTATTTTAAATTGTTAATTATTATAATTATTTTAATTCACAATAATTAATAATTTAAGATATAATAATACATATTTTAATCATAATAAGAAAAGATAAAGATATAATTTTTGCATACTATAAAAATATTTAACCATAATTTTAATTACTATAAAAATAATAATTTAAATTATTTTAGTAGAATGTGGGAAAATAAGACAACGAAGGGGGGAAAAGAAAATAAATCATTACATTTAATCTTTTTTTTTAGTTATTATTATAAAAAAGAATTATTTAAAGGGAAAAGGAAAAAAGAAAAAATAGTGGCTGATGTGACTTAAAGTAAGTCGCGTGACGGCGTGCGACTTATAAGGTGCACAATGGCTTGCGACTTATTTTAACGCCAATGATAAGATGCAAATCACCCTGTGCCTTTACCTTTTTGGTATCATTCAAAATTAAACTGTCGTTTTAAAATTTTTGAAATATTTTATTGTCCTTTTAGCTCCAGACTCTTGTTAAATTTATATTCAAAAGAAAACCACAAATTTTTGGAGTAAATAAATTCCTTAGATTGTCACCATGTTTAAGAATTTTCTTCATGATATCACTTTTGTTTCTTTTAAACCATAATATCACCTAACTATTCCTATTTTCCTCAAAATATACTCCTCCCTTCGAATGGGATGTCATATCACATTTTTTAAAAACAATATAATTAACGCATTTACCACATTCTTGAATTTTATAAAACGCGATCAAATTTCAAATTAAATTTAACTAATATTTATTATTTATTTGTCAACATTTTTAAAAAATAATTATAAGTAAAGAATAGAAGTAAATAAAATACACAAACTAATTTATCAACAAAAGTATTAAAAAAATGATAATTTATATTGAAATTGAACTATATGTTTCATCGTATAAGAGTTTTAATACGTAGTATTTATGTAAAAGAGTTATATTTTTATATACTATTCCAACCGTATCAATATGCTTTAACTTGAATATAAAGAGAAACTTTTTTGATTTAACATAAAATTTGGATTTAAAATATAAAATAAATTATCTGAATTTTGAATCAATATATTTGTCCTTGTGGTCTTTTATAATATATGTGCATTGTGTGGGTACGAAATGGATAGATTAATGATGCATTAGATTTGTATGTTCATGTTTGTATTTTATAGTAATATTTTTGTTACTCTCTTCATTTTAATTTATTTATCTTATTTTAATTTTACACAAAATTTAAGAAAATAAAAAAACTGAATCTTATGATTTTAATTCAAACATATGTCAAATATACTAAATGTCTTTTAAATTTGTGTTGTAAACATATCATATGGAAAATTAAAATTAAAAAAAAAAGAAAAAAGAAAAAGAGATAATTTTTAAAAGAACTAAAAACATTAGGATACATAAGTTGAAACAAATGAAATATTTGATTTTTGTTCAAGATAAAATAATCAAAAATAAAAATTGGTCTTAATAACATTCAATGGAATACATTATACCGTAGCTTATCACACACACACAGATATATATATAACCAAAATAAAGTGGTTTAGATAAAATAAAAAAAGAAAAAGGTTGATAAATAGGTTTAGTGTTTGATTACATAGATTTTTACTCATAATTGTATTTTAATCCTACTCAGTACTCCCTCTCTCGTTTAGTCTTATCATGTTTGGTCTCTTGTTTATTGTTTTTAACTTATGTTTATCCCTTTTTTTACTTTTTTTACCACCATGTTCATCTCTTTCTCTTAACCTGTATTCTTAATAATTTTTTCTTTAACTCCACCCCGGATATGGCAACAAATATGTCCTTTGTTTCAATGATGGCTGACTCAAAGTCTCAACATCCTAAGAATTTACAGGTTAATCCATCGTTATCGTTATTATTAAGAATTTAACCATATACTAAGGGTAATTTATAGTACAACTTATAAAAACATCTTATAATATATTATTCTACAAACATAATGTACACAATGTTGAAAATAACATATTTTTTGGGGAGAAAATATAGGAAATATAACAACATAAGAGACTTACATGATTACAACTAAGAGATGTTTTTCTTTTGGGAACACGACTGACTCTTTACCACACTAGATATGTAATAAGCACACTTAGTATTTTACAAGATTATTTCATAGAACAAGGTTTTGGCTTAGGATATGGTATGGATGAAACATGGATATAAGGAAGGGAAATATGTTGTGTTTTTGCTTAGTTCTCTGCTAGTGTGTTTTTTACGAATGAAGAGAGGATCCTTATATAGACACTTTATCTTTTTTTAGTGCATCTCCACATGGCTAAATTAAAATAAAAGTAGTGTCCCTAAACAAACGTGGCTGGCACCTAAAGATAAAATTCGATTATAATGCAGGTTGGGTGATTATTGGGCTCCATCGTTATATGCATTATTCGTTTCTTTATCTTTTTCAGACTTGTACTTATCAGTTTTTTCCTATCAGATAATGATAAAGTAAGCACTCACAAGATATTTATGGGCATACCCACATGGCACACTTTAGTATTTACATAGTCTAAAAGCATCTCTAGGTTTGTCCGTCCACCTATGCCATTTTCTATCTTCTTCTTATTTCTTTAATCTGAATCTCATCCATCTAAGTGTCTCCTTTGCTTTTCTTCATACAGTGTCTTCAATTATTTTTAATTTTTCACATGCTACTACAGCCTTTTGTCTGCTGCCTAGTCTGTCTTTCTCTTGTAAGCACTATTTATGTATCAGGATTGTGTGGTGCAATTGAGTTGAAACTCATTCCTGGATAGTTTTCGCATGGATCCTGAGCGTCTTGATAATTTGAATTTTCACCATCTTGTTCTTCTCCTGAGCTTTGGGATCTGATTCTGTTAGATCTTTCTAGACTTCGATTATTTTTTTCTAAACTTGAATTAAATCTTTCTGCACTGGGACTGTTCTTGCTAATTATATGTTTATCATGTTCTTTGTCCTTAAAGAACTTTTCTAAAGTTTATTTAATTATTGTTTCTATTTTTTTATTTTTTTATTTTCGGAGAGTATATATCTCTTTTTTAATACTTCTCGTTGTGTTAATGTTCTTGGTAGTCTTCGTCTCGATGAACCTTCATCTTCATTTTTTGGCAAAGTGACAATCATAAACAGATTTGATTTGTCTATATCGGTTACCGTTTGAACCAGACTAATTATATCTATATCTGATACAGTGAATTTTGTTGCATTCATTGAGAATGAAAACTCGTCTCATTCATTTTTTCTAGAGATGAAAAACTCGGTTAATCTGCTTTCTGGGTATCTTGAGTATGCTAGTGTGTGACTTTGCCCTTTAATGTCTGTAATATTTCTCGAATTTCTTCACCTGCTCCATTAATTTAGTATTTTCTTGGAGTATGAATTTATTTTTGCAATTTAATCTTTTGAAGGTTTCAGTCATAAATGAGGGAACAGAATCCATAAAAGACCATTCAATATAATATTCAAAAAGACATCGAAAAAATTATTTTATGTGACCATTGCTCATTTATGACTGAAACCTTCAAAAGATTAAATTGCAAAAACAAAGCCATACTCCAAGAAAATACCAGATTAATGGAGAAGGTGAAGAAACTCGAGAAAAAATTACAGACATTAAAGGTCAAAGTCACACACTAACAGACTCAAAAAAACCAAAAAGCAGAAAAAATGAGTTTTCTATCTCTAGAAAAAATGGATGAGATGGATGTGCATTCTCCGGTGAATGCAACAAAATCCACTGTATCGGATATAGATACAACTAGTCTGACTCAAATGATAATCGGTAAAGACAAATTAAATTCATTTATGACTGTTACTTTGCCAAAAAATGAAGATGAAAGTTCATCGAGACGAAGACTACCAAGAACATTAACACAACGAGAAGTATTAAAAAGAGATATATACTCTCCAAAAAGAATAAAAACGAAAAAAATAGAAGGAATAATTAAACAAACTTTAGAAAATTTCTTTAAGGACAAAGAACATGATAAACATATAATTAGCAAGAACAGTCTCAGTCTACACAAATTTAATCTAAGTCTAGAAAGAAATAGTCCAAGTCCAGAAAGATCTAACAGAACCAGATCTCAAAGCTCTGGAGAAGAACAATATGGTGAAAATTCAAATTATCAAGACGTTCAGGATCCATACGAAGACAATTCAAGGATAAGTTTCAACTTAATTGCACTACACAATCTCGATGCATAAACATTCCTTACAATAGAAATACAAACTAGGCATCAGACAAAAGACTGTAGCAGGATGTGAAAAATCAGAAATAATTGAAGACACTGTATGAACAAAAGCAAAAGAAGACATTTAGATGGACCAGATTCAGAGTAAAGAGATAAAAAGAAGATAGAAAATCGCATAGGTGGATGGACGAACCTAAAGATGCTTTTAGACTATGTAAATATTAAAGTGTGTCATGTGGGTATGCCCACAAATATCTTGTGAGTGCTTACTTTATCACTATCCAACAGGAAAAAACTTATAAGTACGCATCTGTAAAAGATAAAGAAATGAATAATGCATGTGATGATGGGGCCCAATAAGCACCCGACCTGCATTATAATCGAATCTTATCTTTAGGTGTCGGCCGCGTTTATTTAGGACCACTGCTTTTATTTTACTTTATCCATGTGAAGACGCACTAAAGAAGATAAAGTGTTTATATAAGGAGTCTTTCTTCATTCATAAAAAACACACTAGAAGAGAACTAAGCAAAGCACAACATATTCCCTTTCCTTACATCCATGTTTCATTCATACCCTATGCTAAGTCAAAACCTTGTTCTATAAACCAGTCTTGTAAAATACTAAGTGTGCTTATTACATATCAAGTGTGTCAAAGAGTCAGTCGGGTTCCCGAAAGAGAAACTTCTTTCAGTTGTAATCATGTAAGTCTCTTATGTTGTTATATTTCCTATATTCTCTCCCCAAAAAATATGTTATTTTCCACATTGTATACATTATGTTTGTATAATAATATGTTATAATATGGTCTTATAATTTGTACTATAAATTATCCGTAGTATATGGTTAAATTCTTAATCTCTTAATAACAATAATGGATTAACTTGTAAATTTCTAGGATGTTAAGGCTTTGAGTCCGCCATCATTGAAAGGATGTATTTGTTACCGTATTCGGGGTGAGGTTAAAAACAAGTTATTAAGAAAACATGTTAAGAGAGAGAAGATGAACAACGCGATAAATTTTTAAAAAAAAAGTAAAAAAAAAAAGGGAGAAACATATGTTAAAAACAAGAAACAAGAGGTCAAACATGATGAGACTAAACAAGAGAGGGAGTACTATATAGGATTAAAACATAATTGTGAGTAAAAATCTATTTAAACAAACACTAAACCTATTTATCAACCTTTTTTTATCTAAACCACTTTATTTTGGGAAAAGAAATATCCATAAGGGAAAATCTTCTAGGAAAAGGAGAGAATCCAAGGAGAAACTCAAAAGGAAGTTTAAAAGAAAAACTTCTAAGGAACCTTCTTCTGATGAAACCTATTGGACATGTGGCAAAAAGGGTCATAGGTCTAACCAGTGTCCTAGAAACAAGAAGAAGGTAAATCATCTATGTTAGTCTCATCGCTAATGACCGCCTTTCTGGCTTGCCTACCTAAATTCGGGAATTATTCGGCATCTGGAAGACCGACACCTAGTGACATGAAACCTGATCACAGGAGAAAGAAATTCTATCGGAGTTCTTACTTCAGATGAGAAGTTTGTTCCTGATAAAAGGAAGTTGCAAACTTGGTGAAAACTACCACAACATCAGCAAAAGATAGAATGGTATAAAGCTACCTATTCGCTGACTCAAAGACTCTTTTTTAGAGACAAATGATTTAAAGATATTGAAAGATTCAAAATAGAGTTGAATTTTTTAAATGGTTTGAATGCTCTGGGATAAATTAATGATACCAAATCATCTCTTTAAGTCCTTATCAACAAATGGTACACCAAAGAACAGGTGATTGAAAGTGTTACTCCTCCTTTAGAAGGACTAGGCATTCCTTAAAGAAAGGAAATTCTCAAGGCTTCTCCCTTCAAAAAAACTATAGAAAATAATTCAGCTTTAATTACTGCGGGGGATGTCAACAAAATCCTCGAACAAAATAATTACACCAATCAAATTCTTCATGTTGTTTCCCAATAAATCAAAGAATCAAAAGGTAGTAATTATAAAGAAATCAGTTAGATTGGGGATAAACCAAGTTCTTCTAAGATTAGCTCCCAAATTAAGACTAATCCCATTTTAAAGATCCCAAAATTTTCAAAAGATGATTTTTCAAAACTCTCCGACAAATTCAGTCATTCCGCAGACCTTTTAGAAAGGATTATTGACCAATTATCTAAGCTTAATATTACTAACGGTAATAAGCTTAGCATAATAAATGATCGCCATCCTAATAAAATGAATTATTACTCCAGACCTTCCTTCCCAGATGTTCAATTTGAGGAAGATATTCTTCACCCAGTTTCATCTGCAGATGGAACAGGATTATCATAGTGGAATGTCGATGGAATGTCATAAAGCAAGATCTATGGAAAACTCCAGAAAATGGCTATGAATATCACGGTTTACAAGCTTAAAAATGTCAGTGATAAGCAAGCTACTGCTATGCTTATAATAGGTTTTACTGGAACATTAAAAAATTGATGTGATAATTATCCCACGGAGCAAAACAAAGCTGATATTCAGAATATTGTTACTGCTAAAACTGTTGTCAAAACAGAAAACAGACTAACAATCTCATCAAAAGTAGTGGTTGAAGATGACACCGCTACGCTAATATATAGCATAGAAAAGCATTTTATAGGTGAACCCCGCCTTTCCTAAGATAGAAATCTTGAAATCTTGAACAATTTATACTGCAAGAAATTAACAGATTTCAGATGGTATAAGGACGTGTTTATAACAGAAGCTATGATAAGAGCTGACTGCAATAATGATTATTGGAAAGAACACTTTTGTAGTGGTTTACCTCCTCATTTTGCTGAAAAATTTAGAACCCAAATAAGAAACAGATGTGAAGGGAAAATTTTCTATCCTATTCTCAACTATCTTATGTAGATCTTATCAGTAATTGTAGCAAATGATTTTGGAAAACAAGATGAAAATTCAGAATCTCCTAGGTACAAATCTGAGGTAGGCGTAGCAATGATTACAAAGATAAGACCTCAAAATTCACTTATTTTAATTAAATTAGTTATTAATAAAAAAAATCTTAACAAAACTTCTTTATTAGACAGCGGTGCAAATAGAAATTGTATTATTGAAGGTTTGATTCCGACCAAGTACCTCTCAAAAGGTACTACAAAATTATACAGCACTACCGCCGAACGCATCATGATTGATTTTAAACTATCAAACGCTTATATTTGTAACAGTGGTATTTGTCTCTCAAATGATTTTGTTATTACAAAAAACATTAATGAAGAGATTATTTTGGGCAAACCTTTTATTAATCAAATAAAACCTTATATTTTAGATTTTGATGCTATACGCACAAAGATTTTGAGAAAAGAAATTTTATTTTCTTTCATTAAAACCTTTTCTCATGAAGAAAGTACACTTTTACATAACCAATTGCTTTCAAAATGAATCTTATTTCTCTGCAGATTTATTTTCTTAAAGAAGATATTAAATTTAAGAAAATTGAGCAAATTTTCTCAGTTGATATCCATGATCCCAACGTTATGGATACCTTGACTCTTAATGTCAAAATCAAGAATATGAACAGTAAAATATATACTAGGAAAATTAAAGAATCATAAGTATTGTATGTAAAAGTAAGTAAAAAGTCAAGTAAATTATTCATAAGAGTGTTGGATTATATTGACAAACTGTGGAAGCTTGAACACATTCTACAAGAGTGAAATACTCAAAGAAAATATATGACTAAATTTTCTGATGATCTTCCAGAATGAGATCAGAAGTCTGTTATAGGAGAAAAGATAAGATAAGAGCATCTTCTTTGCTTCCCTTGATTGGTTGCTGAGATTGCGCCTTATCCTTATTGGGGTCCACTATTTTGAAACCGTGGGTTGTTTTTGCTGAAGTCTTTACCTTTATTGAAAGTTGTATGCCAACTGTTCTTACTTTAAAGTTGTCGGCAATAATTGTTCTTTTCACAAATATTTTTGAATATGCCAAACCTTTTTTTTAGTGGGTTTGCTTTCTACTGAGGGGTCTCATTTGATTTTTAATTAAAATAAATTACGTTTCTTTGAGACTCTTTTTTTTATAGATAATTCTGACTTTTTAAGTCTCTATCTGAAAGACTAGTAATTCCAATTTTTAATAACCTCAATTAGGATTATTAATCAAAGAAATTTAGATAAGACTGTGTTAAAGCCTTTAAATTTAGCATATCTCAATTGTCATCACTCTACGAAGAGGCTTTGTGAAGAAGATTCATAATAGCTTCTTTATCTGGATTATCATCTAGTTCAGACAAGGCTTTCTCGAACCTTTTCTTTAGATCACTCTTTGCTGGTAATTTCTTTGATGGGGAACCCTTCTGTGAGGATTGTTGTTGAGACTCTTTTGGAACTGGGGACCATCCTTTAATAAGGATAAATATTTTATCTTATCAAATTCGGCAATAACAAAAGTCCAACTAATAATATATGAAATCCTTTTTTAGATGAAATATTTATAAATTTTAATGTGCTCTAGTAAGTAGAAATATCCTACTCAATTTAAAATTGATTGAACTTTTCTAAAATAATTTTGGTAATACTTAGCAATTACCTCCAAAATAGTTCCACCATTAATAGAACCATCGAAGGATAACATATTTGGTCAGTTCAGGACTATATTTTACAAATCAAGTGTGAGAGGATGGTCGTAAATACAAAAATTTAAACCATGCATTTTTGTAATCATGCCAATTGAAAGATTGGGTCTATGTTCTCTGGAAAAATTAATAGGTGTATATAAATGCTCTACTAGCCATTCAAAAAGGGTTAAAATCTTTTTTATTGTAAAATTTGAATAGGCTATGCTATCCAGATCTAATTTATTTGTAAGTTCATGTTCTATTTCAATAGAACCTGTGTCAATAAGAATGAATTCGTAAAACTTTCTTGTATTCGGTGGATTCTCCATTTCCACGTAATTCCATTTCGTGTACAAGGGCTTAAACAAGTGCTTGACCTCATATCCTTCATACTCTTTGTCTAGAGTAAGATTAAATAGACCTGCAAAGACACAAGGTCAAATTTTTCTTTAAGTTTTTGATTTTGAACTACTGCTAGTGACACAACGTCAGAGAAGCTCTCCAGAGTTTTCATGGCATAACTATCCTTGGGTAGAGTTTGGAAAAATCTCTATTTTCCTGAAGGGGAATAGGAACTAGGTTCTTCATCTTTTATAAATGATTTTTTCATAATTAAAAGTTTTGATGAAGAGCCTGTTGGTGGCGGCAAAGGTGGATATAAGGTTGGGCTTATGGGTGGTAGTTGTGCCAAGGTTGAATATCTATTCTGGTCATTCAGTGATGACCTGTTTGCAAAAGGTTTATTTGATGGCATTTTGTTCACCTCTTTTTCCTTAAAGGGATTGTTTGATGTTGGTTGTCCTGTAGACATCATGTTTTTTCCTACAAGAATTTTCTAGTTAGAAAATCCGGGAGAGAATTGTCTTCTCCCTTTAGAAATTTAATTTGAAAATCAAAGTTGGATAATCAAGCTTTCCATCTAGTAAAATTTGTTTAGAGACAAGATTTTTAACATCTTTTTGCAAGATATCTTTAGCAGATTTACAATCTACTCTAAGCAAGATTCTTTGTTAATAGGATCATCTAGAAATTTAGTTAATGCAAAGAATTATAGAAAGAATTTCTTTCTTGACAGTACTATCATTCTTTTTGCGTAGAATTCCAAATTTTAGAAGTATAACAAACTAATTGATTCGTCGATTCAGGGAATTTCCTTTGTTTAAGAGTTCCTCGGTAACCATTATCCGAAGCATCAGTCTCTACTATCATAAAATAATCAAGGTTAGGAATACCTAAACAAGGAAGGTTCTTGACCATTTCTTTGATTTTGATGACAGCAGAGATTTGCTCCTTTGTCCAAGGAACAGGATTTTTTCTTTAACCTATCATAAAGGGGTTTGCAGATCTACCTTACTTTAGGGATAAAATCTGCAACATAATTAAGGCTTCCTAAAATCCTTTGCATCTGATTTTTATCAGTAATAAAATCAGGAAATTTGTCAGAAAATTCAATGGCCCTGCAAATAAGTTTATAAGTTCATTGATACAAATCATGGCCAAGAAATTAAATCTGTATTTGAAAAAGCTTAATCTTTTTAGCACTAACAACAAGACCATTGTGCTTGACAATTTTAAAGAAAATATTTCATGTTTAAAATGAGAATCAATGTCCTCATAAAATACTAACACATCATCGATATAGACTATCGAGATATGGCTAATATGATTAAAAATGCTATTCATTATGTTTTGAATGTTGTTGCCTTGGAACTTTGTACGGATCAAGAGCTAAAGGAACAACTTAAGAAAGAGCAAAATTTATCTTCAACAGAATGTGGCAGTCTTTGTCAAGATTTTGGATTCCCTTACTAAAACCTCCTTCCGCATGAAAAGTGGGCAAAAGGAAAAGAACAACTAGAAACTATGTCCATAAGGGGAAATCTTCTAGGAAAAGGAGAGAATCCAACGAGAAACCCAAAAGAAAGTTTAAAAAAAAACTTCTAAGAAACCCTCTTCTGATGAAACCTATTGGACATGTGGCAAAAAGGGTCAAAGGTCTAACCAGTGAACTAGAAATAAGAAGAAGAAGAAGGAGGTTAATCTTCTTGGGGTCGACGAAGAGACCAAACAAAAACTCTTCTCTATCATTGAGAAAGAAAAATTTGAATCAGAATACTCCTCTGAATAGGAGCATGAGGAAAGAGACAATGAGTTTCTTAATGTCGCTCAAAATTTAGAATCTGTAAGTACTTACAGTAGCCTCGCCAATGGCCCAGTCTACTTTAACTTCTATCCCAACTTCTCAATTGATATTCATGATCCCAATGTTATGAATACCTTGAATCTTAATATCAAAACCAAGAATATGAACAGTAAAGTAGATACCAAGGAAATAGTTGTAATATATCAGGCATATTACAAGCTTATGAAAATCACTATAGCCCCAAAGGCTATAACCGCTAGCGTCAAAGAAGTAACTATGCTCATGGAAGCAAACCAAGAGCACAGTACTACCTTCATTCCTCGCCTCCTTAAATGGAACAATATCCTTGCAGATGAAGAGTGGAAATTTGACTCTATCACGAACCCTTTACTTGTTCAACCCGAACAGTCACAAATCGACAGGGTTATTCAATTTTCATATGGATCTATTAATCGTAAATTTTTAAGATTCAATTCTCAAAGTCAAGCTTCTTCAAGTAGAAGGATGTCTTCGGCAAGACCTTCTTCTTTTGACCCCCGGGAGGAAGATGACTCCACTAACAACCTTGAGCATGGAAAATTTCACTGCGTGGATTTTTTCAAAACTATCCCTAAATTTTACAATGAGGCAACTACCCTTGGAAGCCCTACACTTAGTGACATGAAATCTGATCACGGTAGAAAAGATTCTATCGAAGATCTTACTTCAGATGAGAAGTTTGTTCCTTATAAAAGGAAGTTGCAAAATTGATGGAAACTACCGAGCATCAGCAAAAGGTTGAATGGTATAAAGCTACCTATTCACTGACTCAGAAACTCTCTTTTAGAGATAAATGGTTTAAAGACATGGAAAGATTCAAAGCAGAGATTGAATTTTTCAAATGGTTTGAATGCTCTGGACAAATTAATGATACCAAATCATCTATTCAAGTCCTTATCAACAAATGATACACCAAAGAACAGGTGATTGAAAATGTTACTTCTCCTTTAGAAGGACTAAGCATTCCTTATAGAAAGGAAATTCTCAAGGCTTCTCCCTTCAAAAAACCTGTTAAAAAGAATTCAGCTTTGGTTATTGCGGGGAATGTCAACAAAATCGTCGAACAAAATAATTACACCAATCAAATTCTTCATTTTTCCCTAAAAAATCAAAGAATCAAAAAGGTAGTAATTCTAAAGGAATCAGTCAGATTGGGGATAAACCAAGTTCTTCTAAGAGTAGCTCCCAAATTGAGACTAATCCCATTTTTAAGATCCCATAATTTTAAAATGATGATTTTTCAAAACTTTTCGATAAATTCAGTCATTCTGCAGACCTTTTAGAAAGGATTTATGATCAATTATCTAAGCTTAATATTACTAACGGTAATAAAATTAGCCTAATAAATGATCGCCATCCTAATAAAAGAAATTATTACTCTAGACCTTCCTTCCCAAATGTTCAATTTGAGGAAGATATTCTTCATCTAGCTTTATCTGCAGATGGAACGGAATTATCATTGTGAAATATCGATGGAATGCTACTATGCTTATAGCAGGTTTTAATGGAACATTAAAAAATTGGTGGGACAATTATCTCACGGAGCAAAACAAAGTTGAGATTCAGAGTACTGTTACTACTAAAACTGTTGTCAAAATAGAAAATGAACTGACAAACTCATCTGAGGTAGTAGTTGAAGATGCCACTGCTACGCTAATATATAGCATAGCAAAGCATTTCGTAGGTGAACCCCGCCTTTTCCAAAATAGAAGTCTTGAAATTTTGAACAATTTATACTGCAAGAAATTAACAGATTTCAGATGGTATAAGGATATGTTTATAACCAAAGTTATGATAACAGCTAACTGCAATAATGATTATTGAAAAGAACGCTTTCTTAGTGGTTCACCTCTTCATTTTGCAGAAAAAGTTAGAGCCAAAATAAGAGACGGATGTGAAGGGAAAATTCCCTATTCTCAACTCTCTTATGGAGATCTTATCAACATTATCAATGTTGTTGCCATGGAACTTTGCAAGGACCTAAATCTAAAGGAACAGCTTAAGAAAGAACAAATGTTATGTTCAACAGAACTTGGCAGTTTTTGTCAAAATTTTGGATTCCCTTTACTAAAACCTCCTTCCACACGAAAAGTGGGTAAAAAGAAAAGAACAAACGGAAACTATGTCCATAAGGGAAAATATTCTAGGAAAGGTGAGAATCCAAAGAGAAACCCAAAAGAAAGTTTTAAAAAAACTTCTAAGGAACTCTCTTCTGATGAAACCTGTTGGAATGTGGCAAAAAGGATCATAGGTCTAACCAGTGTCCTAGAAACAAAAAGAAGAAGAAGGAGGAGGTTAATCTTCTTGAGGTCGATAAAGAGACCAAACAAAAACTCTTCTCTATCATTGAGGAAGAAGAATATGAATCAGAATACTCCTCTGAAGAGGAGAATGAGGAAAGCGACAATGATTTTCTTAATGTCGCTCAAAATTTAGAATCTAATAAAGAATGCAATTGCAGTGAAGCATGTTTTCTTTGTGATAGTTAATCTATCAAAGTTATCTCGAAAAGTTCACCAGAAACTTTGTTCTCAATAATTGAAAATATCAAAGATGAAGATGTTAGGAAAAGGTACCTCATGGAATTACAGAAATTGGTTACTCGACAACAAGAGGAGGAACCTAAAGTAATTCCATTCAGCATGAAACAAATCATGCATAAATTTGATTCTAAGAAGGAAGAACCTTCAATTGAAGAAGTTCGTGGAGAATTCAATCTCTTTAAGAGATAATTAGAGAGGTGAAAGCAAGACGTAACAAAATTTAGATTGACGCTCTCTCAGAACAAGTTCTAAAAAGAGCTAGCATCCAAGAAGAAGGAACAACTTCAAAAGAAATTGCAGCAAATGATTTTGGGGAAGAAGATGAAAGTCCATAGTCTCCCAGGTACGAATCTGAGGCAGGCGTAGCAATGATTACAAAGATAAGACCTCAAAGTTCTCATATTTTAATTAAATTAGTTATTAATAAAAAATTTATACTTAACAAAATTGCTTTGTTAGACAGCGGTATAGATAGAAATTGCATTGTTGAAGATTTCATTCAAACCAAGTACCTCCCCAAAGGTACTACAAAATTATACAGCGCTACAGGCGAACGCATCATGATTGATTTTAAATTATCAAACGCTCATATTTGCAACAATAGTATTTTCTCTCAAATGAATTTGCTATTACAAAAAACATTAGTGAAGAGATTATTTTGGGCATACCTTTTATTACTCAAATAAAACCTTATATTTCAGCTTTTATTGTTATACGCACAAAGATTTTGGGAAAAGAAATTTCATTTCCTTTCATTAAAACCCTTTCTCATGAAGATCGTAAATTTTTGCACAAACAAACTACTTTCAAAATAAATCTCTCAGCAGATTTGTTTTCTTAAAGAAGATATTAAAATCAAAAAAATTGAATAAATTTTAAAAACTCCAAAAATGATAACTAAGATTGTCAATCTCCAAAAGACTTTCCAACAAGAAATTTCCTCCAATTTTCCTATGTTTTTTTGAAATGCAAAGGCCATACTGTTGATTTACCATATATTGATGGATTCAATGAAAAGGTCATTTCAATGAAAGTTAGGCACATTCAGATGAACCATGAATTAATAGAAATTTGTAAAAAGGAGATTAATACTTTTTTGGCTAATAAAATTATTAGACCCTCTAAATCTCCTTGGAGTTGTTCGGCCTTTGACGTTAACAACGCAGCTGAGAAAGAACGTGGTTCTCCAAGACTTGTTATTAATTATAGACCTTTAAACAAAGCTTTAAAATGAATTAGATATCCAATTCCTAATAAAAGGGATCTTTTAAAACAAACTTTTAAAGCAAATATTTACAGCAAGTTTGAAATGAAATCAGGCTTTTGGCAAATTCAGATATCTGAAAAGGATAAATACAAAACTACTTTCAATTTCCGTTTAGACAATATCAATGGAATGTTATGCCTTTGGCATTAAAAATGCCCCTTCTGAATTTCAAAACATAATGAATAGCATTTTTAATCATATTAGCCATATCTCGATAGTCTATATCGATGATGTGTTAATATTTTCTGAAGACATTGATTCTCATTTCAAATATTTAAATATTTTCTTTAAAATTATCAAGCACAATGGTCTTGTTGTTAGTGCTAAAAATATTAAGCTTTTTTCAAACACAGATTTGATTTCTTAGCCATTATTTGTATCAATGCACTTATAAACCTATTTGCAGGGCCATTGAATTTTCTGATAAATTTCCTACTGATAAAACTCAGTTGCAAAGGTTTTTAGGAAGCTTTAATTATGTTGCAGACTTTAACCCCAGAGTAAGGCAAATCTGCAAACCCCTTTATGATAGGTTAAAGAAAAAACTTGTTCCTTGGACAAAGGAGCAATTCTCTAGTGTCATCAAAATCAAAGAAATGGTCAAGAGCCTTCCTTGTTTAGGTATTCCTAACCCTAATTATTTTATGATAGTAGAGATTGATGCTTCAAATAATGGTTACAGAGAAATTCTTAAACAAAGAAAATCCCCTGAATCGACAGAGCAATTAGTTCGTTATACTTCTGGAATTTGAAATTCGGCGCAAAAGAATTATAGTATTGTCAAGAAGGAAATTCTTTCTATAGTTCTTTGCACTACTAAATTTCAAGATGATCTTATTAACAAAGAATTCTTGCTTAGAGAAGATTGTAAATCTGCTAAAGATATCTTGCAAAAAGATGTTAAAAATCTTGTCGCTAAACAAATATTTGCTAGATGGCAAGCTTTATTATCCAACTTTGATTTTCAGATTGAATTTCTAAAGGGAGAAGACAATTCTCTCCCAGATTTTCTAACTAGAAAATTCTTGTAGGGAAAAACATTAGACCCACAGGACGGCCAGCATCAAATAGTCCCTTTAAGAAAAATGAGATGAACAAAATGCCATCAGCTAAACCTTTAGCAATCGGGTCATCACTAAATGACCAGAATAGAAATTCAGCCTTGGCACAACTGTTACCCATAAACCCAACCTTATATCCACCTTTGCCACCAATAGGCTCTTCATCAAATCTTTTAATTATGAAAAAATCATTTCTGAAAGACTAAGAACCTAGTTTTTATTCACCTTCAGGAAAAAAGAGCTTTTTTCAAACTCTAATCAAGGATAGTTATGCCATGAAAACTCCGAAGAGCTTCGCTGAATCTGTGTCATCAGTAGCAGTTCAAAATCAAAAAGTTAAAAGAAAATTTTGACCTTGTTTCTTTGCAGGTCTCTCCATTCCTTACTCTAGACAAAGAGTATGAAGGATATGAGGTCTAGCACTTGCTTAAGCCCTTGTACACGAACAGAAATTATATGGATATAGAGAATCTACTTAAGACAAGAAAGTTTTACGAACTCATTCTTGTTGACACAGGTTCTATTGAAATAGAACATGAACTTACAAATAAATCAGATCCAGATAGCATAGCCTATTCAAAATTTACAATCAAAAAAATTTTAATCCCTTTTGAATGGCAAGTAGACCATTTACATACACCTATTAATTTGTCTAGAGAACATAGACCCCAAACTTCAATTGGCATGATTACAAAAATGCATGGTTTAAATTTTTGTATTTATGACCATCTTCTCACAGCTGGTTTGTAAAATACAGTCCTGAACTGACTAAATTTGTTATCCCTCAATGGTTCTATGAATGGTGGAACTATTTTGGAGGTAATCGCCAAGTAGTACCAAAATTATTTTTAGAAAAGTTCAATCAATTTCAAATTGAGCAGGCTATTTCTACTTTACCAAAACACATTAAAATGTGTAAATATTTCATCCAAAAAAGGATTTCACATATTATTAGTTGGACTTTTGTTATTACTGAATTCGACATGATCAAATATTTATCGAAAGAAGTCCTTATTAAAGGATGGTCCCCAGTTCCAAAAGCGCCTCAACAACAATCCTCGCAGAAGGGTTCCCCATCAAAGAAATCACCAGCAAAGAGCTAAAGAAATGGTTGTAAAAAGCCTTGTCTGAACTAGATGATAACCCATATGAAGAAGCTATTATGAATCTTCTTACCGAAGCCTCTTCGCAGAATGATGACAATGGAGATATGCTAAATCCAAAGGTTTTAGCACAGTCTTATCTAAAGCTCTTTGATTAATAATCCTAATTGATGTTATTAAAAATTGGAATAATTAGTCTTTCAGATAGAGACTTAAAAAGTCAGAATTATCTAGAAAGAAAAAGAAGAGTCTCAAAACGTTTGGCATATTCGGAAATATTTGTGAAAAGAACAATTATTGCCGATAACTTTAAAGTAAGAACAGTTGGCATACAACTTTCAATAAAGCTAAACACTTCAGTAAAAGTAGCCTACGTTTTCAAAATAGTGGACCCCAATAAGGATAAGGCGCAATCTCAGCATTATCAATATTTATCAACCTTTTTTATCTAAACCACTTTATTTTGGTGTGTGTGTATATATATATATATAATATTAATTGAATGTTTACAAATAAATAGATAATAATTTTTTATAATTAAATTTTAAAATATTGATAAATAAATAAAAAATATTAGTTAAATTTAATTTAAAATTTGATTGCCTGTTATAAAATTTAAGAATAAGGTAAATATTTTTACTTTATTGTTAAAAAACTTTTGTTAAAAATATAATATGACATGACATTTCATTAAGAAAGAGGAATATATTTTGAGAAAAACAAAAGATAATTAAATAATATTATGATCCTAAAACATAAAAATGATATTACAATGCAACTTTTCAAACACGGTGCTATCTAAAGAATTTACTCCAAAATTTTGAGGCAGGAAACAATGTTTAAAGAAAAAGAGAAAATAGTCAAATGCCCCCCTAACCTATTACCGGATTCTCAACTACACATCGATACTTCACAGGAGTCTTATTAACCCCCTAAATTATTTCAAAATGTAATTAACTTCACCCTAAAATACAATACCCAAATTTGTTGTGTGTGGTGAAAGACACACACCAATCCATATTTAACATGTGTATTTTCTGTTTATTTTTGTTTTTTATTTACTTTCTTCCTCATTCTTCTTCTTTTAATCACATTTTCACTATCTTTTCACCATTAAAATAATATTAAAGATTCTTCTAAATATAACTAAAATGAAAAAAAAATGGTCAATTTTCTGAAAAACTTTATCAAGAATCTTCTTCTAATGATGAATTCGAACAAAAAAGTATTGTTGAAAATACAAATTCATCAAATGGTTTGAAAAAAAAATCAACCTTTTTGCAAAGGATGAACAAGAAATTGAGTTTCTTTTATTTCTTCTTTGATAGTAAATTGAGTGTAAATAAAGTTAAAAATTCATCTTCTTAGTTTTTTGGCTTCCTTTTCTGCGTCGATTATTTCCTCGCCATCACCGGCGTAGTCAATTCATCAAAGATAGATGTATTTTGGCTTGTATTTCTTTTTTACCATGGTAGTGAGTGAGGGAAAGTAATTACCATTTACCTCCATTAAAGTGGAGGTCATTTTATTTTTAAAAAATAAATAAATAGAAAAATAAAATATAAATTATTTAACTATAACAAAAATATAATAAAATTATTTTTTACATGACTTTTTGCTTCTCACTCTCTCAAAGAGAGTGAAATGCACTATCTGTGCCAACTCAACATTTAAGAGGTAATTTATTCCACCTTAAAATAGTTTAAGGATGTTATAGAACTTCCATGAAATAAAAATATATAGTTAAAAATTTGGTAATAGATTAGAGGGGCATCTGACTATTTATATTCAAAGAAAAGAAAGAAGCAACTAAAATGAATAAGGTCAATTTTGGTGCCGGCACTGGCCATGTCATCATACCTTTCCGGTCATTAAAGTCTATAAAGTTGATTACAGTTACCAAAATATACAGAAAAAACTATGGTAATAATAAAATAGAAACATAAGGATAGAAAGGCCAATGGGAAAAGGCATAAACTATTATGGCGACCTATTACACGTCTAAACTACCTAAAAGTAAAATTATTACCCATCTACAACTGAAGTGACAAAAGAAGGACCAACGCGTCATTCAGATACAAGTCAATTAAAAAAAATAAAAAAACAAAACCACCCCACCCCCACATACTTTCTTCTTCACACTCACCTACTCTCTTCTTCTTCACACCCACCATCATTTACTCGCATTTTGAATCTTGATCTTTTTTCTTTCAAAACCTATTAAAGTAAAATATATATATAAAAAGAATTACCCCACACCTACGTCCTTTCTTCTTCACACCCACCTACCCTCTTCTTCTTTACACCACCTCTATTTACTCTCCATTTTGAATCTTGATTTTTTATTTCTTTCAAAACCCATTAAGAAGAAGAAGAAGAATTCTTCTCCCCATTTTGATAGAGAAGACGATTGCGGGGGTGGGGGAGGGGGGAGAGGTCGGATGGGTGGTTAATAACTAATTAGGAGTTAATTAGTATAAAATATAGTTAATAAAAGAAAAATTAATTAATAAAGAAAAGAAAAACAATATATCAAAAATCGGATGGGTAGTTAATAATAATTAGTATAAAATAAAATTTAATTAATAAAGAAAAAAAAGAAAAGAAATATAAAAAATCGGATGGGTGGTTAATAATTGATGGGTAGTTAATAATTAATTAGGATCTAATTAGTATAAAATATAATTAATAAAAAAAATTAATTAATAAATAAAAAAGAAAAGAAATATAAAAATTTGACATTAAGACCTTCTAAAGTACAGGAAAAAAATAAATTAATTTCTGAACAGTTGGTCATTGATATTTGTACCGATCATCCTAGTGCTTTTTGGAATAGAAAAAAGCATATAGTAAATCTTCCATATGAAGACAATTTCTGTGAAAGTGACATCCCCACTAAGTCAGGTCCTTGTCAAATGAATGTGGAGTTAGTGAAATTTTGTAAAAAAAAGATTGATAATCGGAAAGATTTTAATGAACCAAGTATGTTGTGTTTATCATTATTATAATAAAAGACTTTATTGAATTCTTGGATATAATCTCAGTATGTCAAATTAATGTTCACGTTATTAAAACAAACTTGTCTTTCATTCATCGTGGAGATTCCCCACTCTTCAACGGATATAATCTGTTTGATGATCACTTTTGAGAAGTTAATAAATATTCTCTTATAATGTGAAATGTTGAAAATCAGCACTTTCATTTTTTATTAATATGTTCGAGTCTTATATGACTCTTTTGGAAAATATAATCCCCGTACCAAATACCTCTAAGAGTTTTTCGAACTCTTTCTGCAAATAAAGGGGGAAGTCCATCAATAAATTTGGTCTTTCAATGAGTAATATTACTTTCAGGCAAGTTCATTACTCAACTTAAAAATGTGTTTTTATACCACCTAAATTCTCCTAAATTTCTACAACGAAGTCCATTTAGAAGAGTTCTAAGAGTTTCATTTTGATTGATAAATCTACCATTAAAATGTTCTAAAATGGTTAAAATCAGTGTATAAACTGCGTCTTGTCGAATATTTTTGACAGGTCTTTGAGACGTTCCTTCTTCAGAAACAACAACCCCTGTAGTTACTTCTCATTTTATTGAAGTAGTAATGACAGTGCGAGCATCTTCTAATAAAAAAATTATCCCACCAACCTTGTAGTTGGCCCGTAAATTCTGCCACTATCATTTTACAAGTGGTATGATCATCATTATGATTTGTGGATTTACAAATAGTAGCATACATCAACATTCGATGTAAAAAATGGAGACTTGTCTATCAGTTAAGCCATCAACATTCCATTCAAAAATTGATACAAAAACCATATATAATTATGGTTGGTTTGATAAATTTTCAACCAAACAATTAATAAAAACAACTGAACAATCATTAGCTCTTAATTCGACAATCATTGATGAGTTCTATTGAATCAACTGTGGCATATGGTCCAGTATACTTCAATACACAACATAATCTTTAATTATTTGTGTCTGATATCAATATTTTTGATGCATTAACATTAAATGTTAAAACACATAAAAACTTGGATGGGTGATTAATAATTAATTAGGAGCTAATTAATATAAAATATAGTTAATAAAGAAAAAGTTAATTAATAAAGAAAAGAAAAGAAAAAAATATTAAAAATCGGATGGATAGTTAATAATTAATTATGAGTTAATTAGTATAAAATATAGTTAATAAAAGAAAAGTAATTAATAAAGAAAAAAATAAAAAATAAAAAAAATTATAATTTCTGACGTGGTGATGACGTGGCACTGACGTGACGCCACGTGGCAGCGAATGTAATACACCACATACTGTGAGAGTGGTGGTATACATTCAGGCGTGTAATAGTTTTACTTTTAGATAGTTTAAATGTGTAATAGATCGTTATAATAGTTAAATGTATAATTGACGACTTCAGAGGAGAATTTATGCATTTTCCGAAAGGCCAATGCCAAAAGTAGTAGTACTACTATTGATTGGACACAAGTGAATTACGAAAAGTCACTTGTTTTTCTGTAAATTGGGACAATGGCACAATCTTGAATGCCTGAATATACAACACTCTTAAGCATATTTTATGTAAATTCCAAAAATACCCTCGTGATTTTTGACAAACATATTGACTGTGAAGTGTGTGCTTATTGAAATTTATATAATGTTGAGAATACAATTAAAAACAAAAAATTTAGACCAACAATTTATCCATACAATTATTGTCATTTAGAGAGAGAGAGAGAGAGGGGTACCTTAATGAGACGGGAAGCTTAGGAAACAAGTGGGGTTTTCTCAAATGGGAAGGGAGATTGAGCATGTAAAGTTTGCCTATCCTGCTGTTTATGTTTTGATCGTCAGATGACACTAACACCTGACCATATCCTTCCATATTTCCTTCAATTTGGTCAAACTTGTTCTTCTCTTCCATGGATAAATTGAAGAACCCTTCCACTTCTAATTTCACTTTCTCTAATACTGAACAACTCACTCCATGATTCATCATCTGAATATAAAACTTATAAATTATCATCACTAAAATATCACTATTTTATGTGAAATATGTTCAGCGTATATTTTCACAAATATTTTAATTGAATTAGTTAGAAATTATTTCATATAGAAAATTAGGAAGTTTTTCACTATTTTAGTGAAAAATTGTTTCCAAAAAGTGAGGTTATTCAATGAAAAATCATGTTCTATAATATAAGTTTTCTACGGATTCGCGGTGAAAAAAAAATCTTTAATTATTTCGAATAGTGTATTATACCTTCAAAGGATTGAATGAAATTAATTTTGAAGGAGAGCTAGGTTTAACATGTAAACCAAGAAGGCATCAATTAAAGAGCTACTTTTTTTTCTGATATTAAAAATATATACCTGAAAGAATCCCCAAGCTTTGCAAGCAAGATGAAGCTTGTCAAGTTCTGGATGATCATTAGCCAGCAACATTTCCATATCAATTAATGGAATTTGAGACAACATGGAAGGTAATAAATTGGAAGCCATTGGTTCCTCTTGATCCAGGTGTACCTACATTCTCTTTAACGTAAGCCACTTCCATCGCTATGCCTTCTTTCAAGAGCAAATTAAATGAATTTAATTGGAAACTTATCGCCCCATCACCTTGCACCAAACACGTCCTATTAATTATTGGCGCACTTTGCCATCGAGTGGCTGTGGAAATTTAATGAAAAAAAATAAATACTCCCTTCATCCTAAAATAAATTTTACTTTAGCAAAAAAATAAAATCATCTTAAAATAAGAATTCTTTTCTACAAATTTAAGATTAAAAAAATTATATATTTTTTATCTATTAATTTTTACTCCATTTTTTAAAATAATGTTTAGTTCTCAATAAATATTTATTCAATAAAAATATTATGATAAACTATGCATTATATTTATTAATTTTTAATAGACGTGATTTTTATTAAAATGATGCTTATTTTATGATAGTGGAAATTAAAAAAAAACACGCAAAATTGAAAATGAAACACAAGAAGAATCTTTAGAAGGAAGTCCATCGTATTCCAGCTTTCAGAACAATTACATAGGATACTAGATAAAGTATATAGTATAATGGAAGAAATGTCGTAACTTATAACTTACCTTCGACTTAATTTACAAATCGGAACAAGACAATAATAAGAAAGAAAGATATATACCTTCGTATGCAATTATGAGATAAATTGTATAAGGTTTTGACATTATAAGAAATTAGCTACGCTCTTTACGTGCCTAAAAGTTGTTGCCTAATGTTGCCAAAATATCCTTAGCATACCTAATGGTAGTTGCCATAAGAATTTCTGATTCTAGTGGTGCATTTAGTTGCCTCAAAATCCTTTCTTTCAATGACCTTAATCGCAACAAAAGTTGTATGGGATAAATTCGGATCTAGTGAAAGGAGCGAACCACATCATGATACGTGGCGAAATCAAATACGAAAAAACGTATGTGGCAACCTGGGAGAATGAAAGAGCCCATCCTCAATAGATCACAAAGAACCTTGAATGTAAACTCTTGTAGGAGTGCCAAGTGACGGGCGATCAGACCCTCACGATCTCAACAATCAATCTCAAGTCAAGTTGTACGCTCACCTTCTCCAATCAGCTTAAGTTGAAACCTCACAACACAAGTACGTGCTATGACATACATACACTTTTCAGTGCCAAAGCAGGTCGACATTAGACATTGAGGTGGCAACCATGGCTTGGCATTTTGGCACAAAAAGAGTGAATTTGGTCTGCCTTAACCTACTTACCTTTAACTTCTTTTCACAAATTTTACTATTCATATCCTTGTAACCTTAATGGATGTAGAGAAGGTCAATTTATAAAAGTTGTGATTTATATTAATATTATACGTCTATCAAATAATCATATTTAATTGACGAGATTTACTCTTCATTAAATATTAATTATGAACTTCACGTTAATTGAATATATATATATATATATATATATTTGACTAGCTAATCTAATTATTTTTTATACAAGTAACTTGCTCTTTTTTTCATTTCCTTCTTTTTGGTCACTACCCAAGTCAACCAACATGAACCTACGTGGAGAACAGACAACAAGGTCCTGCTTATGTGGCCACCACATACTTCTCAAATATACAGTGTCTCATCCATAAATCGATTAGTATGTCATCGTCTACGATTTATATACATTTGTTAGTGTTCATCTCAATAAAATGACATTCGATCTCATCAAATCCATCCATCATTTGTCGACATTTTAAAATATGTAATTTTTGTGACATATGATGAATAAAGTTTTGCATATGTTTGTCCATATAGACGAACTTTTTCTCGTATTCATTCTGCATGACATCTGTCGTCTTTATCATTATTACAACAACAACAATCCAGTGAAATTCCACAACGTGGGGTCTGGGGAGGTAAAGTGTACGCAGACCTTACTCCTACCAAGGTAGGACGGCTGTTTCTGAGAGACCCTCGGCTCAATAGAAGCATAAAAGGAGGTCAGATAAGGCTAAGAAGTTCAAAGCGATATGGGAAATCAAATAACGAAAGAGACACAGATAAAATAGAGTAATTAAAGTACAGAAAGTAATAAATAATAACAAAAATCAGAGCACAAGAAATTATAGTGCGCTAATGTGCCTACTAATATGAAAGAATAACGAGACTATGTACTAGTCTTCTACCCTAATATGGTCCTCCATACCCTCCTATCTAAGGTCATTTCCTCGGTAAGTTGTAACTGCGTCATGTCCTGTCTAATCACCTCTCCCCAATATTTCTTCGGACTAACCCTACCTTTTCTGAAACCATCCATGGCTAACCTCTCACACCTCCGCACTGGAGCATCTGTGTCTCTCCTCTTCACATGCCCAAACCATCTCAGTCGCATTTTTCGCATCTTGTCTTCCACTGAGGTCACTCCTACCTTGTCCCGAATAACCTCATTTCTAATCCTATCGCTCCTAGTATGCCCACACATCTATCTCAACATTCTCATCTCAGCAACTTTCATCTTTTGAACGTGACCTTAACTGGCCAACACTCCACCCCATATAACATAGCCGGTCTAACCACCACTTTGTAGAACTTGCCCTTAAGTTGTGGTGGAACCTTCTTGTCACATAGCACACCGGAAGCGAGCCTCCATTTCATCCACCCTGCCCCAATACGATGTGTGATATCATCGTTAATCTCTCTGCTGCCTTGCATGATAGACCCAAGGTACTTGAAACTACTTTTCTTTTGGATGGCCTGGTCACCAAGCCTAACTTCTGCGCCAACCTCCTGAGGTGTCTCACTGAACTTACACTCTAAGTACTCTGTCTTGTCCCTACTCATCTTAAACCCTTTAGACTCCAAAGTATATCTCCAATCCTCCAGCTTAGCGTTAACTCCGCTATGAGTCTCATCGATCAGGACTATGTCGTCCGCGAAAAGCATACACCATGGCACCTCACCTTGAATTTATCGCGTCAATCCATCCATCACCAAGGCAAATAAAAATAGACTAAGAGTTGATCCTTGATGCAACCCCATCACAACTGGAAAGTTCTCTGAGTCCCCTCCTACTGTCCTTACCCTAGTTTTGGCATCCTCATACATGTCTTTGATCACCCTAATGTACGCCACAGGTACACCTTTAGCCTCCAAACATCTCTATAGTATCTCTCATGGAACTTTATCGTAAGCCTTTTCTAGGTCGATGAATACCATATGCAAGTCCGTCTTCCTCTCCCTATACTGCTCCACCAGTCTCCTCATTATTAAATTATTCATATTAAATTTTGGATTAATTCTTAAATTAATGATATATTAATCAAGTCAATTTATTGATTAATACAGTAGGATTAATGTTTAAATTAAAATTATATGACTTAAATAAAGTTCAAATTACATTTAGCCCAGTATGTGAAATTGACAAGACAAGCACAATCATACTCTTCAAGTCTAAGGTCCTCTAAAATTATTTGAAGATCCAAATACCCCCAAAATCCTAGTTACAACTATATAAAGAGGTCTTCATAAGACCAGAAAGAGAAGAAGAAGAAAAGAACAAAGAGAAAGACATAGAAAAACTATGCTCTTTAGTAGTGATCCGCAAGTCTTCCGCATGCATACAAAAGACTATTCGTCTTCAAGTTGTGAGTCGCAAGTTTTCATGTCTCCGCAATTGTGATCTAAGTTTGGCTCTGTATTCATAGTGTAGTTTCAACAAGTATTTCATTGATTCAAGAACAAAACAAATCTCTTGATTTGATGATCGTGAGAAGAAGAATCAGAGGATTATATCTTTTTCCTTTAGATTTTTATAAAGATTATTACCTTCGCATAAATTATTGAAATAAAAATATATCAACTTGATCAATAACAGCATAACATGCTCAACACTACTCATAAGCGAAGTACATCAAGAAAAGCTTCATAATCAAGTAAGGAGGAAGAAATAACTCAAGGAACGACGCCTTGCCCCAACCATACTGCTCCAATCCTCAACCGATCACATCTAATGCCAACTTATGGTTACAACAAGCTACTAAGGTCTTAAGCACTAATATAAGACAAGCAGACAAATCCAAGCCCTACAAGGAGCAACACACAACTACTGGGGTAAAATAACGTACTTTAAGGCATCTAAGGCTAGTATTAATCCTAATAAGTAGGGATGTTCACAGTTTTGGTTAAAACCAAAACCAAACCGAAAATTTAACCAAATCGATATTTGGTTTGATTTGGTTTGATTTGGTTTGGTTTGGTTTTAAATTTGAAAAACCGATAATATTTGGTTGGTTATGATTATAGTAAAAAATAACCGAATAAATAACCGAACCAAATCAATAATTATATATATATAATTTATAATTATTTATATGTATAATATTAGCTTTTTATAAATAATTAAAGATATTTTATATCTTTTAATTATTAATTTAATTTTGATCTACTTATTTTTAAGGCCCGTATCTTAAAAGAATATGTCCAAGTCCAACAATCTAAGCCCAACTCTTAATTCTAATAAGTCATAAGCACTAAGCAGCATATGTCCAAGTCCAACAATCCAAGCCCAACTTTTGATTATATTATGGATTCTCTAGTTAGTTTAGTTTAAATATGTAATTTTTTTTATTTTAATTGACAAAGTTGTTTGTATTTTGGAACCTCTGTTTGACTTGTTCTTTTAAATCTAAACTGCGTTGCAAGTTTGGTCCACCTGATTTACCATCAGCATTCTTTCCCTCCATATGCAGCAACGTTCACTCTTGTGGGTCGTGAGGAAAAAGAGATTCATAAAAAATTTGAAACATGTAGGGAGAGAATATTTGAATTATCCCGGCTAGTCATAAAGCGAATAACCGAACCAAACCGAATCAAACCGACAATAACTAAACCGGTGGTTATTATTTTACTTGGTTTGGTTATGGTTTTAGACATTTAAAAGCCGATTAAATTGGTTTGGTTATGATTTTAATCAATAACCAACCCAAACCGAACCATGAACACCCCTACTAATAAGGATAATCACCCTGATAAAACTCAAAACCAAGGGTACCAGCCTAAATTAAGGATTTCACAAGACTAAACTAGTCTAAGGCCCAACCATAAATCTAGAAAGTAGAATAGATAGAAAGGAATCTAAAACTTGAGAAGTACAACATATATCACATGCAATTCATATAATCACCATCTAATGGAGCCTAATACAGAAAGTAGACCATAGCCTACCTCGAAGACGATCACGCGCGCTCTTTATTTTACGGAAGCTCCTCCTTCACGAAAAACCTCTGATCACTACCAGGCTATCAAAATATTGATCGCAACATCAATACAAATATTTTGACACTAAAATTACAATAAATGGAGATAGACCAAAAATTGAGTCTAAAACGGAATTGTGCGACCCGCACATGAGATCTCAAAATTGAATATATAAAAAGGTTCAAAATAGCTCAAAGAAATTGTTCTCCAAAAATGGGTACAATTCGAGCTCAGAAATTGGTTAAAACAGCCCATGCAATAAAATAACCATTAAAGCTCCAAAATCAAGCTCAGGAAGCCTCTTTGGGGTAAAATTTACCTCAAAACGACGACTTCCACACTTTTTCGATCACTCCAACACTTTGCCATGCCAATTTTGGACATCCAACACTTGGATTCGCCCAATTCAGAAGTCTAGGTCTCTCACAATCGCGTTTTGAATATGGGGAAGAAGACTGAAAATTTGGAATTTATAACTCAGCAATCTCGTTGTTAAAAGCCTATTATTTCGTCGCTAAAGGTCTACACTAGTAAAACCAGATTTTGCTATTTCTGGAATTCTCTGAATGGACCCTCGGAATTCATTCAGAATCCGATAAAAAATAATCAGATATGTTATGGAATCGTCGAATTTGAAAAAAAAAAGATTGTTATAATAGAAATACCCCTCAAGAACCATTTAGGCCTAAAACTCAACTTTTTGCCTAAACACACAAATGCAACCCTAAGTCTCGGAACTCTAGCTAACCACTTTACTAGATCAAACTCGACGTTCTGAAACTAATGGCGCTAACGGAAATCTCATTCGAGTCTGTTTACCTGGAACATTGACTGAAGTCAACCCTTTGCCAAAGTTTCACAAACATCTAGCCTAACGCCTCGAACTCACACAGAAAGCCTCGGGACTTAAACCAAAGGTCCTTCTAGATCCAACTCGATGATTTAGAGCTAATGGAACCATCAAAATTGCCTTTCGAGGTCGTTTACCTAAAGTTTTGGCCAGAGTCAACCGTTCAAACTTTAAAAGCTCTAAAACAGGAAAACTTTCACAAATCTCAAATGAACGACCTGGTCACCGAACTGTCAGTCTCCGCAAGTCATAAATGACTTGGGATCGCTACAGGAAAGCTCTAAACGTTGAAAAGATAAAAAAAAACAGAGGAAATGACCTGGAGGTCATTACATCAACAAAACTAAATCGAAAATCGAACCAAACCGCAAACTGAATCAAATTGGGAAAAAAAACTGACTAGTTGTTTGATTTGATATTGGGAAAAAAATCAGACTATACTTGATTTGGTTTGGATTTAATTAAAAAAGATCAACCCGAAACCAAACCAAGCCGACATTATATATTTAATTCTTAAAATTTATTTTATACATAAAAGTATTTACTTTGATATAATTTATAAATATTTCTTATACTTTTTCATAGTTTTTATCTCTTAACATATTATTTCAAGTTTGAGACTTAGAATTTTAAATGGTCCAACAAAAATTATAGTTCATAGACATTAGTAACTCTAATAAATTAAAGCTCAAATCAATACTAATGCTAACAAAAAAATAAATCAATTCAACACTAAGAATGACAATAATGTTAATATTTATTCTTTAGTTTTACATTGGTTTAGACAACTAAAATAGATAACCTAATTTTCGTTCTTCTTTAATATTTAGTCATGTAATTAATCGTTCGTAAACTTATTTTAGCATGATTTAGAACTTTTAAATTATGTTCATTTTCATTATGACTTATAATTTGCAATATTTATTTTATGCGATTTCATTATGAACTTTTTATTGAATATTTTAATGTCATCACTCATTCATATTTTGTGTTATTTTCTTTTAAAAAAACACCTTAGATAATTGTATTTTGGTAGAACTAAAGAAATATTTGAAGCACAAGTTAATTATATGTTTGTATGAATATTTTATCGAAGAACCCCAAAAAAATTCGAAAAAAACTGAAAGAGCCCAAGGTTAAAAAATCTGAATTTTATTAGTTTGATTTGATTTATAGATTTAAAAATCCGATACAAATGGTTTGATTTGATATTTGAAAAATCCGAATCAATCCAATCATGTACACCCCTACCGTTGTGCTATTACAAATCTTTGATGAATCATGACTAAGGGTGTTCAAAATCAAACTGTAACCGATAAGCCAATCGCAAAATTGGCTTATTGATATTGGGTTATCGAATAAACGGTTGGTGAACGGATTAAAATTTTATAATTAACGGCTTATCGGTGTGGGGGTGGATTACTCAATTTTCTTATCGGATATAACGTTAACTAGTTAAGAATTACAATAGTTACACTTTTTACCCTAGGTATATAAACTAATAAGCGTACATATAATATTAACTAAAGCCTCATTTCATATTTCTCCATAATATATAATTATATATTGTTAGTCCAAAGCATAAACTGAAAAACCTATTTAATTTTTTGTTGTCTTATTATTATTATATTACTATTATTCTATTATAATTATTAACCTAGAGGGTAAAGCCAGTGAAGCACTAAATACGGTAAAACCCCATTTTTCCTGATTTCTATCCCTTTTGCTCCTAGGTCTTCGTCTCTTCTTGATGACCACTCAGGTACTGAGTAAAATCTCCACCTCTGTTTTCGTTTATCTATTTACCACTCTTTCTAGTGAGTTGTGGACTTGTCCTTGTGTGTTCCTCTTCGGCTCTTCTCTTTTTGTTTACTTAGTTTTTTGGCTCGAATGAGAATAATGATGTGTACGCGTTTAGATATGTGAAAGAATTACTTTTTGGAAGTTGTGTAAAAAAAATGTACTATATAGGTTAGTCGATGCATTGCCCGCTAACCGTCCAATAATTGTTAATCCATTATCGAATCAACCGACATATTATTGGTTGGCTAGCGGATTAGTATATTTAAAAACCAATATCCGATAAGCCAAACCGTTAAAGCAAAATTATCCGCCCAATCCATCCGATAAGCAGCCCTACCATGACAAAGAATATTTGTCTTCTTTTCAGTATTTAGGACGTAAAGATTAAAACATTATTATATAAGACATCGAAAATCATACAAGTCATCCAAAATAACGACAAGGCATCTGAAATACAAAAATCTTATCTGATATATTGATCAAATTTTTTACCCTTTAAAAAGGAGCACACTTTACTATTTCTTGATATATAGGACTTTAAGATATTCAACTAAATTTTATGTATTCATAAAACCTTCCTTATTTGAAAACATAACATCAAAAGTTTTATTTTCGTTATCAAATTGAAAAGATTAAAACTCTATTAGGATTAAGAGTTTTCATTATGAGTTATAGAAGTATAACTGATTTGATTTTGTAGTTTGATTATTTAATAGAAAATAATAATTGAAAGAGAGCAGGTATGAAACTAGAAATAAAGTCGGTACACTTTTTTCACTAGAATTTGTAAGCTTTGATTTTTTTTGTATAAGTAAAATAAATGTCTTTTAAATTATGCATATACTAAAAAATTACTTTGAAATATAAATTTGACACATACTCTAAAACTAGTATTCAAGAAAAAGGAAAAACTATAACCATAAGCACACAAGTAGAATGACTGGTCAAAGAAAGAAGGGATTGTATTTTGTAGAAACTAATTTAGTATGGCAGATGCAACATTAGGATAAATACACCTTATGATTCTATTCTATGTAACTGGATATCCAAGCATGAAATGGGACTACACAAAACAATTTGTGCAGTATACCTGTTACATTTATCAAAAAAAAAAAAGAAGGGAGAAATACCAGGTCCAGAGAAAGGAACCTATTGCAACAAACCTGAAGAGGAATTCCAGTCAAAAGAACAATAGAATACTGCTTCAAAGATGAAAACAACTTGGAAAATCCTTGTTCTTGAGACGATGAGTTTCATCAACAATCTAAATGCAGATGCCAAGCATCCATTAGAGGCAAAAAGAATACAAAACCTAATGGCACAATTACGGATTTTGAAGGCAATTACCATCCACTCCCACCAACTTGATTGGCTTCAGAGTGGCACTCTCCATTTCGTATGATGTAAGGAGGTTATCCTATCTTGCTCAATTTGACCAGATTTCTTTTTAAGATTTTTGGGGAAGAAAAAATATTCTCTAATAATTGTACACCTCCCACATACATAACCTACAGAGGGTCAATTCTCTTCACAAACAACTATTTGCTATTCATCTTACTAATTATTATTCTGCTATTCGTAGTAGGAAATACATCACCTCAAACTTACCACATTCGTTTGAGGAGCCCAATTTAGGATGGTACTTGTCCGGGGGAGAATTTCAAAGCAAGCCTTGACAGAAATCTACAGGAAATCGGACAGAGTTTTCTCCCTTTTTGGGCATATCCAATTTTTCCGTCTCAAAAATCAGCAACACAACTAATATCTCCAAATCAAGACACAATATCCATTAAGGCATTAACAATCCATTCGCCACACAATAATACTAATTCATCTTCAAAAATGGAGAGAAGTCACATGTCTATAAAAAATGAAGGAATACTCCTGACTCAAGTAAAAGAAGTGAATATGGAGCAACTCTTAGTGTTCAAAGGAAGACTCATTACAAATAGATAAGCTTGTTGCCCGCGCAAACAAGTGCGGCGCGCACACCATAGAATTTCAACTTGCTAGTTCTAGTTAATGAAATCCTCACCAACATTACATGTGTCCTCTGTACAAGTAAGCATCAAGCCTCACAAAAACTAGCCAACTATCTCGTGTGCCCTGGTATCTAGTTTTCAGAAATTCATTTAATTTATGACTATCTTGCTACAAAATTGAATAGGAGCAAAATAATTCACTAAATTTACTATATGCATTTAAAACTTCGTCTAAGAATTTTCCACATGTCAAGTAGAAAGATTAAATGAACTTGTCACAGCTGCATCTTCTGCATCAAATCATTCTCTATACTTGTTCAGCATCATACTTTACTTTCCAAATTTAAAACATTTGAGTACAGATCACATGTACAAATTTGTACATCTTAGACTTCCATTAGCACGAACTAGAAGGTCATTTGTTTTATGATATAAGTAAACTAGAAGCCTGTTTGTGTCTGGATCTAATCAATAACAGCTACCGTTAGTCTTATCATGATATATGTTTTGATTAAATACTAATAAATTCTGTAGCTTCCTTTATTTTTCAGCTCTAGCTTATGGAATCTATGACCGTAGGTTTCTTTAGAAGACATTTCATGGTTCACAAATAAAAGCCAAGAGAATAAAAACTTTATATCTTCAGAAGAGATAAAAGCACAAACTTTTGCAGCCAGAGCTTTGGACTGTGTATTTTTTTGAAATGACAAACTTCTCTTGGATGCAGTTTAATCAAATCCCAAAATGACCATCTTAAGTCTGAAACTCCTTTATTTTTTTGATAAGGTAATACAACTTTTTAGTCGTTTCACATTCAACTTTACTATACCAGAATTGCTTAGAAGAGTTTCAGTTGTAATATCTGACCTCAAAAGCTGGATTTGGGAGAAATTACAAATAAATCCAAAGATTATGCTACATCATTCTTTTGAGAAACTAAGATTATGAAATTGAATATACATATGAGGAGAAAAGATGCTCAATATAAATATAAATAATTTCCTTCAATGAATCCACACTTTGATCACACAGTCGAAGAAAGAAGAACATTATCAGTTTCTTTTTTGGAAAGCATGTTAGATATCAGTTTCTTGTATTGTTTACTGTTTAATATTCACAAATTAGTCTTCCACTTTATAGTTGCAAGCAACAAGATATTACCAGGCAGATTAACCTTGAAAGAGTGCATGTTCTTTTATTTTTGATGTACTTATTCAGATGGTCCAAACCTTTACTAGATTGACCGACCGTGATAGTCCTCAAAATCAGTCCCCCTCTTCATCTTGGAGGATGCTATGACGCTAGATAGGATGCATTCTCTATTGCTACTACAAATATGTTATGTATTATCCTAGTGCATATCCTTCTGAAAGAAATCAGGAAGCACCAACAAAGACACGTACTTTAATAGAAGATCAAGGTGCAATAGTTAAAATTAGAAGGAATTTAGTAGATCAGAAAGGAAGCAACCAGAGATCAATCTACGATCCCAGCCTTTCACAAACACCATGAAACAAACGGCGAGCACATTAAATAGCTAAATTTCAAAACTGAGCTTGACTCTGGTGTCGCCATTCCAACAATTTGAAAAAAGCAGTATAAAAATGTATTTATCTTCCAACGAGCATACGCACCAAGCTGGATTAAGCTACTATGCTTAACTTAGCAGACAGACAGAAAGAAAAAAAGGGTACGACTTTCCACAAGCTAACCCCAAGTCATGTCTAGTCTTAAGTCATCTCTTGAAGCTGAAAATGAATTTTTGAAGACGATAACACACATAAACATACGAAAATCAACACTAAAGTTTGGAGAAAGAGCCATGCTATGGGGAAAAAAAAGTCAAGGAAAGAGATAGTAATCCCGAGAATAATCAATACATATTTCCAAATGTCCAGTCCTCCTTAACCATTGCCCAATACAGTATACCAGACCAAGCCTGACTTGAGTGGACGTGACAAATATACATGTACTCCGTGGCGACCAGATTCATTTGTCTGTGAGAGATCTGTAGGAAAGATAAATAAAGGACAAGAGAAATGACCTTCATCTTTCAACAGGATTTTAGGCAATTAATTATGTGGAGTGCAGGCAAGCATCATCTTTATTGCCTCACATTTGCATCTGAAGTAATACCTCCTTGATTATTTACACATAGTTGTGGAGGAGGTGAATATTCGACAGATACAACTTCCAAGGGTTACATATGCCAGCTACAACTAGTTATGACATGGTAGATGCATAATTCTACTCCCTTGAAGGAAAAGATAAAGTGTTATATGGATAAAGTTCCTATTTGTTTTGCCAGTAAAGGATGTACGAAATATGAAAACAACAGTTTGGCCACAGCACAAAATGACATGGACTAGAAAATCCTCACTGATTGATGACATGATAAATATTTTCCAATATCGGATGCTGCCTCTTCAAGTTATGGGACAAGATCAGACAAGTTAGCTTCAAATTGTTGTAACAGTTATTCAATTAATAAAAACTTTTAATGGTACCGTAACGGACACTCCTGCATTCGTATAAAGCTAGAAGTTTAAAATAGAAGAAATAACTTTAAAACATGTACCCTTTGTAATGAAATAACTTTAAAACATGTACCCTTTGTAATGAATAAAATGAAATGTGTAGTTGCCAACATATCATTCAAAGTAGAAAAGTCTTCCATTCAAAACATTCTTTGCAAGAGAAAATAGAATCGCTAACCTGCTTAGCAACACTACGAACATGTAAAGCTTTAGTTTCCATAGCCAGTACCACCAATGCCTTACCACAACTCCAAATGCATGCTGCTACCTTAACTACATTCTATTTACCTGTCCCATGCTGGTAACTACAAGCAGGCCATAGGAATTTATGTATACAGTTTCTGATAAATTTTTCGCTGGACAAAATGGGTACTACCACTAAACTTGTAAACCAGGGGCAAGGCTAGATAAATGAAGCAAGATTAGTACATCTCCCCTGCAGCCATGTCAGCTGTATGCTGCTGCTGTTAAGACAAATGAACATCTCCCTTAGACTGGGATTGTCGAATAAATCCAAAGCTGCATAGTAAAGATTTTCTGGAATGCCTTCTATCTCATCCAAAGCTTTGATACATTTACGGATTGTAAATCTTCCATCAACTTGAGGCATTACAACTGTCTGACACTTTGAAGCAGCAATCATCTCCCATATCGCTTCTGCCATAGCATCAATTATCTCTCTATCCCCGCAGTTCTGGCCTGAAGCAGGAACTATGTCTGATGAACACTTTCTCTTTTTACCAGCTACAGTCCTAGTAGTTTGTTGTGAAGTAGCAGCACTGTGTAAAGGAGTTGATGATAAAGGAGGAGCCAAGTTGCCACTTTCTTTAAATGAGATATCAATCCCAGCAGATTTGTCCAGCCCTTCATAGTGACTTGATTGGGCATACTTCCCATCAGCACCTGAGTCAGCAAATATTGTGCACAACTGCTCATAGATAGGGCACTCCTTGGTTTTGCTCGATTCAGGCTTCGGCTGAGCCTGTTTTCCATGAATCTGTTAGGAAAATTGCGGGGGAGGGGGGAATTGAAAACACAAGCATATATAGAAAGAGAGACTGAGAAATACCCCGATGTCTTCCCATAGGTCAAAACCAATGTAGCAAGAATCGTCCAAAGCATCATTTTGATCAGAAGCAGATTTTAGGTTGTAATAACGAGTTCGCAACACATCAAGGTGCTTTCTTAGTTGGTTGTTATTGAAATGAAGATTTGTCTGTCTATTAAATTCATCACGTATATAATTCCAAGTTTTCTTATCAAAGACATTGTTCGGCCGGTTCCCCAGCTTAATCTGCTCAACAACAAGTTCAGCAAAAACCTTGTCCAGGGAGGGTGTCCATCTTGTTCTCAAGCGTTCTTGTTTATGTTGCATTTCATTAGCTTCAAAATCCATCTGTAGTGTCAAGGACATCATTAAAAGTGGGAACGTATTAATAACAGACATAAAAACAAATTCCTAGGATAAAGCTACAAACATTAGGTATCCTGCTTGTTATATGTGTGATTTATCTTTTTGAAAACCCTAAGTATAAAACAATTAAGAAAAATACTTAGAAAGAGTCACAACTTAAGAAAACTTAATTTAAAAAAGTTTTAACAGATAAACTTTTAAAAATTTAGAGAAAATGAGTAAGAGGTTCATATTTCTACTTTAAAAAGGTATTAGCACTTAAAGTATCCGCTAACATGCGGTTAGCAGACGATTCAACAAAAATATTTGCCTAACTTTGCAAAAATAATTTAAGGGAAAAACAATTTTTGAATTACTTGAAAAGAAAATAACTTGAACATGAGAACAATTAAATTAAACCAAATAATTGATTTAAGTGATAAATAAGATCATTAAGTAAATCAACATAAATAAAAATCGGTTCATCCTTGCACAAGTTAATCACATATAAAAAGAAGCATTGTCATGATGAAATGAAATTAGATAAACAAGTATAATAGACTAGTGCATAAGTTCACTGCATTTGTAAAAAAAAAATACTAGCAACTATGCCACAGTTACAATGATTTAGCCAAGAAAGAACTCTTATAGCACAAAATCTAAAAAGACTCAAAAATGTTATTTATTAATCAAGTCAGCAAGCATTTGAGGCATTAATATCCATTACTAGACATTGTCAATGACAACCAAATCCCCCAAATTTCAGAAATTAATGGCCAACAAATTCTAAAGGAAAGGCTACTGTGAATGGACATATTCTATCATATATAAAGGGGGAAATAGAATATGCAAGTGTATATCAACATGATGAATTAGACGAACCAGATCAGAAATAACACCTGAAATACCAAACTCATAGAACTGTTTTTTTTTTAAAACAAAACATATCTTCAAAACCAAAACTTTTGCTAAAAATCATATTATTTATGTAAACAATCAATAAAGAGCTATGACAGTAGGATACAAATGTAATATCAAGGATTTAAGATCGGAATAGACATAAATAGCATTCAGGCCATACAAAAACAGAGATTAAATGCATCTATTACACGAGATTAGGCTAACATTGATGAGAATCTATAATAATGAGAAAGAAACAAAAACAGCCAAGACTACAACTACATTTATATCGTATTGATGAAAGCAAAAACAAACAGTGAAGAAATCAAACTGCTCAGCCAATGCATTCAACAACAGAAACCAAATGAGCATGAAACCATTTTAGGCTATGCAACACAGTGATTTAAACTAAGTACAACCCCAAATTAATTCAAAGTGAAAACAAACTGAAGGAAAGGTCATAGCATATTCCTTTCATGCTTGAATCTATGAAAAAGTGAGATAACTTGGAATAAACCAGAGATCATTTAAGAGGTGCAACAACACTAAACTAAATGAATTCCAGCATTAAACATCCAGGAAAGAAGGAAAAACTTTGAAATCTAAACATTAATCTAGCTACCAGATATCAGTCTCAACACATATTGTTCAAGAGAATGAAAACAAAGGAGAGGAGTATTACATTTTTCAGGGAAGCCCCTGGGACGATAACGAGCTTGAAAAGGGCTTCCACAACCTCCGACGAGAGATTCGGACGCAACGAAAAGAAACTCGGGTCCAAACCTTTATGATTTAGACGTTGTAAGAAGACTGATTTTTGCCCCAAATTTCGAAATTCTCAAAAACAGTGAAGGTAAGGGGATTATATAAGGAAATATTAGGGTTGAAATGGGGGAAATTCTGGATAAGACATGGGGATTCCAATTCGGATTTCAAACGAAATTTAGAGATAAGATCGAGTAGCTGAAATTAGTACCAATTCCCAACGGATTCTCGAAGAAAAGGAGTACGTCTGAATCTTTGGTGAAGGACGAGGGAGCAGCGAGATTGCCCCACCTAGACAATTTCGAGAACGTTCCCGGTACGGTGCTCGTGCTCTCGTACGAATGGATAAGGGAGAGAGGAGAGGGACGCGGCGCTAGGGTTCGTTGGGTCGGGGTCGTTCTTGCGCTGCTGGTGTGAGAAGACGATGGGTGGAGGGTGGTGGAGTCACGTAGTGTATAGCTGTTGTATATTGTGAATACGGGGTGTTAGATGGATCGATTATTAAATAAAATTAAAATCAAATCAATTTAATTAATTTTAAATTTATTAAAATTAAATCAAAAAAATAATCGTTGATTTGGTTTTATTTTTTGATTTTTTCAGTTTACAAATTATAAATTTATTGAGGATGTACGCATTTTGATAGACACAAACATCTATTAAATTCGTCTCATATTAGAGGAGCACTTTCAATTTTACACGATAATTAAAAAATTATTAATATATTGAAAAATTTTATCATCTTGCTCTTTTTTTATATCAATGTAATATACATAGAGTATAGAAATAACTAGTATTGTAAATTGTTTACATTAAAAAAGTCATATTAACTTTAGGAGTAACACAGAAAAAATTTAATTAATTCTGTCTTAATTTAATAAGTGATCAAATAATATGGGACAAACATGTAATGACCCATTATATCATTTTGAGAATAAGTCCTATCACTTTCATAAAAGACCTTTTACATAAATTATAAATGGGAATTTTAAATTACTCGCTTAACTACGATTATTTAATTAGCGGATAAATTTTAAATATTTAATTTTAGAAAGTGATTAATAGGCCAAATTCATAATTTATTTAATACTGTATGTCACTTAGCCCATCTATTAGAATTAGTTAGTGAGGTTTAATTATTTTTTTGACATTACACAAATTATTGCGGAATCCCCATCCAAATTACAAGTAGAATGACGCCTGTGCCGACAAGAAAAACAAAATTATTCCAGGTAAAAAGTACTCCAATCTATATGGTGATTTCTAATATGTATAAACTATTGTTTTATGTTGGTGGGGGAAGTAGTGAATTTTAAATTTGCAGCAATATTAGCCTTACAAATTGAAGAGGCAAGTATCGTTTCTGTTTTTATTTTTTTTACAAGACTTAGCGGTTAATTAGGGCTAAATGATTGGTCCAATCATTGGAAGAAATTTTATATTATGGAATAGACATACAATTGACATTCTGCATAAAACAAAATAATTCACCAGTAAATATTTATTGTTGTGTTTAAGTACTGATTTGCATAAATTAATTTTGATTTTGAAATTTTCCTATAATAAATATAATTATCATATTATGATTCAAGTTTTGATACTATTATATATATATATATATATATATATAATTAAATATTAGGTGTACTGTGTTATATGAACTTTATTTTATTTATGATGTTTGAAGGAATTGAGACCTAACTCTAAACTTGATATTTAGGACTTGATTATAGATTAGGGTGAGTTTTTGGGTCTAAGCTAGACATATAGTAATATGGGTGTTGATAGTTTTGAAATCTTGTTATGATTATGTATTTTATTAGATTGTGATATTTAGGTTACTGTTCGAAAGGAAAAAGCTCAAGAGGTTGATTGATCGTGATTTGATTGAGGCAAGTGAATTTTTAAACCTCGATTTAAGCTTGTAGATGCTAGTATTTTCTTGTTATGTGCGTTCGGGAGTAATGAGAATTGGACTGGGTTATTGATTGTATAATTGATTTTAAAAATGGAGGTGGGGTATAAAATGACAATCTAATGACGTGTATTGGTGTGATCGGTGTCAATAATCTAATGAGATTATTGACTTATCTTGGACATGTGAAATGACTATATTTATATGAGATGTGAAAATTATTGTTGATATCATGATATTATCTTGAATTATATGGACATGAATTGATTGCAATGGTTCTGATATACTGTGTTGAGACTGAAAATAATATGAAACAAAGGGGTCGGGCCACACGCTCCGTAGCTTATTATAAAATAAAGGGGTTAGACCATACACTCCGTGGCAGGATGTGTATATTGAGGGGACGGGACACACGCTCCGTGGCAGGATATGTATATTGAGGGGACGGACCACACGCTCCGAGGCAAATTACATGGATAGAAATGTCCCCCATAGATTTTGGATTGTGATTCAGCAGATGTGTACCGATAAGACAAACATGAATCATTTCATTGTATTGCATCGGATTACGATTTGATTTGATTTTTTAACCATAACCATAAACAACCCTAATTGTGAATTGGGGTTGGGCTGATTTGAATTGGAATTCGAGATATGGGTCAATATTTTGGTTTCTGAAAATTGTCCAATTGACTGAAAGGAGGGTTTAAAAGATGGGTTAAAATTGAAGTGAAAAATGGTTAGATGTTGAATTTGGGAAACTACCAAATGGATTTCAATAATAGCCATTTGATTTAATTAAATAAAATAAATTATTATTAATTAATTAATGAGCTTCTTAATTTTAACAAAATAAAATAATTATCTTAATTAAAGATGATTATTTTACATTGTTTTAAAATTGAAGAAGCTCGATAATTAATTTACGTTGTGGATGATCAAAATTGGATATCAATACTACTTTGCGTGAGTACCATAGTAATGTCAAGTATCATTTCACTTGCCAACCCAACTTAGGGCTCAACCCCATATATTTTAGCTCAACTCAACTCAACTCGTTTTCGATCAAATTTTGGCTAATTGAAAAGGGACACAACAATTCTTATATGAGAATAATGACACAGAATGAGTAGAAAGTTCAGCTATGATAATTTATTCATGAAAATTATAATTTTTGCATGCAAAAAGGCATGTATTTCAAACCAACTGATGATTAATGGAGACTACTGTCGCGCCTCATTTTTCTCAAAACGGAATTGCAATGACATGATAACTCTTTTTAAGATTTAAAAAGAGAAGAGTCACCACCTAACGAATTAAAGGCGCGTTACAACACCATTCTATTCTATATTAAAAATAAATTAATTTAAAGGGTCAAACATAACCCAAGTTTGGGTAAGCGTTCAAATATCTCAAAAGGTAGGTGTGTAATGACCTTGAATGTCATTTTGGGAAATTCTTGAGAAATTATCGTTTTACCCCTTTTGTTAGTGTCCCCCAGTGTGATTTGACCAATTTGTGTAGTTGGATTTAATTAAGTCGTAATACATTGTGAATTGTGCAAGTTTTTGAGTTTTAAGGCTTAAGTGACTTTAAAAGTGAGTTTTGATACCATTCGGAGTTTTGAGTCTCGGAATAAAATTTCGTCGATTCCATCAGTTTCGAAATATGGAAATTTATCTAGGAGTGTCGTCAGAATCAGATTTGGGGTTGATACGTGAATTTGAGGTCTTAGGTTGAAAAGTTTGGTTTTAAATGAATCGGTTTGACTTTGGTCAACAATTTGAGTTTGGGGACTCAGATTGGATTTCTGATACTTTTGTTGGTTTCAGTGGTTGATTATGAATGTACTTACTTATTTACTTTAATCGCGTCGTTCTATATATATATATTGACGACAGCGTAGTCAAAGTGAGACTTTTTTGTGTGCAAGTGAAAGCGTTTTTTAATTTATTTCATAGGTTTTATTAATTTTCTATACTCAGTCAGTAAAACCTACTGAGTAGGTGTGAATTGTACTCACCCCTACTTTTGTCTCTTTTGATGTAGATTCTAGCTAGAATATCCAATGCGGCAGTTGATTTCTGTGGATATACTATCATTGGATTGGTGGTGAGATCTTAGGATCCGGATCGCCGCTAGTTTCATCTTTCATTTCCATTCTTTATTTTGTTCAAAGACCTATATTGAATTTTCAAACTCAAACTTGTATTAGATGCTCTTACACTTATGACACCAAGTTTTTGGATATGTCTTTGTTGTCCTTTTCATATCATTTATTTGTGGCCTGACTTTCCTTTGATGTGTGCCATCATGACCTTGATTTTTGGATCGTGACAAGGTGTTAGACACTTTTCAAGGTTCACAAATATGGATCCCAACCGAATCTTATAAATTATGGAGTTTTAAAAATAAAGCAAATAAGGTCTCTTATTTATTTTAATTAACTAATGAATGACTAAGGTGATAAAGAATCTTTGAAACAAAGAAGTAAAAGAATTTAAAAAAACAAGAAAGAAATTGACAAGAGAGAGGATAGAATTTGCACAATTAAGTATAGAAGAATTTTTTTTAAAAATTTAATTAGGCTACCCCAAATAAATACAAACAAAAATATTAAAGATTTCAAGAATTAAAGATTTAACAAAGACAGTTTGTCATTTATGCTCGGGTCACCTTACATCATTTCCGAGGGACCTATTTACCCCCACCCCTCCTAAGTTCATTTATTATAATCTTAAATCAATCTAAAAGAAATAATAACTAACGTCCTAAATATGCCTATCGTCCCAACTTAATATCCTAAAAACATTGGATGTACTAATTGGGTAGGTGCTAGACTAAAAGAAAATATAAGCCTCCTAATGGATACGTCGTCAAAGCAAAACAAATAGGTCGAGCAGTTAACACATAAGGTTTCAAATAAGCCTCTAATTTTATTTAATTAACATACTTGAAAATACAAATAAGTTATGTGAAGGTCATAATAATTTTTTGTGTGTGCATACACAATCATAATACAAGACTTGGATAATATAGAGGCAAAGTTCAATTATTAGACATGCGAATGCAATTTTACTTATTAGATTAATTATGATAAAAGAAAGGCATTATTGTCAATTTCAATTGTTAACATGCTAAAAAAAATGTAAAATTTCATGTGTATAATTTCAAATCAGAATAACATATTGATAATTTATAAAAATAAAATCATATAGACATGATCTTTATAAAATATGATAACTTATTAAAATTCTATAAGCATGGTTTTAACACAAAATAATATGTAAATATTTATTAAGGCCTATTAACATAATATCTACTTAATTAGCATGCTGAAAATAAATTGACAAGGGTCTATAAACATAATATCTAAGTTGTTGGCATGCTGAAAATATTTATAGAATCCTATAGATAGGGCTGTACAGGACAAACCGATAAACCGCACCAAACCGACAAACCGAACCAAACCGAAAAAAAACCCCGACCAGTGGTTTGGTTTGACTTGATTTGGTGTTTGAAAAAAAAACCCGACCATTATAGGGTTGGTTTGGTTTTAACTAAAAAAGGTCAAACCGAACCCAAACCGACTCGATTATAGATATACTACTTTTAAATTATGTTATACATAAAAATATTTATTAAAATGTAATTTATAAATATTTTTTAAAATTTTTTCATAATTTTTGCTTTCTTTCTTACATTTATATTTAGACTTGAGAAGCTCATCTAAATAATATACAAAAACAATCATCTTATAAAGTTATATTATAAAGTTAAAACTTCAAAAAGTGTTTAGCGTCCATCTTATATGTTAATATTTTGTACTAAAACTCTTTTTAAGAAGCACTGCTCTGTGCTTTTTATTAGATACTATGAAAAACCCGAAAAACCCGAAAAAACCTGAAAAACCCTGAAAAATCCCGAAAAACCTGAGAAAATTTGATATCGAAAAACCCGACTTTTATTGATTTGGTTTGGTTTATAGATTTAATAACCCGACATAAATTATTTGATTTGGTTTGTAAAAAATCCGAACCAACCCGGTCCATGTACACCCCTACCTATAGACATGACTTCTAATTTAAAACATACTGAAAACTTATTTAAAAATCATATAGGCCCTTTTAAAGGCATAGTTTCTATATATATTAACATACTTAAAAAAATATTAAATCAAATCTTATGAACAAGATATCTAAATGATTAATATGGTAAAATTATTATTTAAAATCTATAGAAATAATTTCTAAAGAACGTGATGAGATATTTATTAGAACCTATAGACATGATTTCTAAAATAGAAAAACATGTTCAATACAGAGATCATTTTGTTAAGCCTTGATCTCAGTGAAAACAACAATCATCAATTACATTTAAATGTCAACAGTAGGTACAATAGATTTGATAGATTATTTGATAAATAATAACAATTGTTGACATTATTAAAGTTGTGATATTAACTTTAGAAAGAACACGTGATGATAATGAACCATAAGATAATGCTAGAGTTAGGCCATTTGACAGAACTTTTTCTTTCACAAAAGTAACAGGTCATGACATAAAAATTAAACCATTAAATCTTATAGGTGTTTTATCTAACACACATATGATAAAGTAAAATACATATGAAGTGCACGTAGATTCCCAAGCACCCCGTCCCAGCCAATCCCCCTTTGAATCAAGGACCGCCATGATCCTTAGAATCTCAATCTTGACAAGCAAGTTGCAGCCTGCAATTCGAACTGAAGATGGATTTTGGGGGTTAGCTTACCCTCGCGGGATCGCAACCCTTTATCCCAGTCATTGTGACTTGCTAGTTTGAAGTTGAAAAATATATTTCATGCAAATTGCACAAGCTTTTGATATAGATGTTCCGGGGCTAATAATCTACAAAGAAAAGAAGGGGAAAGATTCTCCTCTCTCATAGACAACTCTCTGAATACTTTATTATATATGGAGTAGTTTGATACAAAGTTATTACAAACCAATATAAAATAACAGTTTATATAATCAATGACATAAAAGAAAAAAGAATAATAATAGTAAAATCATAGTAGTAGGATCCGTCCAGAACGTCCTCAACCCAAGCAACTCTTATCATCTTTTAAGAATCAAAACCTGCAAAAATATGGAAAAAGCACCAACAATACTATACTATAGACGACGTACGTCGATTACTTTATCTAACATATAACACATTATAGGTAGCATCAAAAAATCAGCAAATAAAGATAACAAAACGATTCACACAAAGAAAGGGAATGAGGACTAACCCGGATGCTTCCTTTTTCATGAATATTATGCAGAATTAAATAATATGTAATACGAAACAGAAGTTAAATTAATAAAGGAACTAACCGGTTAGACAGGTTAATTAATCATCAAGAAAAACTCGATACGAACATAAACTGGGAGCGGTAAACCATAACAGAGGGATTTTGGAACAGTATGCAAAGAGAAATAATATTGCTTTGAGAGTATGAAGTTTTGTGCTTATCAAAAGTCTGTAAATAATGAAAAGAGGTTCTTATTATATAGTGAATAGGTGAGCATTAGTAAGAAAGAAATCAGAATAAATCATGGAGATATTTTCCTTAATTAGAGAGAGAATAAATTAAGTACCAAAGTTTACCATAAAGAGGATATGTAAAATCTACCCCAAAAATTGATAAAGTCACGAAATCAGTTAATATATTGTACTTAACATAAGAAAAAAAGACTGTCAAAACCTTACTATAAACTGATTTAGAGGAATTAATCACCAATTCAAATTACTATGAATAACTTAATACCAAAATAAAGCAAAGATTGCCTTTAGAGAAACATAAAAATAGGAAAACAATAGGTCACTGATTTTGTTCCCTTTTTCGAAATAGTCCAGTCAACATACCAACTTACCATAAATATGCCTTTGTCAAAGTCTAACGGAAGGAAATCAAGTAAAGTAAGTAATATTTTGCCACTAATGAATCAAAACAATCAATACAAGGAAGCAGTCAATCATGAATAACTTTACCAAGAATAGTGAGATTACAGAAGCTGTTCAGACTAGAAAAAGGGCTAAACATACGGATTAAAATCAATATATATTAATATTATGCCTAAAATTGAGTAATTAATTATCATAATATTTTAAACACCTAAGCTACCTCAATTAGTTAAGAAGAATAAAGAATTAATCATGGAGATTATAATAAATCAAAGAGTACACAAACGAGCTCCAAAGTTATATACAGTATTGGTATAATGTCCAAATTTACGGATGACACAAGTATGAGATGAAAATAAAAGTAATAGACAAGTTCATCTATGAATTAAAACATGACACACTAGAAACTGGAAAAATATGTGAAGGTAATTGATTTTACCAAGTTCCAAAAATAAATTATATCAGTGAGAACAACAAAAATAGAGAAAATAATCAGACCAATATTTGCATGAGAACAATAATCTATAAACGGAGTATGAACTCTAGATCTGTTCACAAAGAAACGTACATGTAACAATAAAATGGGACCGTAAAGATCCGTCTCTAACGAAAGCTTCGACCTCACATTCTGTCGATTTTGTCCTTGAATCCTTGGCCGGAGTTGACTGGAGCATCGGGCTCTTGTTGCTGTTGCTCGTCGACTTCGACGGGGAGAAGAAAGAGCTTAGGGAGGCAGTGCTGAGAGGTTTCGCCGGCGAGCCACTGGTTTGGGGTTTCGTCGGTCGAGGAGGAGAACGGAATAGAAAGGAGAGGAGAGGAGCGGCATTTGGTGGCTGTGAGGTTTGCCGTTGGAGATGGAGGAGCGGTGGCGGCTGTTCTGTCTCTCGCCGGAGACGGAGGAGATATGGTGAGGTGGGGGAGAGAAAGAGGTCAGCGAGGAAGAGAGGAGGCAGAGGTGCAGAAGAGGAAGGAGAGGGGTTTCCGTGGTGGTTCCTCCACCGGAGATGGCGGTGGAGCCATGGAGGCGACAGAGGTTCGGGGTTCTCGTGGGGTGGAGGAGAAGAGAGGTGGGCCGCAGATTTCTCTTAGGGGAGGAGAAAAGTGAAAAATGTTATTTGGGTTTTGGGTGCTTGGAATTAAAATAGAAAAAGAAGTGGTTGATTTAATCTCGACCGTTGATCTCATGAGATAGACGGCTTAGATTAATTGTAGGATATGGGTTATCCGAACGGGTTGAAATTGAGAATTGGGTTTGGATTTAAGATTAGGCCAAATTTGGTTAAATTGGGCTAGATTTGAAATGAATTGTAAGTAATTATGGCTAAAATTGACACTATTTAAGTAAAGGTTTGGCTAAAATTGAAATAAAATTGAATAGGTAAGGCAATAATATAAATAATTTGGAGGACAAATAAATGAATTTCTATTTAATTAATAAAAATACTACACATATTAAATAAGTAAATAAATAATAACTTTTTATATAAAAAAATATATTTTACGATATATTATATAATGTATATATATTACATACTAAATAAACACTTAAAATTCAAAATTTATATAAAATCATTATTCTGAATTAAAAATCCAAAATAAATAAATAAATAATAACAAAAATATACTGAATAAATACTTAAAAATTTGAAAGTGCAAAAATCATTATTCAAAAATTAAAAGTTCATAAAATAATTAAATAATAATAATGATGATGATAATAAAATTAACAATAATAAAAGTTTGTAAATTATAAACATCAAGATATGTAATTAATCGGATAAAACTTAAATATAGCATAAAAAATAGATAAGTTTTAAAATACTTACTCAATCAAAATAGCAGTCTAAAACTGGGATAGGTCAGTCAAAATTGAGTGTGAACAACCGTCTCTCTTTGTTCGATGATGAAGGATTAATTGTCGGGCAAATACGTTGACTGAGTAGCCGATTTTAACTGACTAGCAAAATGATGCTATATGGACCAAGTAAAATTGTGAAGAATGTTGTGGCCGAGACTTCTGTATCAAGTCGCCTACATATCTCCGATTTTATGAAATCATGCCATGTGTAACTGTTCTAGATTTAAGAACGAACAAAGGTTCTAAAAGTTGAAATGATGATACGAGCTTCGAATAGAAGTGATAATGGCTTGAATTGATAAGATTAGAGCGGAGGATCGTACGAGTGTTGCAACGAGGACAGAGTGCGAATATGATCCATGTCGAAGCGTGCCACAAATAATAACTCAATATCTGATTATAAGATGGATGTACCTTAATGTTCGTTTATAAGGTGGACACGCCTTGATGTCCCGTTTATAAGGCGGACAAGCTTTGATGTCCTGTTATAAGATGGACAAGCCTTGACGTCCCATTTTTAAGGCGGACGAGCCTTGATGTCCCATTTTAAGGCGGACAAGCTTTGATGTCCTATTATAAGGCGGATAAGCCTTGATGTCCTATTTATAAGGTAGAGAAGCCTTGATATATTAGTGTAAAGCAGACAAACCTAAGATAGTCGCATGACTCATAATAAACACTCAGTAGGTCAATAATCTCTTTAGAGTAACCACTCAATGAAGGCCTGAGAAGCCAAAATAATAATCAAATTGGAATAGTCTTATTCAGAATGAGGCCAAATAATATCCTGATCCGAATTATAACCAATAATGGCTTGATTTGAATAGTAGCCAAATAACCACCTGATTTGAATAGAGTATCTTGCTTCGAATAGTAGCCAATAACGACTTAATTCGAATAATAGCAAGATAATAGTCTGATTCATATAACAACTTAACTCGAATAATGACCAAACAAGCTTAGTTCGAGTAGTAGCCAAATAATAGTCTAATTCAAATAATATCTAATAAGTAGCTTGATTCGAATAGTAGCCAAATAATAGCCTATTTGAATAGTGACTGAATAATAACCCAATTAAAATATAGGCCAAATGGTAACTTGGTTTAAATAGTGGCCAATAAACAACTTGACGGTGACTTGATTCGAATATAGTCGATAATAGCTTGATGTCTCATAAGATTGCATTCCGATGAAATTTTTGAGGGATCCTAAAAAGTTTCTGCCCTAGTGTCGAATATAAATCATTTCTTCCTTCTTGCGCATTGAAGAAGTTGACCTTAATCATATCTATGAGTCTTTGCAATTTGTGGCTCATAATAAATGGTTTAGACCGCATATATTAAATAAATGACAAAAATAATTAAATATGATGCAAGTTCCCACTTAGACCATGAAATTTATCTTAAGATGATAAGGATGACGTCTTTGACTATGATGTCATAGACCATGATACGTAAAAATGAATCCTTAGGCCACGAAATGATGTCCGTAGGCCATAAAAATGATGCCTTTAGACTATGATGCCTTCAGAATATAATCAACAATAATTAAATCCTTAGTACATGACATGATATCTGCAGGCCAAGAAAATAGTGCCTTTAGACTATGAAGCCTTTAGGAATAAATAATGATTAAAGAAAGGTGTCTGTTTTCTAGCATCGTAGTGGTTTTGTATAGCTTCCTTCATCTGATGTGATAGGGCTCAGTGTGTAATTTTAGGTCACAATACATCTCCTTGGGCACAATGCAATAATCGAGTTCAATGCAATTTTTGGGCTCAATGTAATTTTTTGGGCCCAAAGCACTTCTCAGGCTTGATGCAGATGCGATTATCGAACTCGATTATATGCAATTATCGAGCTCAATATATATGCAATTCTCGGGCTCAATGTATTTCTTGGGCTTGATGCAGATGCAATTCTCGAGCTCAATGCAGATGAATTTTTCAGACTCAATACAGATGCAATCTTCGGGCTCAATGCACTTCTCGAGCTCGATGTAGATGCAATCCTTAGGCTCAATGCAATTCACGGGCTCAATGCTGATGCAAATCTCAGGCTCAATGCAGATGTAATTCTCGGGCTCTAATACACTTTTCAGGCTCAATACAAATGCAATTCTCAGGCTCAATGCAATTCTCGGAATCAATGCAGATGAAATTCTCGAGCTCAATGCAGATGCAATTTTCGGGCTCGATGTAGATGTAATTTTCAAACTTAATGCAATCCTCGGGCTCAATGCACTTTTTAGGCTCGATATCTGTGCAATTCTGAGCTCTATGTGATTTCTATAGCTTGATGTAATAACTGAGGACATGAAGTAGCTAGTCTCTGGTCTTGTTGGAAAGAAGGAGTGTCATTTCATGACGTATGCATCTGTATTTTCAGTATTCAAAGAAAAATTGTTAGTTTATAAAGGGGAAGGTTGATCCGCGTCTCTATTTTGACCAGCATGCTCCATCCATCTCTGATGTGTACTCGAGGACTGATCTTCTGTTCTGAATGCAATTTTGCAAAAAAAACTTTGAGTCCCTCTCAAATTTTCCCAGTCTCGTGGTTTTCTTGATGGAATTTTTGAGGTCCACTTAACAATTCTGCCCTAGTTACACATTTAGGGAAAATAAATTTTTTATTATAATGAGACCTAACTCCATAGGAGCTCCTACGTATCCTCTCTTAAATGAAAATTAGGTATGACGTAGTTCCAATACAAAGTAGAAAATCAGAAATAAAGATATTAAATAAAATACTCCTCAATAGCATTCAAAATGATAAGCTCAGGCCAAACTTTATCGTCCATTTGCCAATACGAATATACCAACCTTAACCTCAAAAGACATGAGCTTTTATTAGAAACCACTTTACTGACATTCATCACAGTTCATTGGTGATTTGGCAGTGGATTGTTGGATACGTTTGGTGTAGGATACTTCAATTGTATGACTTTGGTATCAATCAAGTTTGGCATTTATCTTTCAAAGAGCGACATGCTTCAGTTGTGTGCCCCTTCATCCATGAATGATAGGCACAAATCTTGTTGGGATCGTACTATTTGAATTGAGTGTCTGCATTCATAGCAGGGATAGGCATAATATTACTAGCTACCTTGAGCCTTTCATAGAGTTGGACTATAGGCTCAGCTAAAGGAGTATAGTTCTTGATGGACTTCTTTTTGAAGTTGGGTCAATGTTTGTAGCCTTGTTGTAGAATAGGTGGAGGTGCTCTAAAGTATGTCGGTTAGACATTATAAACAACGTAGGTAGGATATTGAGAAGGTGTTTGATGTGGGGATATTTGATACATGGGTGCTTGATAGTGAGGGAATGATGGGTAAGGTGTAGGTATTTGGAATTGAGGAGGTGCATCATATGGTGGTTGAGGATATTTAGGAGACGGTATGGGATTTTGGCAGGGGCGAGGGTTTTTTATTCTATGAGCCATCATCACAGAATCCACTTCTTTCTTCTTTCAATTTTCTGATAGTCCCTCAAATTGTAGAGCTTTGCAAAGTTTCTAGATTAATGATGGTACCATTCTTGATACCTTCCTCAATCCTTTCTCCTAATTTGATGATATTGGCGAAACTCTTTTTAGCGACGAGCATCATTCTGTCGTAATACTGGGGCTCTTGAGCATAAATAAAATTGTCCTTTATTTGAAACTCTTCCATATGAGGCCTAACCTTGACAACTTTGGACCTTCACCTTATAGCATAATTTTGAAATGACTCGCTTGGATTCTTCTTTAGGTTCTAAATGTAAAACCAATCTGATGCATTTTCAACATTGAACCCAAACCTATTCATGAAATTTGAATCCATGTTCACCCACTTGGACCACTTTCGGGAATCTTGTTCAATATACCATGAAAGAGCCTCCCTTGTGAGGCTCCTCATGAGCAACTCCATTCTGATTTTCTCATCTCTTCCAACCCCTACCAATTTATCATAATACATTTGTAGGTGGGCCTTGAAATCTTCAATGCCATTGAATAACTCGAACTTCGAAAGTTTGTAACCCTCAGGCAGCTCAACATTCGGATGTATGCACAAATCTTCATAACTTAAATCACCTACTTTCTTGCTACTTTCCACATTCTGCATCCTATTGGCCAAACTATCCAATTTTTCAGACATGAACTTTATCAGCATGTCTTTTTGAGAACACTATGATTTCATGAAAGTGATGGATGAATGAAATTGTTTTAATGTTTATAGGGTTCAGGTTGTAATTTCTAGTAGCATGGGTATAAAAAATATTAATTGTGGATTTGAAAGGTATTACATAAGTGTAGGCGGAAGTTTGCGGGTATATGGTTGGCTTAGAGGCATTTGAATGGTAATTATAATTTGGAGGTATGTGGGAGAGGCATATGAATGGAGCTTGTGGATGAAGGAGGGTGATTTGGAAATGACATGTGAGTGGAGCTTGGTTGGATATGAGAGGGGGGTATTAGGTGGTGAATGATGGTTTTGGAAAGTGTTTTGATTGGTAGTAACTATGTTATCCCCACTTTCTCTGAATGGGGTGCAAAGGGAGATTGATAGCTTGGCTAAATCACGCATGTTAGCTATTTCTTCTTCCAACTCTAAACTTCTTCGTTCGAGCCTTGCAACCAAATTACTTGGTTGTTGTTCCCCTTCTGAAGTTGTCTCATTGAAGCTATTGAGATCAACCATCTTGTCTTTGTAGCTTGATCTTGGAGGAGGAGGAGGAGAAAGATGAGCCCCTTTTGATCGTGTGTGGTATGCCAGCGTGAAAAAAATAGAACCTTTTGGGGATGGGATAAAATAAAATTAAAAAAATATGAAATTTATTAGCAAATTAGAGCATTGTTATAATAATAAACAGGTTGTTTTGATAAAATAGATGTCCTAAATGCAAGGACCTCGTTGATCCAAAGGTAGGCCTAAGACGACAAATAAATGATGCACAATAATTAATTCAAGCCTTATTTTGTCAATTTGAGGTTTAGAGTTAGAAAAAGAGAAGATAAAGAAAATCAACTATTTAATTCATTGATAAACTTGAACTAATACATCATCTTGAAACATAAAAAAAATAAAAAATAAAACTAGTGAAACAGGATAAAAAGGGCAGTCCGGTGCACTATAGCTCCCGCTATGCGCGAGGTCCGGGGAAGGGCCTGACCACAATAGTGAAACAGGATAATAAGGGGAAATAATCCTAAGTAAAATAATTCAAAAACTTTGGTCTTCGGTTGGGCACAACTTGCTCTTGCATCTCTGGGGTGACATTGTATGGATGATTCAATAAATTGCGTGTCCAAATCCTCTCTGTTTCGTCAGCAAATCCAGGGATCTTGTCACCACTCAAACCTCTATCTTCAGTATCCTCTAGGATCCATACTAATATTCGGGTGTATAGAAAGGTCGTTGCACGCGAATTTCCATGCTTACTACTCTCTCCCACCTTCAGATTATGTTTTGGACTTGTGGAATATCTGATCCAAAATTGTCACAATCAGATTTCTCAAGACATGATGGCATCTACTATCAATCACCAGTAGGTAAGCCTAACCCCACAGTCCGGAACCATAGGCAACGAACCATCACAAGTGGAAAAAAAGAAATGAATAATAATAATATAAATAATAAGAAAAGAAGAATGATAACAATGCGACAAGATAACCCCCAAGACCTAGTATCAATCGGTAGTCGACTTACTAAACCAAATAACAAAGTACAAGGTTTATACATATACAATAATAATAATAGGACTATCTCCAAATACAAAATAAAGACTAGTTCAAGACGAAACAGAGGGAGATAGGCAACTCTGAACGTCAAGAGCTCACCTAAGTCTCTAAAATCTAAGAGATGCTCCGCACGATATTCAAATCAACAAAGAAAACTCGCACTATGATGTGTAGTGTGCAGAAGTGTAGTATGATTACCAACAAGTGGCACTCACCAGGAATCGGTCGACTGAGCTCCAAAGATAATGTAAGTATAAAGAACATGTAAGCAAGGAGTATATATCACAAATAACTACAAAAATAATATGGAAGCCTGCAATAAGAAACATCTGATATAAGGAAGGGAGAAGACATGAAACAAGCAAGGAATTAAAGGATGTAGCTGGTGGAGGCAACCTAGAACCTAAACACGACCACACTATGAAGGAGGAAAATTAAGTGACAACCTACTAACAGAAGTAAACACAGATATCACATAAAGACCCAAAGGACTGCATCACTAAATCCCTGCACAAAAATGTTAGATAAATAAGAACAAGGGCAGTAACTACCTTCAAACAAGAGACCACCCTTTATACCATCATAAGTTCACAAATAGTCAGATAATACCTCCCGAGCCCCTATGTGCCAAGAAAGTTCACTCACAAATAGGTAAACCCGCACGACATCCTATACTACCGATAGGTATAAATAACTATGCTGGTGATAGAAAATGCATATATAAATGAGAGTTATGCAATAAAATCAATTGTACCTGCCAAGTGCCTCATACCAAGATATATACACCTACTTTTAATCCGGCCAGGGAGTAGGACTCATGCGCCTCTCTGGGATCGCCATGGGGGCTCAAAAATGCCCCTATATACCTGCTTGGTCCTGATCCAGGTCTTATATAAATATAGATATCAATCTGTATATCCGATCATCTAGAATCCTCTTCGTCACGTTGACTGGAGATAAATAGTTAAATTAGTATAAAAAGGTCGGAAACTCTCTTCGACTAGACCAATATAAAATAATGAGCGCATCCTCGATGCCTCCAGTCCATTGTAAATAGTAGTAATAAAGGTAGTACGACCTCTATTTAGAAAATTCGTACAAAATAGTTTGGGTTACAACCCAGCTTCCTCAAATCAATGCCAAGAACCAATGCATGCACCGGGGTCGACTACATCTGTTAGAAAATAAGGGTCCATTTTAGTCATCCTGGGTATCCTATTCTAAACTAGAGAAACAACTTCTAGCACTATCTGAACATTGCCCAAATAACTACGCGAACAACAACCACGAAGGAAAGGCAAGCACCACATGAACATCGACGAGCAGAAAGAACTCAAAATAAGCAACTTAGTCTAGGACATAAGCCCAAAGTTCTAACCTAATGACTCCCAAAATCAATAAATTGAGTCTAGAATATATCTTTCAAAACTGAACAAGCTGCTCCATAGGACAACCAAATCCAAGGGTGGAAAGAAAAACTGCACTGAGACCAACTCCAATGTCACTCTGCTGCCAATAGAACTTCTAAAAAGCTGAATCAATATGAGAATCTAACCCAAAAGTAATAAAAATTGATGCCATGAGTCCATGCACCACTCTCTGAGTGCAAATTTAATTAAACCACAATAATCCAACAAAAACTTAGCCACTGCAAGCAACATCACAAGGAACTTTATCAGCTAACCACAATGTCATACATGAACCTCGCACCCTGAACAAGAAATCAAGAGATGATTCCACGAATTACTTTAACTCTATTTTGAGGCTGAGCCTTCTAAGAGAAATTTCATTTGCCCATGGAAGCCAAGGTCGGAATTAGTCAAAGCACACCTCAATAGAAGACTCAAATCAATAATTTGACTCTTGAACAATCGACACACCTGTTGTAGTTTATCGATAAACTAAAGCACAACACGGAATCACCGATATTAAAAGTAGTCGTGGTTGTAAGGTAAAACAAACCTGTAATTGAAATTTCCAAAACATATTGACTAACCACCTTAAAATCCATAAATCACAAGAGCACACCAAGCCAATCTTGATAACCCACGAATTATCAATATGATTGTTCTCGCTCCATAATGACCTTTTTTAGCTAACCGCTAGTCGATCATAATTGTATTACTCTTTCTCTTCCATGAATCCCAATAGAACCCTTTTTACATGACACTTCAAGCTGAAACATCACCATACATAGAATAAACAAAGACAATTCCATTTTCAGCCTTCCCAACTCCAACATAGCCATCTGATACCACATCACACAACTAGCTAAACCAATAACTTAACCATCAAACTTACTATGAAGAGACAACCCAGCCAATTTGAAGAGCAACCTTAAATTCATCACTTTAGGAACAAGAATGGGGAATCAAAAAAAAAAGAATCAACGAATGAGGTCTACAATAGACCACAAGGGCCACAACTACTGACACATCCTTCTCTCGGCAGCAACCTCACACCAGCTAAGCACACTAGGAGGGGCAAGCTAGAAAGGGGAAAGGATCAACCTAAGAGAACTCTAAAATAACTAAACAAAGCCCACAAGAGCTGTCAACTAAGCTCAACATCCACAGCGTATAACTCTACCACTAGTGCAACATAACAGTAAAATCAAAATGATCCACTACTAAAAAAAATCACCTAGGGGAGATAAACACATACACATAGTTTCAAGTAAAGCTGTCATAACAAATAATAAGCAAGTAATCAGGCTAAGTAAGCACCCCTACATAAGTTCAAGTAAAGTAATTAGTTAATTACCAGAATCACAAGATGAATCTAATAAGTCAAGTAACCATCGATGGGTATGAAGGCCCGAACACCTAAGCACTACAAGCAATGATGGTCCTAGAAACAAAATTTATACAAATTTGATTGATACTTGAAGCCTTGTCCTCTATCAGACCTGCAGAAGCATGGGAGGGAATGTGCCTAGCCTCGTCGAACACTTGTACCACTAACTGCAACATTCGGGGCACCATCTCTAACTGACTGTACCCGAGCCCTATGAGCCTGGTCCTGTCTAGCATGTCACTTGCGATGTGTAACTGTAAGATAATCCTTAGCCTAATGTTCTGACTCACTGCATGTATAGAACCTCCTACTAACTACATCCCTCTAAGATGGCCTGGTTGACATAGAATGAACCTCAGAACCTGGATGCTCAAAAGGCACGTCCTAAGAAGTCTATCGTGAACTCTGTCCATCTTGGGTACCATAATCTGTCACAGGACTGCCTGGAACCTGAGGTGCTCCCACCATAGGTATGGTAGGTCAAGGGTGAGGGTAACCCTCCTAAGGATAATGCCTAACTCAGAGTGTAATGCTACCTCCGTTGTGTTAACAGCGGAATCTCCGACCTCCACATCTGTAAGTCTCCATACATGCATGCTCCATAAACCTCATATAATTGACCACCTAGGGGAAAGTAGACCCAACTGCTATTAAGCTCTCTAATGCTAGGCAGAGCGGAAAAATTAATCCTCTAATAAATCGTTGAGTTATGACTCGCTCTATAGGAAATAGTGTATGGGCATGTCTTGTTCACTCTAGAAACTCCATCACATACTCAAAGATCGATGAAGAACCCTATTGAGGACCTACAAGTCCAACTCTAGGTTGCAAACCACTCGGTGCACCTAAAGCTACTGCTTGTGGGATATGCTCATCGAGATGCAAAATCTCCAATGCTGAATCCAAAGTAGTCGAGATGTTCATAGATACTGTCGAAGTCTGGTTAGTATGTGTTGTTGCTATGGACACACCCATCAGAAAGTTCGTACTATCCATCTAAGGAGAAGTGAATTTCAAAAAAGTATTTAGAGGTTAATTAAAGAAATTTTACATGATACGGAATTAAGAATGAAATTTTCCTAAGACGCCCTATAGCCTCTCGAAGATAAGATACAGACGTCTCCACACCGATCTGTAGGATTCTATTAGGCAGATGCTCTTATACCGACGATACCAGTGAACCTAAACTCTGATACCACTCTATTACAATCTGATTTTTCAGGTTATGATGACACTTACTATCACTCACCAGTAGGTAATCCTAACCTCAAAGTCCGGAACCATAGGGAATGTACCATCACAAGTGGAAGAAAAGAAACAAATAATAATACTATTAATAATAAGAAAAGAAGAATGATAACAATACAACAAGATAACCCCAAGAACTAATATCAGTCGGTAGTCGAGCTACTAAACCAAATAAGGAAATACAAGGTTTAACATATACAATGATAATAATCGTAATACAGAATATCTCCGAATATAAAATAAAAACTAATCCAAGCCAAAACAGAGGGAGATAGGCAACTCTGAATGTCAAGAGCTCACCCAAGTCTCCAAAATTCAAGAGCTAATCCGCACAATATTCAAATTAGAAAAGAAAACCCATACTATGATCTACAGGTGCAGAAGTGTAGTATGAGTACCAATAAGTGGCATTTAGCAAGCATCAGCCGACTGAGCTCCAAAGATAATATAAGTATAAAGAACATGCAAGCAAGGAGTATATATGACAAGTAACTAACAATAAGTATGTAAGAAAAGAACATGTTATGCATAGACCCTACGCTATAATCGGAGGGAAGGAGACCTATTTGCCCAGAAGACTATGTATATTGTACAGATGGCCACAAGTTGGCAAATAAGATGCCAGTTCGCTACCAAAAGAGAACACCATTGTTAGAATTTTGTTGGGTATGTCATGTATTTGCATCTATATATATATATGTATTCACGACATACGATTACACGAGCATATCATTAATATTTAATTATTATGAGGTCAGATGTCTGCCATGTAGGCTATCAGAGTTTCAGTTTCAGGTGATATCTGTATTACCTTTTTTATGGCAGCTATTTATGATTCCACTTTCTGCTTTACATACTAGTACATTTTTATTCGTACTGATGTCCCATTGTCTGGGGACACAGTTTTTTATTTCATGCATGTAGGTACATGTAGGGATTCTAATCGACCCTTCCGTAGGATTCAGGGTTCAACTGTGAGTTGACAAGATCCACCTCTTCCTGGAGCTTTCATAGGATGTTTACTTTTGTTGTACAGTTTAGGTATAATCGTGGCCTTGTCCCATTAGTGTTTATGACACTCTTAGAGGCCATTGTGGATATAATGTTCTGGGTTTCCTTCTACAACTTTCAGTCTCAGGCCCCATAGGCTTGGCGTATTTTATATATATATATATATATATATATATATATATATATATATATATAAATGTATGTATATGTATGTATATATGTATATATGTACATATGTATGTCTTTAGTTGTCGTTTCATCGGCTATCTAGTACTTTATTATTTTTAGCTTGTCTACCTTTGTTTATATGACTTGCTGTTATTCAGGTGGTGACATTAATGGTCCATGCTTAGTATATATATATAAATGTATGTATGTGTATGTATGTATGTATATATGTACATATGTATGTCTTTAGTTGTCGTCTCATCGGCTATCTAGTACTTTATTATTTTTAGCTTGTCTACCTTTGTCTATATGACTTGCTGTTATTCAGGTGGTGACATTAATGGTCCATGCTTAGTATTTTAGATCTTATTGTTGCTCGACCTTCTTGGCTCATAGTTGAGTCAGTTAGTATGTTTCAATGGCTAATTCGATTGAATAAAATATCGAGTGTCAGTCACGTTTCCTGTAGTTTGGAGCGTGACATAAATAATTAAGAAATTATTAGTCCCAAGATTATAAAATCACTTGGATATTACATCATCGTGCATTTTGTTTTATATTTTCAAAATTGAAGGTGTGATTATTCCTTTTAATTACATTAAAATACATATTGATCATATATTTACACGTTCACACAAATATTTTAAGATGTATGATTATATTTAGGAGTAATTTTGCTAAACACCTTTATAATATATTTAGTTTCACTTACACTTTATATACTAAAATAAAAAATATAAGTAATTGAAACACTAAAGTTAAAATGAAAAAAAAGTATTTATCTTCATATCAAACACATGTTTTATATTATATAATATAGCACATCTCATCTTTTATTCAATTAATCAAACAAAAAGCTAGTACTAAATAATTAAGGGATTATTAGTCCCAAAATTATAAAATCACAAGAAAATTACATCATGTATTTGTTTTTCTTCAAAATTGAAGATTGTAATTATTCCTTTTAATTACATTAAATTACATATTCATCAAATATTTACTTGTTCACACAAACATTTTAAAATGTATAATTATATCTAGGGTTAATTTTACTAAACACCGCTATAATATATTTAGTTTCAGTTACACCTTATATATTTAAATTAAATACTTACACTCTTTATATTATGGTATCTTAATTAAGGACCCCTGTGAGGTATATTCATAGCTAAATATATTAGATATAATTATTAAAAAAGAAATAAAATTATAAATAAAATTCTCTATGTATTTATATTATACAAAAAAATGTTGAAATTTTTTAGCCATGCCTTAGAATAAAAAAGAAAAAACATATTTTGAAAATGTATTTCTTGACACTCTTAAATAAAAAATGAGCACAAATTACTTTAAAAAATGGCTAGAATATTTATGCATTTGGCAAAATATTTTTTATATTTCTCAAATCCTTAAATATAATGATGTTATTCCAATTTTTAAAAAAATATTAAAACCTCTTATATAATGAAAATTTATCAAATGAAGTTTCATCTAACTAAATAAACATAAGATAATTTTAAGGCAGAGAATGAATAAACAAACTAAAATTCAATGGCAAATTACTATATAATTAAATAAAAATACTCACAACTTTACATGTTTAAGATAGAGCAAAATTATTATTAATATTTAGTATATCTTGTCAAGTTATTTGTGTTCATTTTATTGAATTTTGAAAGATGCATGATTATTCACTTTTTCTAATTAAAAGCATGAATAAAAATTCTCAGCAACAATATTTATCTTTTTTTAAAAAAATTATAAAAAAAATATGTAAAATCTTTTCAGTTTTCGTTTTTAATTTTTTTAATTTTAATTTATTATTTGATAAATATTTTAATTAACTTAGTTATTATAAAGTTATTAAAGACATATAGGGGAGAGAGAAAAAACTAGCATAGTTAATCCTTTTCCCCTCGTTGATTCGTTTCAATACTTTATAAGGCATCTAAATGGAGAATACATATAGTATAAGTAAAACAAATATATTTGATTTTAAAATATAAATAATGTATAATTCGATATTTAGTTACATATCCAAATCAAAATAGTGACTTTTCAAACTAGCACTAAGTAACTTTTCATAATAAATAAAATAAATATATCATCCCATCAAAAATAGTGTAACTATGTACCCGGAAAAAAAAAGAGTAACAATCGGCAAGTTTCTAGACAAGTGTAGAACAACGTGATTAAGAGTAGAAGCTCCTAGAAACTTTCCTCATTCTTCTTCTATTTTGCTCCAGAACTTTCCAAAATTTCCACTATATAACCCTAACCCCCTTCACCCCCAAATCCACTGCAATTAGAAATTACACCAAAATCAACAATTCCAAACACACAATCACAATATCTGAAAATTTCTCAAAATTGAAAATGGATTTCAGGTTGCTGGGTATCGATAACACACCACTCTTCCACACTCTTCAGCATATGATGGAAGCTGCCGGTGACGATTCCGACAAGTCCTTCAATGCCCCATCAAGGAACTATGTTCGTGACGCTAAGGCCATGGCTGCGACGCCAGCGGATGTGAAGGAGTATCCTAATTCTTATGTTTTCGTTGTGGATATGCCAGGGTTGAAATCTGGAGATATCAAAGTGCAGGTGGAAGAAGACAATATGCTGTTGATTAGTGGAGAAAGGAAGAGGGAAGAAGAGAAAGAAGGTGCAAAGTATATTAGAATGGAGAGAAGGGTTGGGAAATTCATGAGGAAGTTTACCCTGCCGGAGAATGCGAATACTGATGCAATTTCTGCTGTTTGTCAAGATGGGGTTCTGACTGTGACTGTTCAGAAGTTGCCTCCTCCTGAGCCAAAGAAACCCAAAACTATTGAGGTCAAAGTTGCTTGAAGTTATGACTCTGTTTTGATGGTATGATGTAGTACAAATAAAGATGGTAGAGATATATGAGTACTCATGTCTTATCTTTTTTGCTATGTTTTCAAGTTTTAATCAAGTGTTATGTATGGTGATGTGAGGTTCTATGTATTGTTTGTTTTGATGTTTAATGCAGTGCAATGCTTCTAGAGTAGTATTTTCTTTAAACAGAAATGGCTTTTGTGTTATAGGGTATTATTTGAGAATTAGCAACATAATGTGTTTTGCTCCGCTCTAATAAGTAGAACAGGGGATCAGTTACGTTTATATCAATAAATAAATAAATGAGAAGAAGAGCAATAAGTTGGTGAGATATATCACGGGATTGCCAAAAAAACTAATTACTGTGTCATTAACTAGGAATATATCCTGATGTATGAGTATTTCTTTTAGTTCTCTTTCTGTTAAATTTTTTGTTTTTTGGGTTGGGGAATAAAATACTATTACGAAATTAACTTCAAAATTATAATATGGTGTATAGTGTGATACCCGCCACATCATCACGTCCGTCACATAAGCGCCACGTAAGTGTCACAAAGTTGCCCTTGTGGAAGCCTTACGTAGCGCCACGTAAGTGTCACATATTACAAAGTTGCCCTTGTGGAACAAGCCTTACGTAGGAAAAGGACTAGTCCTGGAAGGTTTTAGAGACTAGAATTCTATGGATTTTGATGGAAAGTCCTTAAAATCTTCTAGTCTTCTAGAAAAATTTAGAAGAGGGACTAGTTTGTAAATATGGAAGGATTTATGTAGTAATTTTAATTTATAGTTAAGCCCCTAAGGAGTAGTATAAATAGAGGGGGCATTCATTTATAGCAAATCATCAAGCAATCAAGCATTCTTCCAAAGCAATACAAAAGTCTTCTTCATAAAAGCTCTTTTGTCTTTCTTACAATCTAACATTTCCTTAGCGGTCTAGTCTTAAATGCTTATTTGAGTTTGTAAGATCGTGAAAGATTCGTGAGTAAGTTGTCAAGTGCCGCACGGAGGTCTTAGTTGAAGTCTAAGTCCGTGAGAATAGGCTATAATCCAAATGTGTGTTTTTGGCTAAAAATATCTTGAACTATACACCAAACTATATTATAGTGTACAAGAAACATCGACTATTGCAAGTTTAGTATCATATAACCAGGAATATCATTCAAATATGCAAAAACTGGCAAGTAATCTAACTAGTTGAAAAGCTGGCAAGTTCCACCCTTCTGTCAATTTCCTCATTTGCAATTAAGTTCTTTTTTTAATCCTAGTACATCTTCTTTCTCCTTAATTGGTTAACCGGTAAAATCAACATCGATCCAAGTATTAGCACTTCATCTTTCTGCTAACGCTATTGAGTCTTCATAGTCAAAGGGCAGAACAAAATATCAGAGTATTATAATGTGAATGAAACGAGAAATATGTTAACATTATTACGAGATGAAATATGCATAAGATATTGAATTGACGTTTCTGACACTTCTACAATTTTTATGCTAAAGCATATACATTAGGATAATAACAAAAAGTAAGCATATACATTAGCATAATAACAAAAACTTGTCAGCTTTTAGCTAAGTTTTAATTGCTAAAAATAAAGAACCAAATTAAGATGGGAAAGTATTTCATGTAGCAGAGAATTTGGACGCTAATATATTTCATGTTTTTGAGGGGCACTGGGTTTCAGTATTTGCGCGTTTGCATGATTTGACTTTACATGATCAGGGACTGCAGGGGTGAATTTATGAGTTAATTTTGAGTCATGAAAACTGTATCTTTCGATTAAATTCGATATATTATTTGTATAATTCAATTAAATTCGATATATTATTTGTATAATTCAATTAAATTCGATATAATAGTTGTATAATTCTTAAGAGCTTGTTTTCAACATCATAGTCTTTCGTTGCCAACAACATAGTTTGTTCATTAATTTTTATTTTTGGCAAAACGATCAAAAATTCTCTAAAACTATTTGAAATGAACAAATATGTCCTTCGTTTATATTTTGGTCCAAAAATGCCTTGCCATCAATACTTTGGTAGAAATGCCCCTATTGTTATTTAATGGGTTAAAAATGTCCCTTTTTAAATAAATATATTATGTATTTTCTTTCTGAACACATTTTTTTTCCTAATAATATTTATTTTATTAGCAAATGTTTATTCTAATTCAATTAGAAAAAAATTAAAAAATATTTCTTATTTTATTATAATTATTTTATTGTTAATTGAATAAAAATTAATAATGGATTTATTATGATCTTATATATATGATATATATTATCCGTTAAAACATAGAATACATTAAATTATTCTTTTTTAATTGATAAAATGATATTATAAAAAATAAATAATTTCCTAAATTTTTATTACTTAAATTGATTTAAAAAGAAAGAAAACAAGAATAGAGTTTCTTAAAAGTAATATTCTTATAAGGAACAAGATTTGTTTTTTCTTAAAAAAAATTATTTATTTGGAAAAGAGCATTTTTGACCTATTTTGTAATAATAGGGGCATTTTTGACCATTTAAATAACAATAAGGGCATTTCTGGATCAAAGTATTGACGGTAAGAGTATTTTTGAATCAAACTATAAACAAATGACCTTTTTATTCATTTCAAATAGTTTAAGGACATTTTTGATTATTTTTCACATTATTTTTTAAAAAGAAAAGTCAGTGGGCTTCAGTACAACATTAATTAGTAAACAATCAAATAAAAATATATTTTAACTGAACGCCTTCTCTTTTGCTCACCAAGTTGTCCCTATAAAATTTTGGGAAAAGGACCAAATACACATACCCCTTAACTTTTCACTTAGTGGTGATATATCCCTGAATACAAAAGTGATTCATATATACCTCTCACCGTTATAAAAGTGGCTCATATATAATATGTCTCTATTGTTATAAAAGTAGCTCACATATACTCAGCATCACAAAAATAGCTCACATATACCTTTTTATCTAACAGAATTGAAAAAGAATTTAAATTATTTTTTATTTTTAATTATAAAAATTATGTAGGAGTGTATTTGATCTTTTTACAAACATAAATTATCATTTGACTTATTTAATTATCATTATTTGTGTTTCTCATTTTTATTTCATTTTTCTTTCATTCTTTAGTGTAAAAGTAAGAGAAACAAAAAAAAAGAAGTTTGAATAGGAAAAGAGAAAAAAGTACGAAAAAATTATAAAGTATTTTTTTTGCGGCTATATGGTAATTTAAATATTTTTTTTGGCTATATTGTAACTTAGTTTTGTATCTATAAAAATAAGTTGGAGCATTTATAATATATTTTACAATAAAATTAGTGAGAAAAATAAATTTGACCATCAAAAGAATAAATCCAAATTACCCGTTGAATAAAAAAATTCTAAGAAAAAACATGTGAGAAAGATCAAATATATCCCTATATGGATTATTTTTTTAATATTAATTTTTGTACTTTCATTAGAGGAAAAAAGTATATGTGAGCTATTCGTGTAACAATAAGGGTATATATGAGCCACTTTCACAACGAGGGTACATCAGTTCTAAATGTCAAGACCCGACATAGGATCTAATCGTAACACAACAATAACAACAACAACAACAACCCAGTGAAATCCCACATCGTGGGTCTGGGGAGGGTAAAGTGTATGCAGACCTGACTCCTATCAATGTAGGACGGCTGTTTCCGAAAGACCCTCGGCTCAATAGAAGCATAGGAAAAGGTCAGACAAGAATATTAAAAGTAGATAAGTAAATAATGAAAGCGGTCCAAACAATAGTATAATCAAAGTACAACAAACAGTAGATATTATTAGATAATAACATAAATACCATAAATAACATAAATCAGAGTACAAGAAATCATAGTGCTTTAATACGCCTACGAATAAGGGGTAATAGTGCCACTATGTACTAGCCTTCTACCCTAATGTGTGTCCTCCACACCCTCCTATCTAAGGTCATGTCCTCAGTAAGTCGTAAATGCGCCATGTCCTGTCTGATCACCTCTCCCCAATATTTCTTCGGCCTACCCCTACCTCTTCTGAAACTATCCATGGCCAACCTCTCACATCTCCGCACTGGTGCATCTGGGACTTTCCTCTTCACATGTCCAAACTATCTCAGTCGCATTTCACGCATCTTGTCTTCCACCGAGGCCACTCCTACCTTGTCTCGAATAGCCTCATTTTTAATCCTGTCGCTCCTGGTATGCCCACACATCCATCTCAATATTCTCATCTTGGCAACTTTCATCTTTTACACGTGGGAGACCTTAACTGGTCAGCACTTCGCCCCATATAACATAGCTGGTTTAACCACCACTTTGTAGAACTTGTCCTTAAGTTGTGGTGGCACCTTCTGATGTGTGACATCCTCGTTGATCTTCCCGCTACCTTGCATGATAGAACCAAGGTACTTAAAACTACTTTTCTTTTGGATGGCTTGGTCCCCGAGCCTAACTTCCGCGCCAACCTCTTGAGGTGTCTCACTGAACTTGCACTCTAGATACTCTGTCTTGGTCCTACTCAGCTTAAACCCTTTAGACTCCAAGGTGCGTCTCTAATCTTCCAGCTTAGCATTAACTCCGCTATGAGTCTCATCGATGAGGACTATGTCGTCTGCAAAATGCATACACTATGGCACCTCACCTTGAATTTGTCGCATCAATACATCCATCACCAAGGCAAATAGAAACGGACTAAGAGCTGATCCTTGATGCAACCCCATCATAACTGGGAAGTGTTCTGAGTCCCCTCCTACTGTCCTTACCCTGGTTTTGGCTCCCTGGTACATGTCCTTGATCACCCTTATGTACGCTAAAGGTACATCTTTAGCCTCCAAACATCTCCATAGTATCTCTCATGGGACTTTATCGTAAGCCTTTTCTAAGTCGATGAATACCATATGCAAGTCTCTCTTCCTCTCCCTATATTGCTCCATTAGCCTCCTCATAAGGTGGATGACTTCCGTAGTTGAGCGTCCCGGCATAAATACGAACTGATTCTCTGAAATAGACACGCCTCTCCTCACCCTCATCTCCACCACTCTTTCCCACACTTTCATAGTATGACTTACAAGCTTGATACCTCTATAGTTGTCGCAACTCTGGCTATCCCCCTTGTTTTTGTATAAAGGGATCATGATGCTCGACCTCCATTCTACGGGCATCTTTGTCGTCGTAAAGATGACATTAAATAACCTAGTCAGCCATTCTAAACCTACTGAGCCTGCACTCTTCCAAAATTCTCCAGGGATCTCGTCAGGTCCGGTCGCTCTTCCCCAGCGCATCCTACGAACAACACCTTTAACCTCATCGACCGCAATATTCCTACAGCCCCCAATATCGTGACTCCTTCCTGTAAGTTCCAAATCTCCCAACATAATTTCTTTGTCCCCTTTGTCATTCAAAAGTTTATGGAAGTATGACTGCCATATTTGTTTGATAAGGGTCTCCTCTACCAATACTTTTCCGTGCTCGTCTTTAATGTACTTCACTTGATCCACATCGCGTGCCCTTCTCTCCTATGCCTTGGCTAGCCTGAATAATTTCCTATCCCCGCCTTTCTCTTCTAGTTCAGTATAAAGGCGTTCAAAAGCTGCCATTTTTGCCGTTGCAACCGCCGACTTTGCCTCCTTCCTCGCTATCTTATACAGTTCCCCATTCGTCCACTTCTCCACCTCATCCTTGCTCTCCATCAACTTAGCATACACCATCTTCTTTTCTTCCACTTTCCCTTGCACTTCTCCATTCCACCACCAGTCCCCTCGATGCCGACTACGACTACCTGTCGAGACTTCTAACACTTCCCTTGCTACAATCCTAATACAACTAGCTGTCTTATCCCACATACCGTTCGCATCCCCACTACTATCCCAGGCCCCCATATCCTTCAATTTCTCTCCCATCTCTAGGGCACTAACCGTTGTCAAACTCCCTTATCTGATCCTAGGTTGTTCTTCCCCGACCCTCCTCGTCCTCGTCATCTTGATCCCTAAATCCATCACTAAGAGCTTATGTCGGGTTGTAAGATTGTCGATCGGTATGACCTTACAATCTTTGCACAAACCTTTATCATCCTTCCTAAGGAGTAAAAAATCAATCTGAGTTTTAGCCACTGAACTACGGAAGGTGACCAAGTGGTCCTCCTTCTTTGGGAAACTCGAGTTGGCTATCACCAATCCGAAAGCTCTTGCGAAATCCAAAAGTGAGATTCCTCCTCCATTTCTGTCCCCGAAGCCAAAGCCCCCATGCACATCATCATACCCTCCCGAAATAGATCCAATGTGCCCATTAAAATCCCCTCCCACGAAAAGCTTCTCAGTAGGTGGTATGCCTCCCACTAACTCGTCCAAATCCTCCCAAAAGCGCCTCTTATCCTCCTCGCGTAAGCCTGCTTACGGCGCATAAGCACTAATAACGTTCAACGTGATCCCTTGAACGACCATTTTAATCGACATCATCCTGTCATTGACTCTCCTAACCTCCACCACCTAATCCCTTAAATCACTGTCTATTAAAATGCCTACCCCATTCCTATACTTCGATTTACTAGAAAACCAAAGCTTATACGCGTCTACCTCCTTAGCTTTAGAGCCTACCCATTTTGTCTCCTGGACACAGGCTATATTAATCTTCCTCTTCTTTAGAATCTTAATCAGTTCTATGGATTTACCCGTCAACGTCCTAATGTTCTAAGAACCTATTCTCAGTCTAGACGCTTCTTTAACCCACTTACCCCTCCTTACCCTCATCCCCGTCCATGAGCGAGAAAATGACCCTAGTCTACCATCACTATCCAAAGCCACGAAAACACGTATGAACTAATAAATTATTCGGGGGTCGAAAGTCGGCAAAATGTAACTACAAGTATGTGAACAAATGATAAATATATAAAGATATAAAAACTAGAGATACCAACTCCGGTAGAAATGAACCTGATTATCGCCAGAAAATATTACTCACGTCGGAGTACTGTTCACATCGGCGTACGGAGTTGAGTTGCAGTGGTTGTTCGTCACTGGGAATACAGATCTGTACACCTGAAGAAAAAAAAAAAGGCCTCACCGGAAAAACAGGAGCTTCGCCGGAAACACAAATATTTAGATCTAGATCTATAAATATCTATAAAGATCTTTAGTTTTGGGTTCAAATCCTTGAAATGAACTTGGAGACTTGAACCCTGGATTTGCAAGCTAATGCTAGAACACCAACAAAACTCAAAACGAGCAGTCCTTGATGTAGCAGACGAGCAGTCCTTAATCTCGAGACCAGACGAGTTTTGCACCATGAGTCACGAGTCACGATTTCGATTCGTTCATGAAGAGCTTCGAAGAAGAAATCACAGCTCAAGATTCGAAATCGGAAGTTCCGCCGGCGACAATGGCTAATTTTTGAAAAAATAAACTTAAAAATAAACTTAAAAAAAAATGGCCAGCAAGCACAAGATCTTCAAAATCCTTCGAGAGAAAAATCAAGAATAAACGAGAAGTGATTTCTTTTCCAGGATCTAATAGTAACACGATGATTAGAATTTCGGATAACTCCAACCAAGCCTCTTAGCATAACATTCATGAGCATAGATAAGGAAATTAAGTAGTAAAACCAAATAGAGATACAGAATCAAATTCTCAAATAGAACATAAGTCTCAAAATGAGAAAGCGATAACAGACTCTTTTCTATCTAATATACCTCTAATAACTCGATGGGGGCATAAGACAAGCTCCTAATTCACCCATATAGACAACATAAGAGAATGAAGTAACAACTGTCAAGATAAAAAATAAGTGTCATGTCCTCGAACTGTGAGGACTTACCAACAGTAAGGAGCTAATAGCAAAACTCTAGCCATGAGCAGAAGGAGGATGAATGTGATCGTCGGTCCCTACATTATGATACAATGTAGGCAAAAAATATGCATTAGTCCATGGAATGCACTAAGTATGTGGGAATATGCATGAACAATAAACATAAGACATAATCAATATGAATCATGGATGCAAAACCAACATCATTAAAAGCATGAGTAAACATGAAAACATTACAATGTTTATCTCATTGGTCAATGCATCAAAAGAATTTCAAAATCATCATAAGAAATCAGAACTCAACTAAAACTGGATGGGATAGACCTTTAACCGACACATAAGACCATGCGAGCTAATACATGGAATTCGATGACTCTTGCATCGAGACAGGGGAGACTACCTTGATAGGGTATACTCCCTTAAGTAAGTCTTTTAACTTGGCTATGTGGGTCCACTAGCTTCGCCATATAGACATATGTATACCAATGTAGAAAATGTAGTTTGGGATTTATGCTTGCTACTAGAATTTTCTTGGGTAGCTAACTACGTTACCGAATCAAACCCCACCTAAAAATTCTCTCGGTGCTTAGTCAATATCCCAATGAAATTTATAAAACATGATCATAAACATCATAGGGAAAGAAACTAACTAATATCAATCCATCTTTATAAAAAATCATAAGAATATCTCATCTAATATCGTCATAGTAAAAGCATAGAATTAGCCCATCTATCATATAACTCATGCAATGTGGGTGTAGGCCTTCCATCATTACATATACTTGATCATAAAAATCTTTAGGGACTCAACTTTCCCTATCTTTAACTTTGCTTGAAACATCACAAAATAATCATTCATGAACTTCTTGGCATAAAGCATATTTAACTCATGTATAAAGCTTTCATAGAATATAACTTGAAAACCATGATCATATATCAAAATCATACTTGAAACTAGCATATGTCACTGGTCATTAAAATTTAATTTGAAATCATGCAATATGATGTGAATTATGCATAATTGAACTAATGATATTGAGGAATATCATAATTGAGAAGACCCAATAAAAATCATGCAATTAGGACTTTTAATTGAAGAAATTTATCACGATCCGATTTAGGGCCTAGTCGTAACACGGCAATCGAAATTCCAAAGAGCTCTAACTAAGCCTCTTGTACATATCATAAGCATACATAAGGTAAAATATAAAAGCGGAAACATCATAAGAGAGTCTAAAACATGAATAGAAATCAGAAAATGTCTTATGACAACATAGACTCAAACATATGTCCAACTAGATGCCTCTAAATATGAGTATGGGCGGGGTATAAGATATGTCCCTAGCTCACCCTCAATATACAACATAAGCAAACGTCTTTTGAAAAGAAAGTAGTAAGTAACTAGAAACTAGTCCCCGGTCAATGAGGACTCACCACAACGCCTTCGAATAGAGAATGCCTACTAGTTATGGGATGATTAGGATCTTCAACCTCAACTCCTACATTATGAGACAATGTAGGCAAAAAGTATGCATTAGTACGTTGGAATGTACTAAGTATGAGGGCATGACATGCAACGTAAATTATGGAAATGCAAGGGTCAAGTAAATTACATGATAAGATGGAATACATAAAGTCATGAGAAAATCATATTGACCAAAGCATTTAAAAGCATAAGTTCAAAATCTTAACATACTTAAGAAATCATACATATGTGGGATAGGAACCATAACCAACAATAAGACCATGCGAGCTATAACATGGAATCCGATGATCCCCACATCGAGAAGGGGGAGGCTATTTTGCCAAGGTAGACTCCTAATCATGAACATGTGCTATTTGTGGATCCACTAGCTAGGCCATAAAGGCAATCCTATGGTGACACGTAGTTATGAGACAAGAGACTTTATATAAGGACCCTTTGCTTCGAGCCCCTACCTCAAGTCCACATTCGGTGCTAAGTCAAATCCCACAGAATACATACATAACATAAGATCATAATTTTATATATCATATTCATGATCATAGGCTTGAAATCATAGAATAGCTCATTTCCATAACATACTTGTAATGTGAGAATTGTCCTTTCATCATTACAATCCTATTTGCATAATTCATATCGTTAGGCCTTAAGTCGCCTTACTTCATAACTTGCATGAAAAACCATAATTTGAAACATACTTACAATTCATGATCATAATGGAAATACATAGTCATAATTCATACTTTGAACATTTATGACCATATCTTGAACTTGGAATTTGGGTATGACATGAATGCATGATCAATTGACTTAAAAATCATGAAATTAACTTGAAAACATGCATGATCATAAACTTTATGTCAGCCCATACATAATTCATATAAATAATATCATTTAGAAGTATAATTGAAAATACTCATATATTACACCATGAGCCCTAGAAATCAAAGTAGGAGAATTCATGGAAAAACTCTTCAATTTAATTCAATAACCATCAAATTATATTGAAATAGACTCATGATTATGTTTTAAATCAAAATTCATGCAATTGGAAAAGAGATCACAAAATCTATAAAATATCATACTTTAATTTGATAAAAAACTTGATAAATTGATTGGGCTTCATAGAAGAAAGGATCCATGAATCAATACCCACATACCTTGAGTGATAACACCAATTAATTTGGAAGAACTTGAGAGTTTTGATGGAGAAATTGAGTGAATTTGCTTGAAGTCTTCAATGGAAACCCTTGTGAGCATTTTTTTGTAGAGAGAGAAATATTTAATAGATGAATTGTAGAAGAATGAATTGAATTAGAGGTTTAGATAAATTTATAGAGTTGAATTAGGTCCTAAAAATGTCTAGATTCATTAACTAATAATTTGGGAAAAGTTTAAACGCCCTAAAAAAGACTAAATTCGGCCAGGACACCTTCCCAGGTCCGCGATGTGGACCTATCGCGACCAACTCGGCCAGAAGACTGTCCCCAGGTCCGCGATGCGGTCCTATCATGGACTACTCTATCTTGTGCGGCTCCCCAGGTTCGTGATGCAGTCCTATCGCGGACCACACTATTTTGTAGTTTCTTCAAAAATCTTTCTTCCGTTCTACGGGTCCTAAAAATCCACTGAGACCATTTTCCCACAGGTTTTAACCCCATGATCAATATTTTGAACTCGGATTTTCCAAAAAAGATTAAGGATAATACGTTACATGAGAGGCCTATTTCCAAGGCATTCTTAAGGTATTTGTTTTTCAAATTTTGATGGATGTTACAAAATCATAAAAGAATTGAGAAGAAATCTTTGGGATTCCATGGGTGAAAGGTACCCATGGGTGAAGTCCCACATAACTTGACCTTGATGATCCCTAAATTGACAAGAATGAAAGCTTGATCTTGAAAAACCCTTTTGAATTTCTTGAGGGAGAAGAAGACCTGGAGAGAAAACTTGAGAGAGAAGGTTTTGTGATTTTTGGGATTATAGAGAATGAGAAGGTTAGAAGGAATTAGGGTAGTTAATAGGTAGGAATCTAGTCCCAAACACCGTCCATATTTATTAATGAAAGCATAGGGAATGACTAAAATAACTCTCATTAAATCTAAATTCGAAACCCAAAACAGACCATCACCCGGACTGTGGTGAACAACATGGTCCGTGGTCCCCTCCATGGTGAGGGAATTAGAATTTTCTGAAAGGGCGAGGTTTCCCACCATGAGCCACCACGACCTGTGGTAGTCTTCCGTTGTAGTAGACTTAGACTTGAAATTTTAGGGGTTTGCAGTAAAATTTTAGGACTTCCTCCACGAAGAGCTTTAGGGTCCGTGGAGGTCATTATGGTTCGTGATCCAAAGGCATGGTGCAAAGCCTGCAGGAGGGGTTCTCCATAGAGGCCATTACAGTCCGTAGACCGCACCATGGATCATGGTGGCCTATCGTGGTCCTCACCTAGAGAAACCACTTGGTTGGGCAGGGACCATGGTAGCCTTTCACGTCCCGTGGTCCTCTTCACAGCCCGTATTGGATCTTTTGAAGACCACCTGGTGCTCAAAAGCTGAGTTTTCTGGAATTTCATCTTTTGTTCCCAGTTTTCCGACTTTCCAACTTCTGAAATCTTACAATATCTCCCCTTTGGGAACATTCCTCATCGAATGGAACTCAAGCTAGCATGAATGGAATAGAAAAGGAACATAACAGCCCAACATGAATGCAAAACATCTCAGAAATGCATAAAACATGAAATCTTTAATCTCAAGATAAAATATGACTTTAAAATTCATATCATAAACATGAATGCATATGAAACTATGAGAACAACTGAAATATATGATTTGACCCGCTTTGCTAAATACCTCAACTAGGCACGAAAGGAAGAGATGAGGATATCAGGACATCATATTGGCTTTGACTTCCCAGGTAACACCCTCAACCTCTTGGTTCCTCCATAACACCTTAAATGAAGCTATTTATTTATTTCTCAACTTTCTAACTTGCCGATCCAAGATCTCAATCGAAACCTCCTCATATGAAAGACTCTCTTTAGCCTCAATGCTATCCAATGGCACAATGGATCCAGGATCACCAACAAACTTTCTCAATAATGACACATGGAATACCAGATGCATCAATGTCAAATCTGAAGACAAATCCAACTCATAAGCCACCTTATCAATCAATCTCAAAATCTGATATGGGCTAACATAGTGGGGAATTAGCTTCTATTTTTTACCAAAATGCATCACACCCTTCATGGGTGAATTTTTCAAGTAAACCTAATCATTAACTTAAAATTCAAGTTCCTTTTTTCTCATATCCGAATAGGACTTTTGTCGGCTTTAGACTATCTTCAATCTTTTTCTTATGAGTCTAACCTTCTCCATAGAATCAAATACCAACTCAGGTCCTATCAAAGAAACTTCACAACTCTCGAACCAATCGATAAAGGATCTATACTACCTACCATACAAAACCTCAAATAGAGTCATCTCAATACTAGAATGATAACTGTTAGTATAAGAAGACTCTATGAATGGAAAATAATCATCCCAATTTCCTTTAAAATCAATAACGCATGCTTTCAATATTCCTCTAATATCTAGATGGTACGCTCGACCTAACCATCCATCTGTGGGTAAAAAGTTGTACTAAGTTTCAATTAAGTAGCAAGACCCTTTTGGAAAGATCTCCAAAACTGAGATGTAAACTGAGTATCTCAGTCCAAAATAATAGACAATAAAATACCATGAAGCTTAACAAACTATCGCATATATAATCTAGCATAATCCTCGGTCGAGTATGAAGTCTTAACTAGAAGCAAAATGAGCCAAATTAGTCATTTAGTGAACTATCACCCAAATAGAATCATTTTGCCTACGAGTACGAGACAAACCTGTAACAAAGTCCATATTTAAGGCATCCCACTTCCAAGTAGGAATCTCAATGTCTTGAACAAACCTGTCAATTTTTTGGTGCTCAACTTTCACTTGTTGACAATTAGGACACTTAGCCACGAATTTTGCAATATCGCTTTTCATGGCATTTCACCAATACACTTTTCTCAAATCTTGATACATCTTTATGGAACCAGGATGAATAAAATACCACGAACTGTGAGTTTTAGACAATATCATATTTTTCAAGCCATCAACATTCGGAATACACAATTTGCCTTGATATCTCAAAACACCATCTACCCCTTAGGAGAAATCCCTAATGACTTTTCCGCAATCGCTTTCTTTAATTCAATCAAAGTGGGATCACTATATTATTTCCCTTTACATCCACCACAAGAGATGATTCAGAATTATTTTGTACAATAACACCACCATCCTCAGAATCAACCAATCGAACACTCAAATGGGCTTTTTTGTGCATATCTCGAAGTAGCTCTTTCTTCTCATCCTCAATATGAGAAATACTGTTCATGGACAATCTATTAAGAGTGTTGGGAACCATATTTTCCTTACCCAGATGGTATAACAAACTCATATCATAGTCCTTCAACAACTCAAGCCATCTTTTTTGTTGAAGGTTCAAGTCCTTTTGAGTGAACACATATTACAAACTCTTATGATCGGTGAAAACATCCACATGGACACCATAGAGATAGTGTCTCCACAACTTCAAATCAAATAACACTGCCGCCACTCTAACTCATAAGTCAGGTAATTCTTTTCATGTGCCATGAGTTTTCTTGAAGCATTAGCTATAACTTTACCATTTTTCATTAGCACACAACCAAGACCAACTCGTGAAGCATCACAATACACAACGAATCCATCATAACCTTCCAATAAAGTCAACACCGGAGCGAAGGTAAGCCTATTATTTAATTCTTGAACACTTTTCTCACATGCCTCGGACCATTGGAACTTTGCCTTCTTTTGAGTCAAAGTAGTCAAATGGAAGAGAATCCTTCCACAAACCATCTATAATAATTGTCTAAGCCCAAAAAATTTAGAATATAGAAAGAGTCAACGGTGTAACACCCTGTGTTATCCTAACCTAAACTAGGCTCGATGACTATAACAAAGAGTGGGAAAAGAACTAACTTTGAGGACCAAGAGTGTCCACTATAATTTATAGAGGGTTATATGAGTCATAGGGATGACTCGTAGATTCTACCAACACTTAGTAAAATTATGGGATCCTGAGAAAGCCACCTACTACTTCCATTATGAGTCGTAATGATTTTTATGAGTCGTAGAAATGACTCATAGAAGCAATGGACACTTAAGCTAATTTCTAATGTTGAATTTCACTCCTACGAGTGGATTTGATAACTCATCGAAGTTCCTATGGGTCGTAGAAATGTCCCATTAAGAAACTTTAGAGACTAAGGTTTTTAAACTTCTGATAAATCTGCAGGACGAGTTGTGTCTACGACTCATCGAGTGGACTACGACTTGTAGACCTTAGTCGTAGACCCTTACCTTTTCCATCCCAGTTCCACGATTGAAAATAATAAACCATAGAAGTTTTTACGAGTCGTATAAATGATTTGTAGATGTAAAATTTTAGGTTTTAATATAGGGTATTCGTTTCCTTTCCCACCTTTCCCAAACTAAAACCTTGACGTTTTGAGACTATTTTAAGTCCCTTAACAGTACCATAAACACCTAGATTCTCATACACACTTAGACTAATTAAGGGAGATTGGAGAAGAGGAGAAAGGCTAGGGTTCAAGTTCTTCAAGCGAGGTTTTTGAATTCTCGAATATTCTTCGATTTCTCAAATATTCTTCGAGTTCTCGAATATTCTTCGAGTCCAGGTATGTAAGGCTGAGCTAAAACATGAATTCTATTCCTCCATGTGCCCATGATTTTAATAGGTTGATTGTGAATGGATTGAGTCCCTATTAATATCTTCTTGAGAATTTATTTTTTCTAAAATTTACACATTTTAACGATTATTAATAAGTTTTTGCTTTTCTACGAATGAATTCCTTGGACATATGATTTGAACTATTTGTTTGATAAACCCTATTAGCATATTGATTGATATTGAATTGTATTTATTTAAAGATTGAGTCTAGAGCCTTAGACTTATAAATGTATGTTGTGATTGGGATGTAAGAATGATGATAGTGTTGATGAATTAATAGTCTTTTATATTTTCATAATTAAACCCAAGTGAACAGTCTCAACTGAATGTGTGTCTAAAACTTCTCTTAAAATAAATGATTGGGGATGATTGGAAAATTAATTGGTTGAGAGAATTGATTTGATAGAACGGATGAGTTGAAAAGTGTCCAAAAGAGACTACTGATTTGGTTTGATTTGAATTGGTTTTCTTATGAGCTTTGAGTCTTAGGAGGAGTATCGAGCACCTAATTAGATAAGAGTAAGTAATAACCCGAACCTAATAACTACATCGCCAAAAGTAGGAGAGTATTAAACCGTTAAGTCAGATGTTTCCTAAATTATTATCCTGATATGATAGGACTTAATTAATTTTGGATCTATGATTGGTTGATTTGTTCTTACCGTGGCAAGTTAATGGATGGATGTGGCAATAACATTGGCTTGTTCTACTATCACTGGCTCATAAGTGATGGTTGTCAGATAAGAAAAACTCCCATATAGGTCTTGATAGTACTCTGATTGGATTGGATTGGATCATATATGGTTGGTCTTTGTCTAGATCTTATTATTGCTTTAGGCTCAGGACATCTTGATTGAGTTGTTTATCTTCTTGATTTGAGATCTCTGAGTTGATTTGATTCTACCTTATGGTTGTTTCATTCTGCTATATTACATACTCGTACATTTTACGTACTGATATCCCTTTGGGCCCGCATTATTTCATGATGCAGAGACATGTACTAGAGATCATCAACAAGCATATAATTGAGGATCTATTCACATTCAGCTATTTGGTGAGTCCTCCCTATTTTCGGAGGATAACATATTTATCTTTATAGTTTTTGAGTTAGCTTTACTTCTTTGATTTGAGGTAGCCATGAACCTATCATTGACACCATTTAGACAGTTGATAGAAGCTTCATAGACTAGATTGTTGATGTTGTCGATTGATTTTGTTATTGGATAGTTTCATTTATACTAGTCTTGTTGATTTGATTGATTAGAAATATTGTTGGTCTTTGATCTTATTTATGAGTAGTATTCTTAATGAGGTGAGTCTTCCGCTTATATAATGTGATTGAACGAATGTGTGATCGAACTAAGCGGTTCACTTGAGGATCAACAATGGTCTTCGAGTGCCGGCCATGTCTAAAATACCCTTTCGGGCATTTCAAATGGTCTATGCCAATTCTTAACTGCCTCAGTATTCTTTTGATCAAACATAATTCCTTCTTCGGAAACAATGTGACTAAGAAAAATAACCGACCTTAACCAAAATTCACACTCACTAAAATTTGCATAAAATTGACAGTCGTTGAGCGTTTGCAACACAATCCTCAAATAATTGGCATGCTCTTCCTCACTCTCAGATTTGATCAGAATATCATCAATGAAGACAATCAGAAACATATCCAAGTATTGCTTGAACACCCTGTTCATTAAATCCATAAAATTTGTAGGGGCATTCGTTAGTCTGAAAGACATAAACAAGAATTCAAAGTGTCCATATTGAGTTCTAAAAATGACTTTGGAATGTCACATTCCCTCACTTAGAGTAGATGATAAATCGATCAATGATCAATCTTTAAAAAGTAGCTTGCTCCTTGAAGTTGATCGAACAAGTTAGCAGTTCTTGGAATGGGATACTTATTCTTAATTGTGATCTTTTTCAATTGCCGATAATCAATACACATACGGAGAGAACTATCCTTCTTCCTTATAAAGAGAATCGGAGAACCTCATGGAGAGATACTCGATCTAATGAAACCCTTATATAGAAAATCCTTCAACCGATCCTTTAATTCTTTCAATTCTATCGAAGTCATGCAGTAAGAAGGAATAAAGATAGGCTGAGTATCGGGAAGGAAATCGATACCAAAGTCTATTTCCCTTTTGGAAGGAATACCTGGGAGATTATCAGGGGAGACTTTAGGAAATTCATTAACAATAGAAACTGACCCAAGAGTAAGAGTTTCAGAGTTAGTATCTCTAACCCAAACTAGATGATAAATACAACCTTTGGAAATTATTTTTGAAGCTTTAAGGCATGAGATTAATTGACCTTAAACATGAAATTATTACCTTTCCATTTTAGGACTGGCTCATTTGAAAACTGAAATTTAACTACACGAGTTCTACAACATATAGAGGCATAACATACATGAAGCCAATCCATACCAAGAATAACATCAAAATCGGTCATATCAAGCTCTACTAGATCAATGAAGGTGACTTTATGAAAAAACTAAAACTGGACAATTTCTATAGACTATTTTAGCCATAATTGAATCACCAACTGAACTATAGACTGAAAAAGGCTCTATCAAGATCTCGAGACTAACAATGAATCTCATAGCAAGAAAATGAGTAACAAATGATAGAGTAGCACCCGGATCTAATAATTCATAAACATCAAAGTTAAAGACTTTCAACATACCAGTCACAATATCGGGGGAATCCTCTAACTCCTAATGAGTCTGAAGGGCATAGAATCTATTTTGGCGTTGACCGCCACCCTAACCAGTAGCATGCTCATCCAGAGACCAGTATCTTGAGTCTAAAATTGGGGCCTAGCCCCACTCTTGCACTCCCACACTCCCTTGCATGATGACCAGGCTTTCCAAACTTTAAACAAACATCCAAACCCGCTAAGAACTCTCATTTATGGTTTTTCCCACACTTCTTACATGGAGGGATAACTTGACCACCTGAAGCTCCACTTGTGCCTTAGGATTTGAAACCTTGTCCTTCTCAAATTTTGGAGCCGGAGTATCTGAAGAACCTTGACCTTGTAACCTTTTTCCTTTTCAGGAATGACTAGTTCCACTATTATATTTGTTGTATAAAAACCCACCTTCATACCGAGCCCTCTTGGACTGCCTTACATTTATCTCCTTAAGCTTTTCTCCTTTAATTTGCTCGGCGTAAGTCATGAGCCTAGAGATGTCCATATCCTTGATGAGCATCGCGGTCTGGCATTCTTTCATAACCAAGTATGACACTCCCGACATAAACTTGCTAATTCGGGGATGAGAGTCGGCTACCAAGTATGGAACATACTTGGACAAACAACTTTGTGAACTTGAGGGAATACCCCTTCACACTCATGTTTCTTTGCTTGAGGTTGATAAATTTAAACACCTTTGCTTCCCTTGACTCAAGTGGGAAGAATTGATCAAGAAATGCTACTTTGAATTTTTCCCAACCTATGGGACCATTTTCGACCCTTTCAGCTTTCCATTGGTTATACCAAACTTGAGCGACACCTTTGAGTTGGTAGGCCGCCAATTCCGCCTTCTCCTTAAAGAAACTCTTATGATATCCACTATCTTCTACAACTCATCCACAAAGTCTTGAGGATCCTCATCAACCTTGTACCCATGAAATTCTAGAGGATTCATCCTTGTGAAATCTCTAACCCTTAAGGCTAGAGTAGTCACAACTCGAGGAGCATCTACCTCTAGATTCACTTGAGTAGTCAGGGCTTGGGCTAGCATTTGAAAAATGGATTGAAACTCCGTATTAGTCACTTGATCATTCAAATGGGAGCTCTTCTTGGAGGCATGATTCTGTAATTGCAAAGAGAAAGTATTAGAGGAAGGAAACCTTAGAGTTCAACTCTATAGCATGATAAGATCATAAAGATGTGAAGTGTTTCCTAAGATGCCTTATAGACTCCTATTCAAAGATATGCCGTACTTTACATCAATGTATAAGATTCTACTTGATACGGCAAATTAGACTCCCTTAAAAACTTGAACTATGTGCTATAATACTAGTTTTTTCATGACCCTACTAGGGCCTAGTTGTAATACGATGATTAGAATCCCAGAGAAATCCAACCAAGCCTCTTAGCATAACATTCATGAGAATATATAAGAAAATTAAGCAGTAAAGCCAAATCAAGAAACAAAAGCAAAATCTCAAATAGAACATAAGTCTTAAAATTAGTAAGTGGCAACATAGACTCTTTTCTATCTAACATACCTCTAATAACTCGATGGAGGCATAAGACAAGCTCCAACACACCCATATAGACAACATAAGAGAATGAAGTAACAACTGTCAAGATAAGAAATAAGTGTCATGTCTTCGAATTGTGAGGACTCACCAATAGTAAGGAGCTAATAGCAAAATTCTAGCCACGAGTAGAAAGAGGATGAATGTGATCATCGGTCCCTACATTATGATACAATCTAGGAAAAATTATGCATTAGTACATGGAATGCACTAAGTATGTGGAAATATATATGAACAATAAATATATGAAATAATCAATATAAATCATAGATGTAAAACCAATATCATTAAAAGCATGAGCAAACATGAAAACATTAAAATGTTTATCTCATTGGTCAATGCATCAAAAGAATTTCAAAATCATCATAAGTACTCATAACTCAACTAAAACTGCGTGGGATATGACCTTTAACCAACACATAAGACCATGCAACCTATACATGGAATTCAATGACTCCTGCATCAAGACAAAGGGGCTAACTTGACAGGGTATACTCCCTTAGTAACTCTTTTGACTGGGCTATGTGGATCCACTAGCTTCTCCATATAGGCATATGTATACCTATGTGGGAAATGTATTTTGGGACTTAAGCTTGATATTACAAATCTCTTAGGTAGCTAACTGCATCACCGAACTAAACCCCAACTAAAATTCTTCGGTGCTTAGTCAATATCCCAACGAAACTCATAAAACATGATCATAAACATCATAGGGAAAGATACTGACTAATATCAATCCATCTTTATAAAAAGTCATAAGAATAGCTCATCTAACATCGTTATAGTAAAAGCATAGGATTAACCCATCTATTATATAACTCATGCAATGTGGGTGTAGGCCTTACATCATTACATATCTTTAACTTTGTTTTAAACATCATAGAATCATCATTCATAAACTTTTTTTCATAAACATCTTTAACTCATGTATAAAGCTTTCATAGAATATAACTTGAAACCATGATCATATATCAAAATCATACTTGAAACTAGCATATATCATAGGTCATTGAAATTCCACTTGAAATGATGCAATATGATGCGAATTACGCATAATTGGACTAATGATATTGGGGAATATCATAATTGAGAAGACTCAATGAAAATCATGCAATTAGGGCTTTGAATTGAAGAAATCATAAGAGAATTGAGAAAATATCTTTGGGATTCCATGGGTGAAAGGTACCCATGGGTGAAGTACCACATACATTGACCTTGATGAGCCCTAATTTGACAAGAATAAAAGCTTCTCCTTGAAGAAATCTTTGGAATTGCTTGAGGGAGAAGAGGACCTTGAGAGAAAACTTGAGAGAGAAGGCTTTGTGATTTTAGGGATTATGGAGAGAATGAGAGGTTAGAAGACTTTAAGGAAGTTAATAGGTAGGAATCTAGTCCCAAAAACCATCCATATTCATTAATAAAAGCATAGGGAATTACTAAAATAACCTTCATTAAATATGAATTCGAAACCAAAAATGGACCTTCACCACGGGCCGTGGTGGAAAATACGATCCGTGGTCCCCTATGTGGTGAGGGACTTACGATTTTCTGAAAGGGGGAGGTTGTGCACCATAAGCCACCACGGTCTGTGGTGGTCTTCCCTGGTGGTAGACTTAGACTTGAACTTTTGGGGGTTTGCAGCAAAGTTTCAGGACTTCCTCCACGGAGACTTTCACAGTCCGTGGAGGTCTTTAGGGTCCGTGATCCAAGGATGTGGTACAGGGCTTGTATGAGGGGTTCACCATGAAAGCCATTATGGTCCAAGGACCGCACCACATATCGTGGTGTCCTGTCGTGGTTCTCACCTCATGAAACCACTTGGCTGGTTAGGGACCACGGTAGCCTTTCACGGCTTGTAGTTTTCTTCACGGTCCGTATTGGATCTCGTGAAGACCACCTAGTGCTCAAAAGCTGAGTTTTCTAGAATTTCATCTTTTGTTCCTCCTTTTTTGAATTTTCAACTTTCAGGATCTTACACTAAGTGATAAAAATTGAGGAATATATCATGCTCTTTTCCTTAAAATTTTAGATCTTATCTTTAAAGTAATGTTAAACCTGCATTTTTAAAATTCTAGATTCACATCTGCCAGGGAGGATGGCTATGGAAACTAAAGCATACTAACAAATAAAAGTTAAAATTCATTTTTCGAAAAAAATGAGAGAATATGGATGTCAATGAAGTGTTTAAACTTGAGGAGTGTTTAGTGAATTTCACACACTTTATGTTTTTCGGCAAAAATCATGGAAGAATTGGTTTCAACAAGCAGTGGAGGTGTCAGAATTTCCATCAAGGGGGTGCTAGGAAAGTTAGAACACATGACCTCAAAGAACGTTTACAATTTCTTAATCATTGCACTAAATTGTTAACTTGTGTTAAGAGGGGTCAACACTCTGTAAGGATTTGGCCCCCAGTTTCTAAATATACTTGACAAGTTATTCTTGGGTGAAGTTTTGGTGAAGTTTCACTATGCGTTTGACCTCAAATTTTCTCAAGTTTTGATGAAGTTTCAAAAAATATTATTTTATAATTGTAAATTATAAAATTATTAAAAATATCTATAATTTTGTGTTATCATTTTATGATGAATATGTTTCATTAAAAAAATGTTATAACATAATTGATAATAATTAACAACATCAAAATAACAATATGGGCAAGAACAATACATTAATCGAATTAAAAATAAATTATTCTTTTTTCCCAATTTTGTCACTCAAACTATTCTTTTTTGGATGAGGTAATAACAAACTATTCTTTTATAAAATGTTCCCACATTCTACGAACAATCTATCCCCAGCAAGCTTTAATTTCTAGATCAGATGTCCGAGAAGACGAAGCAATATTATTACTCTGAGTCAATTGTTCATCATTTTCATCAACGATCATATCACCTTTTTCATATTTAATTAATATTCCATTATTTCTTTGTTTTTTATGCATAAATAATATGTAATACGGCACAAATAACTACTATTTTCACCTATATGTCTAAGTTATATTTGTTCATCCCTTGTCGTAGTTAAGTATGGGTGCCACTCATGATCCATTTTGGGTCGTGAAAAACTTGGTATCTGAGCTTTAGGTTCAGTGATCTCATCACATAATGACAGGTCTAGTAGAGTCTTGCAAAACGGTACGGAGACGCCTTTACTTTTCTTCGAGAGGCTATAGGGCTTTAGTAAAAGTCTATTCCTTCTTTATTTGGTGCTATTACTTGAATCCAATTGGTATCGAGGTGATACAAATTGGTATCTGACCTTCTTCACTTTACTTTTGCAGATGGTTAGAACTAGAGCCACAAGAACACTTGAGCCAGCCGTTGGGGCTGTAGGTAGAGGAAAAGTAGCAACGAGAGGCCTTGATAGAGGTAGCGGGAGGAAGCCCACCAGGGGCAAGGTCCAGATAGCTGGGCCAGCTAGGGAGAGAGTAGCGACCCCTCTACCGGCTGATGAAGTAGCTAGAGATGATGTTGAGGTAGAGAATGAGCAGGTTCTTAAGAGAGAAGCACCACCCTAACCTACTCCAGAGATGATCCACCAGGTTCTCACCTATCTCAGTGGGTTATCCGATCAGGGACAAGCTCTCCCAGCACCTCATATTCCAGGAGTTCAATATGCAGCTATTATGGCTCCCCGTATAACTGCATCCTTAGGAAAAAACATGTTTCCTCGATTGACTATAGGACTGGTAATGAATAGTGACCAACATGATCTCTTTGTTAAGATCTTAAAGTTGAAACCCCTAGTCTTTAGGGGTACTGAATATGAGGATGCCTATGATTTCCTTGTTGTTTGTCATGAGCTACTTCATAAAATGGATATAGTAGAGCGATCTGATGTTGGGTTTGTGACATACCAATTTTAAGGAGATGCCAAAATGTAGTGGCGGTCTCATGTTGAGTGCCGATCAGCAGAGGCACCACCTATGACCTGGGCAACTTTTTCTAACTGTTTCATGGAGAAGTATATTCCCCAAACTTTGAGGGGCAAGAGGAGAGACGAGTTCCTAAATGTAGAGTAGGGGAGGATGTCTGTTATCACTTATGAGGCCAAGTTTCGTGCCTTAGCTAAATATTCTACTCAGCTTTGCTTCAGTCCAAAAAAGTGGATTCACCGCTTTGTGAAGGGATTAAGGTCAGATTTACGGATTCCATCTTTACAAGTTGCTATTTTTGTAAAATCTTTTCAGGAAGTGGTTGATTTTATGATAGAGGTGGAGTGAGTGAAGCTAGATAACTTCTCTAAAAAGACAACATTCAAGAAGTTTCGTAAGGAAGGTGAGTTTAGTAGTTCTTACTCCAGAGGACAGAGTTCTGGAGATTATTCGACCCATCCTATTAAGTCTTCATTGCAGGTTTCAGATGGAGGTCTGTTAAAGACTAGTCAGCCCCTTTCTAATTTTGGGGGTTATCTTCAGTCTTTTTCGTCTTTGCAAAGACCCACTCTTGAACCTAAGACTTGTTACGGATGTGGTGATCCTAGACATATTAGAAAATATTATCCAAGTCAGAGTCAGTCTTGGTATGATCAAGGTTATAGAGCCCCAGTAGTTGGAGGTGGAGGCGACGGCTATAGTAGGGGCTATTATTCTGGAGGATGTGGTAGCCAAGGTCGTGGTGGTCGCCAGTCTAGACGGGGTGACAGGTAGGTTGGAACTATTGGAGTACATCCTGATAAGGGAAATGGTCAGACAGGCGATGGAGCCCATTATTATGCTTTCCTCGGAAGGTCAGAGGTAGAGGCATCCGATGCTATTATCACAGGTACTTTTCTAGTCTGCGATAGCTTGGATTTCATATTGTTTGATCCTAAATCCACATTTTCTTATGTATCTCTGCATTTGCTGATGGACTCGATTTACATTATAACTTACTTGATATGCCTATTCGTGTTTCTACTTCTGTTGGTGAGTTTGTACTAGTTGAGAAAGTATATAGGTCTTGCCTTGTGACTTTTGTGGGGAGCAGAACTTATGTAAATTTGATTATTCTAGAGATGGTTGACTTTGATGTAATCTTGGGTATGACTTGGCTCTCTCCAAACTTTGCTATCTTAGATTGCAATGCTAAAACTGTGACATTAACCAAGCCTGGGATGGATCAGTTGGTGTGGGAGGGTGACTATCTTCCCGCTCTAGTTTGGATTATCTCTTTTCTTCATTCTAAGAGGCTGGTAAGTAAGGGTTGTTTAGCCTTCCTAGCACATCTCAGGGATGATAGTTCTATAGTGCCATCGATTGTTTCTATTTTGATAGTATGTGAGTTTATGGATATTTTCCCCGTAGATTTACCTGATATGCCGCCTGATAGGGATATAGATTTTTGTATCGACCTGGAGCCCGACACTCGCCCTATTTCTATTCCACCTTATAGAATGGCCCTAGCTGAGTTAAGGGAGTTGAAGGCCTAATTTCAGGAGTTGTGGGTAAAGGTTTTATTACACCGAGTGCCTCTCCTTGGGGTGCTCCAGTTTTATTTGTGAAGATAAAGGATAGTAGCCTTCATATGTGCATAGACTGCAGGCAGCTAAACAAGGTGACTATTAAAAATAGGTATCCTCTTCCTCGCATTGATGACTTATTCGATCAGTTGTCGATTGCTTATGTTTTCTCAAAAAATAATTTGAGGTCCGGTTACCATTAGCTGAAAATACGGGCAACAGATGTACCGAAGACTGCTTTTCGAACCAGGTATGGACATTATGAATTCTTAGTAATGTTTTTTGGGTTTACAAATGCGCCTACTGCTCTCATAAGTCTGATGAACGGAATCTTTAAGCCATATTTGGATCTCTTTATTATTGTTTTTATTGATGATATATTGATCTACTCAAAGAGCACAAAACAACATGAAGAGCATCTGAGAATTGTTCTAGGATTGTTAAGGGAGAAAAGGTTATATGCCAAATTCTCCAAGTGTGAGTTCTGGATTGATTTAGTGTCTTTCTTAGGGCACGTGGTTTCTAAGGATGGAGTGAAGGTGGATCTCCAAAAGATTGAAGCAGTGAAGAATTGGGCAAGACCCACTAATGTCTCGGAGGTAAGGAGCTTTATTGGTTTAGCTAGCTACTATTGCTGGTTTGTCAAGGGATTTGCTTCCATTGCTTCCCTACTGACCAATTTGACCAAGTAGAAAATTCCATTTATGTGGTCGGACGAGTGTGAAGAGAGTTTTATGAAACTCAAGACCTTATTGACTACTGCACCAATTCTTTTTCTGCCAGTAGAAGGTAAGAATTTCATTGTTTATTATGATGCATCATATGCTGGTTTGGGTGCAATGCTAATGCCGGAGAAGAATGTAATTGCCTATGATTCAAGGCAATTGAAGGTGCATGAATGTAATTACCCCACTCACGATTTAGAGTTGGCTGCGGTTGTATTTGCATTGAAGCAGTGGAGACATTATCTATATGGGGTAAAGTATGAAGTGTATACAGATCATCATAGTTTACAACATGTGTTCACTCAGAGAGATTTGAATTTGAGGCAGAAGAGGTGGATGGAATTGTTAAAGGACTATAATATCACTATTCTTTATCATCTGGGAAAAGCTAATGTAGTGGCCGATGCCTTGAGCAGAAAGGCAGGGAGCATGAGAAGTTTAGCTCATTTGCAGGTTTTCAAGTGTCCATTGGCTAGAGAGGTTCAAACTTTGGCTAATGACTTTATGAGGCTGGAAGTAACCGAGAAAAGAGGATTCTTAGCCTATGTGGAGGCAAGATCTTCTTTCCTTGATAAGATTAAAGAAAAGCAATTGGAGGATGAGAAGCTAAGCCGAATTCATAATATGGTCTTGCAGGAAGAGGCTAAAGAGGCCGTGATCGATGAGGAAGGTGTCTTGAGGATTAAGGGGTGGGTATGTGTGCCCCGTATTGATAACTTGATTCAGACTATTCTTGTAGAGGCTCATAGTTCGAGGTACTCTATATATCCTAGTGCAACCAAGATGTATTACGATCTGAGACAACATTATTAGTGGAGCAGAATGAAGCGTGACATTGTTGATTTTGTTGTCCATTGTCCAAATTGTCAGTAGGTAAAATATGAGCACCAAAGGCCTGGAGGGACACTTCAAAGGATGCCTATTCCTGAATAGAAGTGAGTAAGGATTGTGATGGATTTTATGGCCGACCTGCAAAGACCTTGGGTAAGTTTGATTCGATATGAGTGATTGTTGATAGGTTAACTAAGTCTGCTCACTTTATTCCAGTAAATGTGACTTATGATGCTGAGAAGTTAGTCAAACTCTATATCCACGAGGTTGTTCGATTACATGGAGTTCCGATTTCTATCATATCAGATAGAGGTACGCAATTTATTTTTATTTTTTTGGAGAACCTTGCATGCTGAGTTAGGTACTAGATTGGATCTTAGTACTGCATTTCACCCTCAATGGACAGTCTGAGAGGACAATTCAAGTGCTAGAGGATATGCTTCATGCATGCGTGATAGATTTTGGTGGTCATTAGGATCAGTTCCTACCCTTGACAGAGTTTTCATATAATAATAGTTATCACTCAAGTATTGATATGGCTCGGTTTGAGGCATTATATAGGAGGAGATGTAGGTCTCTTATTGATTGGTTTGTTGCGTTTGAGGTGAGACCTTAGGGAGCTGATCTTTTGAGGTAATCACTAGAGAAGGTAAAATTTATTCAGGAGAAACTTTTAGCAGCTCAGAGCAGGCAGAAGGAATATGCAGACCGAAAAGTTAGGGACATGGAGTTTATGGAAGGAGAACAAGTGTTGTTGAAGGTTTCACCCATGAAGGGTATGGTGAGATTCGGTAAGCGAGGTAAGCTCAGTCCGAGGTATATTGGGCCGTTTGAAGTCCTTAAGAGTATTGGAGAGGTGGCCTATGAATTGGATTTACCTCTAGGTTTGTCTGGAGTGCACCTAGTGTTTCATGTGTCTATGCTAAGGAAATATCATGGTGATGGAAACTATATCATCATTTGGATTCGGTCTTGCTTGATGAGAATTTGTCTTATAAGGAGGAGCCTATAGCTATTCTTGATAGGGAGGTCCGCAAGTTGAGATCAAGGGAGATTGCGTCTATGAAGGTTCAATGGAAGAATCGTCTTGTTGAGGAGTCCACTTGGGAGATTGAGGCTGATATGCGTGGAAGATATCCATATTTGTTCATCGAGTCAGGTACCCTTTTCTATCCTCCTCTTCTTTTGACCATTCGGGAACGAACGGTGGGTAAATTGATATCTTTTGTAATGACCCATTAGGTCATTTTGAGTACTAGGGCCTTTTTATTTCATAAAAGACTCACCCCATAAATGTTTAATAGGTATTTTGGACTATTCGATAACTATAATTATTTAGTTGAGGGGTAAATTTAAATAACTAATTTAATTAGTGGGCTAAGTTGATAATTTATTTAATATTCTATACCAATTATTAAAATAAGAGGATAGGGTTTATGAATTGTAGTACAAAAAAAATAGAAAAGAAAAAGAAAAGGGAAAGGAACTCTACGGGCGGGGGACAAGAGAGAACAACGATCCAGGTAAAAGGGTTATCCTTTGTTTCCACAATTAATTATGAGCATGACATTATAGTGTACAGGTGATATAAAGTAGTAGTATATTAATATAGTTGATAGATAGGAATTAAGATTGAAAGGGTCTGGTAGCGTGTGTCTTTAGGATTGGAGGTAAAAGTTTATGGGTAATGATGAACAAACATTAAAAGTTGTATTTATATATATTAGGATATTGGTAATATGAAACATAGTTGCTGCTTTTGTTTGTATCCTCGTGGACATACTTTTTCTTTCTTTCTTTTTCATTGTTAGATTCCTTAGTTTATTAGTTTATTTTCATTTTTCTTTGTTGTAGAGTTATAAGGACTGCTCTGCACTGAAGGTATGTTAGATACATGATTTATTATTATTATATTATTATTTGAATAGTAAAGAAATTAACTTGCAATTGAATTGTCAAAACAAATAAAATACTAATAAAAAAAGGAATGCTGGGGTAGTTAATGCATAATAGGTGATGACAATGAATTTAATCACTTTGTCATTAGGATATAATGCAATTATTATGGGTATAAAAGATAAGATGCTAACTGGTAAAATTAAGAAGTATAGGTAAGTGTACCAGGAAATTGGTGGGTTAATTAAGTGCGTTCGTGGTTTAAGTACTGTTTTGTATAGTTAAGTCCTAGTTATTACATTATGATTCAAGTTTTGATATATTGAGATAGATAATTAAATAATAGGCGTGGGTCTAGGATAAACATATATATAGTATGGATGTCTATGAACTCGTTTGCTTACAATATTGTATAATTGCTAGATTGGAAACATAAGGCTTTGTAGAAAGGAAAGACATTGGTGGATTAGTTTGCTTTACTTCGGTTCTTCGGTTGAGGTAGGTTATGGTTTTTTTATTCTATATCATAGATAGACTCTTAATAGCGGTTGATAGTCATTGGGTAATGTGTGAAGTTTGATATGTATTTAATTATTGTGGTTTGAATGGTTGGTATGTTGTTGTGATTGGTCTGAGATTCCAAGACCGTGGAATCCATAATCTTGAACTTGCCCTATCAAAAATGGTGCCTTGAATAAAGAAGGCGTGATGAAATATTGTTAATGAAGTGGAATGTAATAATAAAAAATGATAAATTAATTATATTTGGATCGAGTGTCACATTCCGACACAGTATATTTGGATCGGGTGTCACATTCTGGCACGGTATATTTGAATCGGGTATCACGTTCCGGCATGATAATATTAAAGGAAACAAATGAAAATGACTTAATGTTACTCAATCTCCAATAACTCATTTCTCAAAAAGAGCGTGATGTGAGTAACACGATGAGTCCTCCTGTGTGATCTTGATATTGTTGACTGGTTATGTAATTGTTCATTGGTTGCCATCTGTTAAGTGCTATGGTTGATTTTCCGCTATTACTTTATGCTTATTAATTTCTATTTTGAGTCGGTCGATGATACCTACTCAGTATATGTTGTCCTGTACTGACCCCTACTTGTATCTTTCTAGTTTTATTTTGTGGAGTGCAGCGAGTGTTCCACCGAATTCGACTCGACCTCAGTTCTAGTCAGTCTCTAGTTCATCGGATTACAGGGTGAGCTATCCTTCTAGCTGGCGATGAAATCTCTTGTCATAACATGGTGTCCTTAGTTTTCGAATACGTTATGTTATTTATTTATTTATTTGGTGTTTGATAATTTGAGACTTAATTTTAGAATTTAGATGTCCTTTATGTGATGACTTTCAGGTTTTGGAAACACGTATCTAATAAACTTTAGTGGTTTTATTAGTTCTTACTTTCATAACTTTAGCTTCCACGTTATTGTCATATTTATTAGTCGGGGTTTGTATCGTTGGTTCTCCCACCTAGGAGGTTAAGTGTGGGTGCCACTCATGACCCATTTTGGGTCGTGACATGGGCTCTCTTTCACTTCCCCTGTAGTTTTGCAAATAATATCGCACTCCTTTATATGGAGCTAAAAATCCTTTTGTGTTTCGAAGACCAGCGTCAACAACGTAATATTTTTCTACAAAAATTTAAAATGTAATTCAGATCATACTTAAGTTTCTTCTTGATTTCTTTCTTTCTAAAATACTATCAAAAATGAAATTACTAATTTACATACCATGTGGTGGAAAAGGAAAGTTATTCAAAAATGAATAGTTCGGTTATTTATTAATAAATAGAGATATTATTTAATAGTGTTAGTTGACCACATTAGTGGAGTAAGTTGGTAGATAAATATTAGTTGGAATTAATAAATAATTAGTGGTTTTATAAAATAATAAAAATTTGAGGTAATTTTTAAAAATTTAAAGCTTCCCAAGTTTCCAAGTTCTAGTTATTTCTAGAACTTGATAACTTGGGATATTTGTCAAGTAATAATAAATTATATGGACAAACACTAATTTTCAAATATTTTCAAGTTTTTTTCAAAAACTATTTGAAATCAAATGATAATATATATATCAAAATTTAATCTAAAAAATACAATATAATTTTGATGAAGAGGTGTTACTTGACATCCTCGAACAAGAATACTCTGCCCCTGCCAATTAGCAACATTTAAAACTTGAGAATGACTCAAAATAAAAAATAAAAAAATAGAGTATGACACACTAGAATATGGATATGGATGGATTATCTCTGATCCGTTTTCATCTACTCAGGGCATCTCTAAGCCTGCCCTCAATTTTACTCTCCATATTTGAGGATCTCTATTTTTTTGAACAATCAATTCCAATTCAATTCTCTAGTTTACTCCCCATAAAAGAATCTTCTTTTCTCTTTTCTATATTATATTATTATTTTTAGTTTCTTATTTCATAATATAAATCATTTCTTCTCTTTTTATTCAAATAATCACCCTATATAGTTTTCATATATTATATTTTATTCTTTTCAAATTCTTTATTTGATATACAATTTTATATATATATATATTAATGGACAATTCAAATAAAAATGAAATCGTTAATGAGATACAATTACATAAACATTACATAAATACTCAACTTTCTAGATTATTATATGTTGTTCCCATAAATACTCTACTAAATCATAACAGAGTTCAAAATGAGCATTTTTGTCCTTTTTTTTTATATCTAGCTAAAATTTATTCAAATAAGAGATTTTCATTTACCATCATTTATGTCATTGTAGTTGGAGCCTCTACGACATCATGAATTAGTGTGCTAAAGATCGTGTTCATCCTTGATTATCAAGTAGTGCAGTATAGTACATGTAGTCATTATAACATATGTCACTTCTTTTCTCCAAAAACGTGACGGTCCTGCAATAATTGCAAAATGTGATTGCAAAACTCCGAATGCACATTCAACATCTTTTCGGCACAATTCTTGTTTCATCGCGAAAAATTTCTTCTTTTGAGTATGATGTTATGTATTGTACTTTTAAGTTAAAATTTTCATCTTATCATTTAAATTGTGTGTTCTTCATAGTGAAAATTAATAATAATTTTAAATTATATCATTTAAAGTGACGAAAATAAAAAAAAATTGAAATATTTTTAATTCTGGATGAAAGGAGTACATATTAAATAATATTTTAAAAATATTATGTTACATTTAAAAGAACTTACGAATATTAGAGATTTAATTAATGGTCTTATATAATTTATAATATATTAATTATAAATGTTGTATAATAGAAATAATAATATAATAATTAAAAAGTGAAATAGAGAATGTGAATAGTAGTTCTCCAAGTTTGAAGAACTACTATTCAAGTCTCTATAATTGGAGATTAGAGGGTGAAATAGAGATTGATTAGAGAAGACATTCTCTTTTTTACTCTCCAAATATAAAGAATGGAGAGTAAAATAGAAAGAGGTTGCAGATGGTCTCATAATCCATTTTTTATATCCCAGCCGTAGAGTGAAAAGATCTTTTTATCATTAATTAATTAACGAAAAAGCAACGTTCCAAAAGGTAGGGCCGTAAGCTGTGCGGGAATCTGTATCCCTTGGACGTAGGGTTCCTATGTGAGCTCTATATAGAAAACAATATTGTCTTAATTTCCTTCATTTATGAAGTTAATTTATTTTAATATTTTAAAAATAAGTTTAAATATTATATAAAAAATCTAATAAGATGTATCTTTTCTTATGCTAATACAATGAAATAATAATTTTAAATATTATTTAACGTTCACGTTGTTTCAATTTAATAAGTGAAAAGTTTCACAGAATTGCAACGAAAAGAGTATCTACATAGCATATTTTTTCGAGTGCAAACTATCTATAAGGTTAATTTAAATTTTCTTTTATTAAACCATACATTTTACCTTGTATAAGAAGGTAATCAACAAATTTTATCATTCTATAATTTTAAATATTATTCTTTTATAAATAAATACAGAATATGTTTTTCATAGCAAAATAATGAAAGTTTGATTATTCAAAAAGATATCTATATTATTATAAAAGCACAAACATAAATATTGATTAAACAAAATATCTATTAAAAGTTGATTTACTTATTTGTCCTTTTAAGTTAAAATTTCTTTCATCTAAAAAATTACTAATGAATATAAATGTAATTTTGTACTAGGACTAAACAAAACATATTTATATTAGAACTAAGTTTATTGTAGGATACATATTATCCTATTAATACTAGGAGCTTAATATTAAAGCTATTTCAAGTAAACTATGGGTAAAAAATTTCTACACGTTTAATAATATTAGTCGACCAAAATATCCATTAAATATTGAATGACTTTTATATCCTTAAGGTGTAAATATTTAATAGTTATAGCTTTAATTAATTTCAAAGTCCTACATATTTGCATAATAATTAAATAACAATTATTTAAAGAAAATAGTAAATGACAATTTTGTCAATTGTAGAAAAATAGTAAATGATAATTTTATCTATTATAGAGTCTTTCAATAAAGGCACTGTTCAATCAACAATTCAATGAGATACAATCTTTTGTCATTAACCTTTTTTCCTAAATTAAAGATGATTCAAGACCCAACTCCTGGATCCCGAGTCGGATCTCAATTTGAGTATCAGATCCGGAGTCAGAAATCGAGAAAAGATTCTAGAGTGTCAGGTTGGATCTCAATTTAGGTATCAGGGTGAAGTTTCGTGTCGGGTGTCAGAGTCGAGTTTTAGATCGGAAGTCATGATCGGGACCCAAATCAAGTGTCAAAGTGGCTCCTTAATCCATCACCGGGGTCGAGTGTCGAGATCAGATTCCGATTTGAGAGTCGAATCTCATGGCCGGGTCTTGATTTGATTGTCGGGTCTTGAATTAAAAAATGGAGTCAGGATCGGGTTCTAGGTAAAAATCGAGGTCAGATCTCGATTCGCAAGTCAAATCTAGGGTCTAATATCAGGATTGGATCTCGAGTCGGAAGTTGGGTCAGCTCAGGAGTCGAAAGTCAGGGTCGGTCTCCTGTTGGATGTAAGGTTCGGGTGGGGTCTGATCTTGATTTGAAAGTCGGGTACAGGGTCAATCTCAAGTCGAAAGTTAGGTCCCTATTCAAAATTTGGATCGGGTCCTAGATCAGGATATGTCGAAAGTGGGGTCTCGAATCAGTGTCTAGTGTCAAGTGTCGAAGTAGAATTTTTCAAATCGGGTTCAAACTCAAATATCGAGATCGAATCTCGAGTCAGATGTTGGATCTCAGGTCGAGTCCTAGAATAAGTGTTGGATTGAGAAATGGTTCGGAAGACAGGATCAAGTCTTGGTTCAAAAGTAGATTCTCGATTCAGGTGTCGGGTGTGAAGGTCAAGTCCCGAGCCAGGTGTCAGGATGGGACTCTGAATTATTCATCAGAGTTCTTTATTATATAATAATTGATAGGGAGTAATGTGCGAAACACGTTCATAGACACTAGTTGTACTAAATTGTATAAATCAATAATAAGTGAAAATAAAATTTCAGTTATTCACTTTAAATAGTCAAATGTTATTCATCTTGATATTTTCAATTAGTGAAAAATGCAACACTATAACTTGTTATTTTTCATCTTCACATTTGTACAAGGAATTTTTTTTTTAAAATCATCCATTTGTTATTAGGATTAAAATTGCTAACTAGAGAAATTAACACTCGATTTGGACAAAAAATGTTGAATGTCTTACAGGGTGTCTAGTTATATACCTTCGGATATAGTACAAACAATTGTTAAATTTTTAAGCAAAAACTATAAAAATAAAATAAATAAAATAGATTCTCCTTAAAATGAGGGGTTTTAGTTTTTTTGGACAAAAATACTTATCACATCAAAACTTTATTTACCAAACTAGATATTAAACTTTAGTTGTATAGAGTTTAGAATAAAATACTTAAAGGACTAAATCCTTAAAAAACAAAGCCCTACTTATGAACAAAATCCCGAATTCATGTAAACTATAGCCAATAATCTCACTATGCAACCCTCCTATATAAATCCTCAATCATTACATGATTTAAACATCTTAAACACTACTAGTATAAGTGTTAATTCCTCCTATTCCAAGGATGTTTAGGAAAAAAATTCCAATCCACCAAAAAATTCAACTAGCGCCACTCTCACATCCCTTAAGAGTTTTCAACCCCAACATGAACAACATTCGTTTCATCCCCCCATCAAGTATCCTACCATCCACTAGTCTATGCAACACACCCCGTTCATTTGACTCACCAAACCTAACTTTAGATCGAGATGGCATTGTAGGGCCATGCATCCTTCTTCACTATGGACATCAATGAAGTCAAAAAGATGGTCATACTTCAGAATGAGAATTTCCTGGCCCAACTGATAACATAAGGGATGAAACTAGTAGCAAAAAACTCTGTCAATCAGATGTGGTTGATAAATGTGTTGGATTTGCTGGCCCTACCAATCGCCCCAACAACTATCCCAATATTCCTCCAGACCTTTCAAACTCTGTGGAACCTTCCCACCACTTTTCCTCATATCCCAACATGCACAATATGGTCCAGCTATCCTTCTTCACCCCCAACATCTGATCAACAATAATCCTCTTTTCTTCCCATGAAAACTTTTACCAGTAAAACAGGATCAACCATACTAATACCAATCCCGCTCAAAATCCCAGTTCCAATGGATGTACCAGCTCTACCTCTGGAACGATAGAAAGTAAGTCAAACCCCATGGAAAAAGGCCTCTTTTACAGAAATACTAAGTCTCAGAAACTCAGCCCTTATGATATTTTTAGAGAAAGAGAACAAAAAATACATACACATTTATTCAGTAGCACTCAAGAAATGCTCTTTCAATCTCAGACATGCTCTATGTAGGGAACTGACCAAATATGTGGTAGTCATTACATCAATCATGAGGCCACCCCAATTCCTAAATCAGGAGAACAAGATCTTCTCGAACCCACAAGTGGCTCACACCCCCATGAATAAGAAAACTAGTCTGATAGTATGGAACAGTAGGAGTGTAAACAATGATAACTTCGAAAGGAATTTTAAAGAGCTCACCCATAATCATAACCCTTGTTTTGTTGCCTTATTGGAAACTAAAATGGATGACCACTTTAATCTCAAAAATGAATTTATTTTGATGTCTACATTGAGGTTTTGGCTAACGGACGATCTTGAGGGATTGTCTTGGTGTGGCACACTAACATTGTCACGATTCAAGCTAGACCCTAGATGTGACACAATGATTAGAATCTTGAGGGACTCCAACCAAACCTCTTAGCATACATAGCAAGACATACAAAGCATGAAATCAAAAGTAAACCTTAAATGCGAAAGATAGTCTCAACATATAGAATCTCGAATAAAGAAAATTCAAAACATAACATTAGAATTGAAGTAAACACATTACTATAGTTTGACAAATGCCTCTACTAACTTAGACGGGGCATATGACAAGCCCTAACTCACCCAAACCAGAAAGTAAAATAGTTTGAACATAGGAAATGATAAAGCGGTTTCGCCCTCAAATCATGAGGATTCACCAAAAATAGCAAACTCTAAGTATGCGATTGAACTAGACATGTGGATGAGTAGGAGTGTCCTAAACCTATTTTATGAAATAATATAGAAAAAAGTATGTGTTATTAATTTATATGTACTAAGTATGTGAGAAATATGCATAACATGAATAAAAAGACATAATAAGCATGAACATGTGATGCATGACCAAATAACTTAAAAAACATGAAGTAAAACATAAAGTCATGAGATAATTTCAATGCATCATAAAATATCATTTAAGAGAGTGTAAGAAAACATAGTCATGTTGTGGGATATGGACCATAATCGATAATAAAACCATGTGAACTATAATACGGAGTCTGGTGTAACTCCTAGACTGAAAAGGGAAAGGCTACTTGCCAAGTTAGACTCCATATCATTAACATCATGAGCTATATGTGGATCTACTAGTTAAGCTCTTTAAGACAACCTATGGGGGAAACGTAGTTTGGGACTAGAGATTTCTACTAGAGACTCCCTTATCAAGCCTGCATCTTAAGCTCTCTCGGTGCTAAGTCAAATCCCAACTGAATAGATAAAACTAATTTTCAATATACATCATAGAATCATATAAGAGTATATCCTTAATTCATGATTTCATAACATCATTCATAAAGACACTTACCTTTCTAAGCATCTAAATCATGATTTCATTCATATTGTGAAAAAACCTTTCTGCAATTTATTGATAAATACTTAAAAACATCCTTGAAACATTATTCATTACTTTCATAGAGTATTCGTAAATTCTTCATAAAGTTCATGATCATAATTCTTAATTCATAGTTCATAGTTGAAAATCATATGCATAGTGCATAGATCCATGTGAAATAAATTGAAAATCATGTATTAAAGTGAATTCATATATAATAAGATAGAACAACATTAATTGAATTGAAATAGAAAGGACAAATAAAGAATTGACATGAAATCCCATTAAATAGGGTGAAATTGAACTTGATATTTGAGATCTTCTGTGTAATACCCCGGAAGTATGAAGGCCAAAAAGAAAATAATGCAGGAAAAAGTTGCAGAAAACTGTTGGTGCAATCCCCTATGAGCCTACTTATCGACCGCAGAAAGTGCTACGAGCTGTCGAAAGACAGTCATAGAAAGCCTGGCACTTGGGTAAAACCTTGGGTCCTAAGACAATTTGAGTTGATGACCTATAGAGATGGAACATTGAAAGGGTCCTGAGTAGTGAAAATTTCACTAAGTATGAGCTCACTCTACGAGGGATTCTTATCGACCGTAGGAGTTCCTATGATCCGTAGGAAGGATCTGTAGGAGAGGTTTAGAAACTCAGAGTTTCATATATTGGAATAGTTTCCAGGATGAGGGTTCCTTACGACCCGTAGGATATTTGACAGACCATAGAAATGGCTCATAAGATGGTATCATAGAAATGGCTCGTAAGATTGGTCCTGAAATGGGATTTTTGGCCAAGTGTTGGGGTGTTTGACGAGATATTTCTATGAATCGTAACTCTTTTGTTGACCCATAAAACCTATTCATAGGGTCAATGTATAACTTCTAGTGGCTAGTGTTGTGGGTACATGAGTTTTATGATTAGAATTGACGGATCGTAATAATTTCTATGATCCGTAGAAATTGATATGTAGGTCACTCCAACCAAATTTAATGAGGGATGTTTTAGGTATTTTCCATCTTTTGTGAACCTATACTAATGTCGTTTTGGAGTATTATGATAAGTCTATAAATACCTAAAACATTCAAATTATCACTTGTAATACCTCAAAAGGTGAAAAGTCATAAAACGAGGATCAAAGGATGAATTTCCCCAAAACTGTAGCTTTTGGCACCAGGTGATGACCATGAAGTCTATTGCGGGCCATATTCATTACCATGGTTCGTGGTATGATGCCGTGATGGTGATTCAAAAACTTAAACCCTACAGGGAAGGATCCATGACAGGGACCATAGAGCCGTGGTGAGTACCACGAGCTGTGGTTCCCTCTATGGTAATCCCTACCCTGAGACCCTCTATTCCAGTCTAAGGAAGGAACCATGTCCCAACCACAATGTGACATATTTTTCTTCATGGACCATGGTGGGTTCCGTGATGAACACCTCTGCAGACCCTCCCATTAGGTTTCTCACCATGATCCTCACCATGGGTAGGGTGACCTTCATGGACCATTATGGTCTTCGTGAATGAGGTCCTGAAGATTTTCTTTTTCCCCAAGTTTAAGGCATTGACCACGGACACTACCACGTGCCATGATGAAGTTCACGGACCGTGGTGGGTTTTTTGTGCAACCCAAGTTTTTAGTTTTAATAAAGGGTATTTTGGTCATTCCCTATATTTTTATTAATAAATGTGGATGGTTTTTGAGACTAGATTCTTACCTATTAACTACACTAAAGTCTTCTAAACCTCTAATTCTCAACACAACTCCCAAAATCCAAAACCTTCTCTCCCAAGTTTTCTCTCAAAGGTCTTTTCTTCCTCAAACAATTCAAAGGATTCATTCAAGGTCAAGTTTCCATTCTTTTCAAATTAGGGATCATAAAGGTTAAGGTATGTGGGACTTCATACATGGGTACTTTTCACCCATGGAACCCCAAAGATTTCTTCTCAAATTCTCTTATGAGTTCATGAATTAAAAGCCCCAATTTCATGATTTTCATTGGGTCTTCATGATTATGTTATGTATCAATGCTATTCGCCTAATTATGCATAATTCACATCATATTGAATGATTTCAAGTTGAATTTCAATGACCCAAGCTATATGCTAGTTTCAAGTATTATTTATGAGATATGATCATGACTTTCAAGTTATGTTTTATCAAAGCTTTATGAATGAGTCTAAAAATGCTTTATACAAAGAAGTTTATGAAAGATGATTCTATGATGTTTCAAGCAAGTTAATGATTGGGTAAGTTAGACCCTAAAGCTATTTTATGAGTAAAGATATGTAATGATGGAAGGTCTACACCCATATTGAATGGGTTATATGATAGATGAGCTAATTCTATGATTTACTATGATAAAGCTAGATGAGCTATTCTTATGTTATTTTATAAAGATGGATTGATATTAGCTATTGTCTTTCTTGTGATGTTTATGATCGTATTTTATGAAAGTTCCATTGGAATATTGACTAAGAATCAAGTGGACTCTAGGATAGGCACTCTCTCTCACAGTTAGAGCAAGAAGCCCGTAGTAAGATCCCATTGTTCTATAACTACGTTACTTGTGTAGGTTTATATATGCCTATATGGTAAAGCTAGTGGATCCATATAGTATAGTGAAAATAGTTACTATTGGAGTATGCCCTAACAAGGTAGACTCTGCTGTCTCGATGAAAGAGTCATCGAATTCCATGTATTAGCTCGCATGGTCTTATATGTCGGTTAAAGGTCCTATCCCACACCAGTTTCAATTGAGTTATGAGTTCTAATGATAGTTATGAGGTTTTGATGCATTGACCAATGATATAAATGTTTTAATATTTTCATGACTTTATTCATATTTTAAAGATATTGGTCTTGCATCCATGATTCATATTGCCTATGTCCTATGTTTATTGTTCATGCATATTTTCACACATTTAGTTCATTTCATTACTAACACATACTTTTTGCCTACATTGTATCATAATGTAGGTACCAACGATCAAGTTCTTCCTCCCCTCGCCCGTGGCTAGAGTTTGCTATTAGCTTCTTATTAGTGAGTCCTCATAGTTCGAGGACATGACATTTATTTCACATAGGAAAGTTGTACTTCATTACTCTTATGTTGTCTATTGGGTAAGTTGAGAGATTGTCTCACGTCCTAATCTAGTAGTAGTCATGTTAGATAGTAAAGAGTCTATGTTATCGTTTTCCCAATTTTAGACTTATGCTCTATTGAGATTATGCTTCCGTATCTTTGATCTTATTTACTTACTTTATTTACCTTATATTTTCTCATGAATGTTATGCAAAGAGGCTTGGTTGGGTTTCTTTGGGATTCTAATTGCCGTGTTACGATTAGGCTTTAGGTTGGATAAAGAGTTATAGGACATCCAAAATAGTCCAAAATTACATAGTTCAGGAGTTAAATGGGTGGGGAAAGTCCAAAATACCCCAACTAAAAACAACCAGAGTGACCGACAGGTGGGACCTATGGTCCGTAGGTCCTCTTACAATTCATCAAGACGGTTCATAGAATCCCATGTCCAAAATAACCCAACTCTTATGACCCTTGTCCTACGGGTCATTGGTTGTTCTACGAATCATAGAATACCCTCGTAGAACTCATGTATCCAAAACAGTACATGCTGCAATTGCATATTAGTGTTACAATTTGAGTCTATGGATCATCGAATATCCTATAGATAGCTGAACCTTCTCGTGTTACCAACTTTTTGAAATCCCAAAACCCAAGTATCTGAATCTCTTCTACCAGTCGGCCCTATAGATCATATGACATTCTACAGTCCATAGGACCCTCTTATCAAATGTCCCAACACTTCGAAAAATTTCAAACCATAGGGCCCTTCCTAAAAACCCTATTTACGGACCATAGGACCTTATACGGTCTGTAGATGTTCCTCATAGAGTCAAATCTTAGATTTCAAGTTTTTGCTAAGTGTTAAGGCTTTCTAAAAATGCATTTCTACGGCCTGTAGGTACTTCTAAGGATTGTAGGTAGGCTTGTAGAAGCCTGCACTAGATCCTTTTTTGTAATAAATTATTCTTCATTTGGCTTTCCAACTTTCGAGGTCTTATAATATCTCTCCCTTGAAAACATTCATCCTCGAATAAGACTCAAGCTAGAATGAATAGAGTAGAGAAAGAGATATAACAATCCAACATGAATGCAACAACATATAAAAATGCATAAACCAAGGAGTAATCAATACCAAGCTAAAATATGACTTTAAAAACTCATTTCATGAACATACATGCATATAAAAACATGAGAACAACTTAAACACATGAATTTGAAAAAGTGAACAAAGGAAATTAATTACATCAAGCTAAAATAGAGGGAAGTAGATGAAGATAATGAGACATCATACCGGCTTCGGCCTCCTAGGTAGCACCCTCAACTAGTTGGTTCCTCTAATAAACCTTTATTGAAGCAGCTTTGTTGTTTCTCAACTTTCAAACTTGACGATCTAAAATCTCAACCGGAACTTATTCATAAGATAGACTCTATTTCACACCCATGATTTCCAATGGCACAATAGAGGTAGGATCACCAACACACTTTTTAAATGGTGAAACATGAAACACTGGATACACCCATGCCAACTCTGAAGGCAAATCAAAGTTGTACGCTACCTTACTATAACGCCTTATAATATGATATAGTCCTACATAATAGAGAGTAATCATACCTTTCTTGCCAAAAACATCACACCTTATATAGGTGAGATTTTCAAGTAAACCCAATCATCAACATCAAACTCAAGCTCTCTTTTCCTTACATCCAAATAGGATTTATGTGGGCTTTGAGAAGTCTTTAACGTTACCCTAATGAGTCGAACCTTCTCCAAGGCTTCACAAACCAACTAGAGCCCTATCAAAGAAACCTCACCAACCTTAAATCATCTAATACGATATCCACACCTTGTTCCATATAAGGCCTCAAATGGAGCCATTTGGATACTCGATGGATAATTTTTATTATAGGAAAACTCAATCAATGAAAAATGGTCATCCTAATTACCATTGAAGTAAATCACACAAGGCCTTAACGTATCCTCCAATTTCTGAATAGTTTGTTCGGCTTGACCATCGGACTGAAGGTGAAAAGCCGTACTAAGCTTAACTTGAGTACCAAGAACCTTCTAAAATGATCTCCAAAACTAAGATGTAAATTGAGTACCTCAGTCTAAAGTGATAGACAATGGAACCCCGTGAAGCTAAACCAACTCTCGAATGTAAAGCTGTCATGACCCAAACTAGGGCTGAGCTGTGACACAGTAATTGGGATGCAAGGGACCCCAACCATAAGCTATCTTGGCATACATCGCATATATAAGGTAAATAAGCATATTAAAAGTAAACGAAAGAAATCAACTCAAGGGAAGGGACTAAGGGAAATAAAATCCATAAATGTCCAACTGGACTACATCACAAGCCGTTTAAACATGCCTTTAGTCTAGTTTGTTATGAGGGCTTAGGAAAAGCTCCTAGCTTACCTGAACATTAAGAGAAAGTCAAGTAAACAACGAGAATAAAAGTCATGTACTTGATAGAATAAGGACTTACCAACTCCTTGAGAATCTAGGGCAACTCTAGCCACAAATAGGATGATCAAGAACGTCATCCGACCCTACATTATGAGACAATGTAGGCAAAATATGCGTTAGTACATTTGAATGTACTACTTATGTGAGGTATGTATGTACAATTAATAAGAACGTGAACAATATGCCATAAGATGCATGACAAATCATAATGGACATGAATATAGCTTAAAAGCATTTGAAAACATATGTAACTCATGGTAAATGCATATCATAAAGCTTTATCATAAACTCATAGCTTAACTTCAACATTTTTGGAATAAGACCTTTAGCCGAAATCTAAGACCATGTGAGCTATTACATGAAATTCGATAGAACTCTCATCGAGAAAGAGGAGGCTACTTTGCCAGGGCATACTCCATCATGATACTCAACTCAACTCAACTGTGCTATATGTGGATCCACTACCTAGGCCATAAAGGCAATCCTATGCGGGCAATGTAGTTTGGGATTTTAGGTTGCTACTAAGATTCTATTAGGTAAGTAACTATGTTACCAGATCGAAATGCACCTAGAAGCCCTCTTGGTGCATAGTCAATATCACAATGTAAACTCATAAAAACATGATCATAACATAATAGGAAAATATAGTAACTGCCTATCAATCCATTTTTAAAACATATGAGGAATATCTCATTAACTTAGTGATTCATAAGAATCCATAACTTCGATGAGAATGGTCCATATCACCATCTTTATCATGATTATGTGAGAATTGGAATTATCACACCAAAATAACTTCTTTGATCTTAACTTTGATCATCATCATAACTTTCATCATAAAATCATAATCTGACCTTTAAATCATGAAAACTTTATTTGAAGATCATTGAACTCATAATCTATTCATGAAAAAACCATCTTTAACTTCATAATCTTAACTTGGAAATAACTTCTTGGATGGACATTCATAATTCAACTTAAAATCATGTAATTCATATGAAAACATGCATATAATGATCGTTGATAACATCTAAAAGTAGAATTTAATTTGCCCAATGCAATTCATCAAAACTAGGGTTCATTCTTTAATTGAAATTGAAAGAAAATTTGAGAAAACCTTGGTACTTCATAGGTGAAAAGGTCCCATGAATCAATCCCCACATACCTCAATTAAATTCACTAAGAATTGAAGAAGAACCTTGAAGAAATTTGGAAACCCTAGCATGAGTTTGAATAAGAAACCTTGTGAGACTTGGTAGTTCTTGCCTTAGAGAAATTTTAGGAGAATGAATTGAATAGGAGGGGGATTTGAAGAATTGAGTATATATAGAGTTTGAACTTGGTCATAAAAGTGTCTAGGTTCATTGATCTAAACTTTAAAAATGACATAACTACCCCTCATTAAATCTAAAACTTGACCCTACGAGATGAATTCTAAGGATCATCGAAGAAATGATGAGTCATCTTGCATGTATGAGGAATGGGCTTAACATCGAGTCTGTGAAGTTTTGTAATGAGTCGTTATTACAATTCGTCAACTTGTCTATGGGTCGTAGGCTTTGCCCATCCTGCAGGTCTTAAAACCCACATCTTCGGGAGCCTCATTAACTTGGTTATGAGTCATTTATACGACTCATAATAATTCATACTAGTCATCCTTTCAAGTCATAGACTTGACCTTGAGGGACCCCTGGGACTTGGCCTCTGATGTTGGCTTACGATTTGTTTCTACGAGTAGTCTGAGGGACTATAGGTTGTCAACTTGGGTCGTAGGACCTTCCTCTAAGGTTTTCCATGATCAACTACCAAGACTCCCTCTACGACTTATTTCTATGGGTCATAGAAACCTCTTCGGCTTGTAGAGAGGTTTATAAACTTGGTTCCAATCATAATTTTTAGGATTTTTTTTTGGTTCCCATCTTTCCGACTTTCGAAGTATTAAATATCTCCCCCTTAGGAACATTCATCCTCAAATGAGATTAACTTATCATAGGGAAGACACGGATAGAAGACTAGCAACCCAACATGAACATGATGTCACCTTAAAATGCATGGAACATGAAATCTTTCAACTTAACATAAAGTCATGACTTTAAAATCACCTTTTCATAAACATGCATGCATATGAATGACATAGGAGGAAATGAATACATAGGAGTTCAATCAACTTTGAACAAGAACAACTTAATACTTTCGGCTTGAGTAGATGGAAAGAGGTATGGATATCGTTTCATCATATTCACCTCTACTTCTCAAGTAACACTCTCTACTTGTTGATTCCTCCATAACACTTTGACGAATGAAACTTATTTGTTCCTTAACTTCTTGACTCGACGGTCTAGGATTTCCACCAGAACCATAAGTTAAATCATCTTCAACACTCATATCTTTCAATGGAACTATGGAGTTTGGATCACCCACAAATTTCCTCAACATAGATACATAAAACACCGGGTGAACCATGGCCAACTCAAGTGGAAAATCTAAATCACAAGCCACCTTGCCAACACGTCGCAATATCTTATAATGCCCAACGTATCTAGGAATCAATTTCCCTTTCTTTCCAAAATGCATTACTCTCTTCATGGGTAAAATCTTCAAACAGACTCAATCATCCACCTCAAATTCAAGGTCTCTTTTCCTAACATCAGAATAGGACTTTTGATGACTTTGGGCCATCTTAAACCTCTCCCTTATGAGTCTTTCTTTCTCCATAGCATCTATCACCAAATTGGGACCAATCAAGATCATCTCACCTACTTCAAACTATCCTACCAGGGACCTACATCTTCTTCCATACAATACTTCAAAAAGAGCCATTTGGATGCTAGAGTGATAACTATTATTATAGGTAAACTCAATCAATGGTAAATATTCATCCCAACTCCTATTAAAATCAATAATGCACTCCCTCAACATATCCTCTAAAGTTTGGATCATTCTTTTGGCTTGACCATCGGTTTGAGGATGGAAAGCGGTACTTAACTTAACCTTTGTACCAAGACACTTTTGAAATGACTTCCAAAAGTGTGAAGTGAATTATGTACCTCGATTCGATATGATGGGAAAGGGAACTCCATGAAGTCTTACGAACTCATAAACATACAACTTATCATAATCTTTAGCACCATAAGAAGTCTTAACCGGTAGAAAATGAGCCGACTTAGTCATCCAATCAACAACAACCCAAATGGAATCATGTTGTTTCTTAGTACAAGGCAAACGTATTACAAATTCCATATTCATATCTTCCCACTTCTAACTAGGAATTTCAATATCTTGGGCTAAACCTCCTAGTCTTTGATGCTCAACTTTAACTTGTTGACAATTTGGACACTTAACCACAAATTTTGATATGTCCTTCTTCATTCCATTCCACCAATACATTTCCCTTGAATCACGATACATCTTGGTGGAACCCGGATGGATCGAATATTGAGAGCTATAAGCCTTATTCAATATTAACTTTCTAGGACTCTTCTAAACTTTGTGCTCTGATGCCACATTTTTCAGGATTCAAACTAGGGCCAAGCTGCAACAAATGTGAGGGAGCCCAACCATAATTCATCTTAGCATTCATCGCATACATAAGGTGAAGAAGCATATTAAAAGTAAACAGAAGAAATCAACTCAAGGGAAGGGACTAAGGGAAATCAAATCCATAGATGTCCAACCGGACTACATCATAAGCCATCTAAACATGCCTCTAGTCTAGTCTGTGATGGGGGCTTAGGAAAAGCTCCTAGAAGTGACTAACAACATGCACATATGTGGACAAAGGAAATGAAATAAGAAATATATTCAAGTAACTAAAGAACACGAATTTATTATATACACTATACTAAGTCAAATTTTAAAGAAAGAATTAAACCAATTAGGTCATGAAAGTTCTAGTTGAATAATAACTTTAAGCATATTTTGTTATCTAAATCATGTTAAAAGAAGAAATTAAAAACATGAAAATCTATATTGTCAAAGGAAACTATTTGGAAAAATAATGAACAAAACTAAGATCTTTCATGAAATAATCCTAACACATGATAGATAATTAATTCTAACACATGCTAACTATAAAAAAATTCTATCATTAATCTAATTATTCTTAATACATGCTAACTAAAAAAAAATAAGACTACGAATCAACTAAATATAAAACATGAAATAATTAAATAAAATAAAACTAAGAAAAGACTTTAACTTTTTTGAGCAGCAAGACTGAAGACGATGAGCGGAAGGAAATTTTACCACCACCCAAGAGCTTGATGGAACTCCAATCTACAAAAAAAAAGATGAAAAATTTAGACTCGAACCTTCGTGGGTTCGACATTATAAGAACATTATTCTTAGCCTAAAATTCGACTTCAATCTCCTATTTTCTTTGAAGAAAAATATAGATTGAAAGCTAGAAATTTTCACAACTTTTAGGCTGGGGACAAGAGTCCAAAATTCTAGCCAAGTTAAGAAAATTTCTAACTTTGGGGTGACTAAAAAACCTCCCATATCTTCCCCTTCTTAATGAAAATATGAACCTTTATATAGACTCCAAAACTCCCAAATTCCTCAAGAATTTTTGATGTAGGAGACTTGAAGTTTTTTTTTAGAAAAAACTAAAAAATTTAAAAATACAAACTATAATTAAACCAACCTAACTATCATTGTATTTTGTTAAAAATAAAATCTATCTAAAGATGATTTTCGAATAACTACATAAATAGTAATCAAAGATATAGTTATATAGAAATATGTAGATTATACTAAAATTTATATAAAAAAAAATAGTTAAGAATAACATGAAAATATCTTTATTTTTATAAAAGCTAATTATTTCAAAAATGTTCGAAATTCAAAAACTCGATAGCTAATTTGCGTTGTGGAGGGTCAAAATTGGGTGTCAATAAGAATAAAAGTCATTCCCTTAATAGAATGAGGACTCACCAATACCTTGAGAATCTAGGGTAACTCTAGCCCCGAATAGGATGATCGAGAACGTCGTTCGTCCCTACATTATGAGACAATGTAGGCAAAATATGCCTTAGTTCGTTTGAATGTACTAAATATGGGAGGTATGCATGAAAAGTTAATAGGAATGTGAACAATATGCCTTAAGATGCATGACCACTCATAATGAACATGAATAGAGCTTCAAAGCATTTGAAAACATATGTAACTCATGCTCAATGCACATCAGAAAACTTTATCATAAACTAATAGCTTAACTTCAACTTATGAGGGATAAGACCTTTAACCGACATCTAAGACCATGTGAGCTATTACATGGAATCCGATGAACCCTCATCGAGAAGGGGGAGGCTACCTTGCCAGGGCATACTCCGTCATGGTACTCAACTCAACTCAACTATGCTATATGTGGATCCACTAGCTAGGCCATAAAGGCAATCCTATGCGGGCAACGTAGTTTGGGATTTTAGGTTGTTACTAGGATTCCACTGGGTAAGTAACTGCGTTATCAGATCGAAACACACCTAGAATCCCTCTCGGTGCTTAGTCAATATAACAATGTAAAATCATAAAAATATGATCATAACATAATAGGGAAATATAGTAACTGCTTATCAATCCATCTTTGAAACATATTATGAATAACTTATTATTTTAGTGATTCATAAGAATCCATAACTTCAGTGAAAATTATCCTTATCACCATCTTTATCATGATTTTATGAGAATTGGGCTTATCACACCATAATAACTTCTTTGTTCTTAACTTTGATCATCATCATAACTTTCATCATAGAGTCATAATCTCAACTTGAAATCATGAAAAATTTACTTGAAGATCATTGAACTCATAATCTATTCATGAAAACATTTTAACTTCATAATCTTAACTTGAAAATAACTTCATGCATGGGCATTCATAATTCAACTTAAAATTATGTAATTCATATGAAAACATGTATATAATGATCATTGATAACATCTAAAAGTAGAATTTAATTTGCCCAATGCAATTCATCAAAAGTAGGGTTCATGCTTCAATTGAAATTAAAGAAAACCTTGGGATTTAATGGGTGAAAAGGGCCCATGAATCAATACCCACATACCTCAATTAAATTCACTAACAATTGAAGAAGAACCTTGAAGAAATCTGGAAACCCTAGCTTGAGTTTGAAGAAGAAACCTTATGAGACTTGGTAGTTCTTGCCTTAGAGAAATTTTAGGAGAATGAATTGAATAGGATAGGTATTTGAAAAATTGAGTATATATAGACTTTGAATTTGTCCATAAAAGTGTCGAGGTTCATTGATCCGAACTTTGGAAAATGACATAACGACCCCTCATTAAATCTAAAACTTGATCCTACGAGATGAATTTTATGAATCGTAGAAGGAACAATGAGTCATCTTGACCACTAGGTTTGTAGGTGTGAGGAATGGGCTAAAAATTGAGCTTGTGAAGTTTTGGAATGAGTCGTTATTACGACTCGTCAACAAGTCTATGGGTCGTAAGCTTTTTCCGTACTACAGGTCTGAAAATTTGCAACTTTGAGAGCCTTTGGAATTTGGTTATGAGTCATTTTTACGACTCATAATAATTCCTAAGAGTCGTCCTATCAAGTCATAGACTTGACCTTGAGGGACCTTTGGGACTTAGCCTCTGATTTTGTCTTACGACTTGTTTCTACAGGTCATCTAAGGGACTACAGGTAATCAACTTTGGTCGTAGGAACTTCCTCTGAGGTTTTCCATCATCAACTACCAAGACTCCATGTACTACTTGTTTCTACGGTTAGTAGAAACCTCTATGGCTTGTGGAGACGTTCGTAAACTTAGGTACAATCATAATTTTTAGGATTTATTTTTGGTTCTCAACTTTTCAACATTTGGGGTCTTACAAAAGCCTTGCATAATTCTCGACTGAATAAGAAGTCTTGATGGAAATAAAATGCACCATCTTAGTCATTTGATCCACAACAACCCAAATCAAATCATGTTTCCTACAAGTTTGAGGTAACCCATAATGAAGTCCATCTTGAGCTAAACCTCCCAATTTTTGATGCTCAACCTTTACTTGTTGGCAATTTGTACACTTAGCCCTAAAATCTGTGATATCCTTCTTTATTCCATACCACCAGTACACTTCCTCTAAATCATAATATGTTTGGTGGATCCTGGGTGAATAGAATATCGAAAACTATGAGCTTCAAACAATATCATTTCACTTAAGCCATCAATATTGGGAACACAAAATCAGACTTGATGATAAATCACACCATATCGTCCTTGGGATAAAGAGTTTGTCACGCCCCAAACTCGAAGGGCAAAACAAGGTCCTAATGCCAAAACTTAGGTCTAAGCCAACCCTAATGAATCATTTGCTATTTGCGCATATTATCCATATGCAATCAAGATGATAATTAACTATATCTCGGCTTAAAGTAAGCCTTCAACTAGCAAGGCCCATGTCAACATCTCTATAAAGGAAACAACTATTCCTAACAGGTCATATAACAAAATAGCTAACTAGTACACATGTCGTGTTTAGGCTGTCAAGGCCATCATGATATCTAGGAAACACAAATACTATATGGGATGTCAAATCCAACTATGATGTATATATAGAAGTTGAAAATAGGCATATCTCAAAATAATACATCAAACAGCTATCAAGCCTCAATAAACTAATAAATCAGGCCAATATGGACGTTAACATAGCTATACAACCCATATATTAGTCTATAAGCCTATAAGAGTAGTAAAGCTTGGCGGGACAAGGGCCCGACCTACCCAAATATATATACAACAAAATCCAACAAACCTTCAAACTCTGGCACCTCTGGATGAAAGAGGGTAGCCAACCTAATAAAAGTTAACCGTACTTAGGCAGGTACAAACAATAGAAAAGATCACCTACCCAGGCCCCCATTATCGTAGAAGGTGCCAATTATATCTATATACCCCTATCAATAGTCTACTAGCCCCGTAGGCAGTCATGTAGCCCTCTCAGGCAATAATATATCCCATAGACAGGGCATAGCCCTATTAGGCACCAATATAGCCTCGTAGTCAACTCATAGCCCTCTAAGGCAACAACACAGCCTTCTTAGGCATCAATATATCCCCATAGGCAACTCATAGTCTTATTAGGAGACAACATAGCCCTGTAGGTAGCACATAGCCTTCTTAAACATCAATATAGACCCGTAAGCAACTCATGGCCCTCTTAGGTAACAACATAGCCCTATAGGGGGCACATAGCCTTCTTGGGCATCAATATAGCCCCATAGGCAACTTATAGCCTTTTTAGGCGTAAATATAGCCTTGTAGGCAACTCATTTCCCTCCAAGGAAATAACATTGCCTTGTCCTTTTAGGCAATAGTCATATTTCTGCACCTAACCAGAATAGCCCCAAAGGGAACAATAATAATTTAATAGGATAAAAACGAGCAATTTATCTATAAGAAACCTATATACATAGTCTGTAAGTTGTGCCCAACATAGGGCCGCTACTAACAAAATAAGAATCATGACAATAGATAACCATAACAACTCGAGCAACCAACGACCAAAAATTATGGCGACGAGTATATCAACGATAAAAAACAACATTCTGTATAGCTTCTAAGATTTAAGAAAACATTTTGAAAGAAGGGAATATCTTTAAGATACCTTTAAACTGAAGCCTTAAAGGTGTCTGTATGAAACTCGACCAACCTATCATAATACAATAATTGCTAGAATCAACAAGGCTGTGAGAACGAGCCGTAGACAATTAGTAAGTTGTAAATGTCACACTCTCGACTAGAAAACTCTAAAGCATAAAATGAGGGTAATAAAAAAATAAATAGTAGCTAAATCCAACAATAATATGCTAACCACATCTCAAAGGAGCGATGAGCTCTTGAGGAACTATTCGTAAGTGTACTTCATGTCATTCGAATCCAACAATCTTCTTACATGACTCCAATAAGAATCAAACCAGGCCGGTCCTTCTAATACCTTAATACCATCAATATACAAGAATAATAAAATAACTCTATAAGGCAAAGGGGCTTCCCAGAGCAACAATATCCAAAACACTACTTCGTGGCTCAAAAATCTATAAAAATGACAATAGAACATAGGATTGTGAAGAAGGGTCGTAGGAGAATGATTTCCTTGACAAAAAACTTTGAAATACTAAGCTAAAAAATCCTTCTCTTTGAAGTAACAATAGCCGAAGCCAAAATCAACAAGAAACTACTACAAGTCATCGGCAACTACAACGTTTCCTAACTAAAAGATTAGAATCTCGATTCAACAAACAGATAATTCTATGTGATCCCTACCTTGACAATATATATACATAACTACTACCAAATACTTAATAAGAATATACTATCTCGCTACCACAACACCTCTGAAGATACGCCACGAAATCAATGGGGCATACTATACTAAAATGACGAGCTTGCTATGTAGAGAAACATTTTTTAAACTTTCGAGTTGAAAAAATAAATATCCATGGAGAATTTAGGGACTTCCCATCTGATTTTATATGAATTTTCATTGATTTTTCTGAGTTAAAACAAATTTTGAATAGCTTATATATAGCTAAACCGACACATGGGCTAAGGGCCCACCTTGACATGCCTGTTTGTATAGTTTTAGAAAAATGTGAATATCTCTCTATTTTACAATTGTATGGATGAACAGTTTAGGACGTAGGAAACTAGACTAATAGAAATTCAATTTGATAGGTCATGTAACTTCTGACTCTTTATATATTAGGAGAAAGCTCTGGGACATTTGATCCAAATTTTAGAGAAATCTTTAAAACAAAACTTTTCATAAATTTAACCAACTTTTATTTTTCAACTTGAGTGCGGTCTAACAAAAATGTGAATATCTCTCTATTTAAATTTGTATGGAGGAATAGTTTAGGGAATAGGAAACTAGACTCATAGAAATTCGATTTGACAGGTCATGAGACTTCTAACTCTTTATATATTAGGAGAAAATCTTTGAGATATTTGACCCAAATTTCAGAGAAATCTTTAAAATAAAACTTGTGATAACTTTCACTAACTTTTAGTTTTCTAGTTGTTTGACTTCAAAACTTGAGATTCGAGCCTTGAAAAATTGAAATATGTCATACCAAATCCTTCTTAACTTATTAATCAATTTTAGTCTTTCCACAAAGGTATGGGTTAATTTAGATATTTCAAAAAGTCGAGGGTGTTATAGCGTCAATGGGTTTTTTGGTTACCACTTTCTTCAACTCGACCAAAGTCTATTTATTATCTTGCTTTTCCTTCACATCCTCCATAAGAGATGATTCTGAGCCATTTTGTATAACAACACTACCATCCTCGAAATCAACCAAGCAAACACCTAAACGAGCTAGTCTATGTACATCACGAACTAACTCCTTTTAATCCTCAATATGGAAACACTATTTATTGACACCTACTAAGGGCATAGACAATCATAATTGGCTTTCCCGAATGATAGAGAATACTCATATCATAATTCTTCAACAGCTCAAGCCATCTCCTTTGTTGAAAGGTTCAAATTATTTTGCTTCACTACATATTGCAAGCTCGTATGATTGGTGAATACATCAATATGGAAATCATAGAGATAGTGTCTCCATATCTTCAAAGAAAACACAACCGCCGCTAACTCCAAATCATGGGTCTCCATATCTTCAAAGCAAATACAACCACAACTAACTCCAAATTATGAGTAGGATAGTTCTTTTCATGCACCATAAGTTGCCTAGAAGCATAGACAATCACCATACTATTTTGCATCAACACACAACCAAGCCTAATGATTGAAGTATCACAATATACAACAAACCCATAAGATCCTTCTAATAAAGTCAAAACTGGAGCAGAAGTAAGTCGATCTTTCAACTCTTGAAACCTTTTTTCACATGCTTTAGACCATTAAAATTTCACCTTATTTTGAGTAAAAGTAGTCAAAGACAATGTAATAGAAGAGATTTGATCTTAGGCATATTTATATGCCCAATAGCCAAGTTTAGCCCATGTTTCTTCCTAAGCTTGAGAGAAAATCCCATGATATTGTTAGTATTTTAGGTTTAATTATGTATAGTTGATAACAAACATGATTAGATGTATGCAGTATGGAAAACATGCTAAAATGAGCATAAAAAGAGCAAAAACAGAAAGTGAGGCAAAGGACGAGTTGAAATGGCTAAGGATAGAATGTTAAGTTGTGAAATTCACTGAACTGGAGCACCTCCGCATCGCATAGCTGGGCACTGTAATTTGGCGAGCTAAGTGATGTTGAACTAGTGGTGTTCATAGATACTCCGCATCATAGAGAATAAGAAATTTCCAGACCTGAATCCATGAAAAATGTCCGCATCGCGGACCTAAAATGCCGATTTTGGCTGAGATTTTCCAACTCTATAAATACTCAAGTTATTTATTACTTTTATTATTATTCGAATTCTAATTTTTTGAGAACGATCTGGGAAACCTTATTGTGGGGAAAACTAGGGTTCATCTCGTCTCTTTTCATCTTTCAAATTCTTGATGTTAAAACAACTATCTTTTGTCATGAATCAAATTATGAGTAAATAAATTCCCTTATTCTAGGGTGGCTACGACTTATCATTTGAACATTGATTTCTTTATATGAAGATTGGCTGTTACTTTAAGTTATTCTTGTATTCTTACTTTTACTATTTTACTGCCTGATCAATATTAGAATATTTTTTTGTCCTCTTTTGAACTTGAGAGAGGAATAGAAGGATAGAAAGAGGAATGCAAAGAATATGTTCATTCTAGGATAGGAATTAAAGTGTTTCATGTCTAGGATAGAAATATACCCAATACACTACATTTGCTTATGAAATGAGACGAATTCTTAATGTTCTGTAGTTGGTTCATGTCTATCCCTGCTCAATAATATAGTTAGACTGTAACATGTGGTAGGTGATTAGATGTCGAGAGATCATGATAGAAAATTTAACCTTGTAAATTAATATCTTGACAACCTATCGAATTCCAATGTAAAAGATATTAGACTTAAGCTCATGCTAAGCTGCAGCCCTGGAATTTTACCCAAGTCTGTGACAAACTCTATTTGAAATCGAATCAATAGTCAGTTAGTTAGTTAATTTAATTTCGATAAACTATTAGTTTAAATAACCAATCAAACCTTTTCTCTCACACACGTGCATTTACTTGAAGTACATTGAATGATAATCATCTACTAAACTAAAGTCCTAAGGGTTCGATAATCCATCTTGAAAGAGCCACTATATTACTTGGTTGACCATGTCCAATTGCATGTGCTATTGGGAGAAACAAGTATTTGGTGACATTTCCATGGAGTTTAAAATCAGTAAATATTTGATTTTAAAGTATCTTGATTATTTGTACAAGAGTTGACAACTTGATCTTAGCTTTTGTTTCTTGTAGGTAACTTTTATCAGTACATTGGAAAGAGACGAGGAAATTGTAGAGCCGTTGGCAGAGCCTAGTTGTAATAAGAGAATCGAAACCCCGAAAGAATCCAACCAAGACTTTTTACATATCGTTAAGCATTCATAAGGTGAATTAAATGTGGAATTTATATATAAAGTGTCTAAATCATGAATCATAAAAGAAGAATGTAACTTGACTACATAGACTCTATAACAGTTGTCCAACAATGCCTTTACTACTTTAAGATAGGCGGAGACTAAGACATGTCCCTATCTCACCCTCAATACGAATATAACAGTCTTTTGAAAAAAAAATAAAACTCATAACTAGTCCTCAATAGATTAGGAGTCACCAATACTGCACCGATGAGAAAGCTCAACTAGCCACGTGTAGGAAAGTGATCCTCAACCCCTATATTATGAGATAATGTAGGCAACAATATGCGTTAGTATGTAAGCATGCCATGCAATATAAATCATAGGATGCAATGATCAAGAACCTACAGGATAAAGATGATAAGTAAAGTCATGAAGAAAACTATAATGATCATAGAATTTAAAAGACAGTTGAGATCATTACATAACATAAGAAAATATATATATGTGGGATAGGAACCATAACCGACAATAAGACCAGGCGATCTATAATATGGAATCCCGATGTATCCCCATACAATAAAAAAAGGGAATCTACTTGCTAAGGTAGACTATACCTCGGTAGACGGGAAATGTACTTACGCTATATGTGGATCCACTAGTTAGGACATAATAGAAATCCTAGGTGGCACGTAGTTAATATAAGAGACTTTATATAAGGACCCTGTAGGTTGAGACCCCACCTCAAGTCATCATTCGGTGATAAGTCAAATCCCACGGAATACATAACATAGCAATCATACTTAACATATATTATATACTTGTTCATAAATTTTATAATTCATAGAATAGCTCATTTTCATGTCATACTTGCAATGTAAGAACAGGACTTTCAACATCACAATATCATACTTGCATCATTCATGTCATTAGGTTCTTAGGTCACCAATTAAGGATCGTAAGTCACCTTTCTTCATAATTTTCCTGGAATTCAAAATTTGAACATAATTGTAACCCATGACAATTATTCATACTTGAATTTAGAGTAAAACTCATATACATAGTCAATTTGGATGAAAACCATTAGAATACATGAAATCATTGAACTCCATAATCATACTTCATGTGTATCATTATTGAAAATAACTTCATGCATGTGCATTCTTAACTCAACTGGAAATCATGCTATTAATATAAAATCATACCTATAATTATCATTGATAACAATTAAAAACGTAACTGAAAAAGCCCAACATAATTCATCAAAACTAGAGTTTAAGAATAATGAAATTTCATGAGATTTCTGAGGAAAACCTTTGGACTCTATGGGTGAAAGGAACCCATAGATCAATCCCCACATACCTTTGTAGAATTGAGTTATAATTGAAGAGGGAACCTTGATGAACTTGAAACCCTAGCTTGAAACTGTAGAAGAAGCTTGAGAGGGAATTTCGAGTCTTGACTTAGGGAATTTTTTGAAAAATGAATTGAATAGGAGGGGAATTGTAAGAATTGGGTGTATAAAAACTTTGAAATTGTCCATAAAAGTGTCTAGGTTCATTGAACCAAACTTGTGAAAATACCCTTATACCTTTCATTAAATCTCAAATTTTGGACCTATGAGTGGGACCCTACAAGTCGTAGAAGTTGTGATGAGTCGTAGGAACGACTAATACTGCAGGTCCTTGAAAAGTCCTAAAAATTAGGCCTCTGATCTTTTTCTATGAGTCATATCTATGACTTGTCCTTTTGTCTACGAGTCGTAAACTTCACCCGTCCTGCAGGTCCTTTCAAACCTACACATACTGAGCCTCAAAACTTCACTAAGAGTTGTTGTTATGACTCGGCAACTGGATGATGACTCATCTTGGTGAGTGATAAAAGCTTCTTCATAGGATGGTCCTGAAAAAGTTCAAAGACTCACCCTACGACTCGTTCCTATGAGTCATAGAAATCTCTACGATCCATAAGAGGACTCGTGGACTTGAAGTCAGTCCATATTTTCCTTAAAATTTCTATTCATTTTACTTTTCATCTTTCAAGGTATTACAATATCTTCCCCTTGGGAACATTTGTCCTCGAATGATATTCAACTAGTAAAGAAAAGAAATGGAACGAGGACTAGCAACTCAATATAAATACAATGATACATAGCAAAGCATAAACCATGGCATTTTCAATCTTAACATAAATCATGACTTTAAGACCAACTTCATGAACATGAATGTATATGGAATACATAAGAAACTAAAACCTAGGGGTTCAATCGATTTGATCATGAATACTTAGTACTTTAGGATTGAGTAGAAGGAAAGAGATACAGATAATGCTTCATCATGTCCGATTCTGTCTCACATGTATCATTCTCTACTTGTTGATTTCTCCACAATACCTTGACGGATGCAACCTCTTTATTCCTAAATCTCTTCACTTGCCGGTCTAAGATTTTCAACGAAACCTCCTCATAAGTCAAACTCTCTTTAACATTCACATTCTCCAATGGCACAATCGAATTTGGATCAACCAATAATTTTCTAAACGTAGACAGATGAAAAACTGGATGAATCATAGCCAACTCAAATGGAAAATCTAACTCATATGCCACTTTTCAAATGCACTTCAATATCCTATAAGGTCCAACATATATAGGTCTTAATTTCCCTTTCTTTCGAAAATGTAGTACACCCTTTATAGGCAAAACCTTTAAATAGACCCAATCATCCATATCAAATTTAAGCTCTCTTCTTCTTATATACGAATAGGACTTTTGTTGACTTTGAGCCATCTTAAATCACTCCCTTACAAGTATCACCTTTTCCATATCATTTATCACCAAATTTGAACCAATCAATGCTATCTCACTTACGTCAAACCATCCCACCGGGGACCTACATCTTCTCTCATATAATGCTTCAATAGGAGTGTCATGACCAACTCTATAGGCTGCGACTCGTGCTCGAGTTGGACATTCATACATACCCTTAGCCTAAATTAGCATATTAGTAGAATAAACAGATATAGAAATCAAGTGAGGTTGATAGATAGCGCACAAAAGCCGATGAGGCCATCACAGAATACAAAAGCCCAGAACATATACAGAATCCCACCACAAATCTACAGACCTCTATAGAATGGTAGCCTAATCATATGACGGGACAGGGCCCCATTGTACCCTTGACCAATGTGTACAAATATGCAACAGAAAATTTAGTACCAAAATAGGGGCTCCGGATAAAGGAGCACTGTCAAATAGCAGAGTAGATGTCCTAGGCAAACGGATCGGCAAATCAAGCGTCCATACCTGCGGGCATATAATGCAGCCCCCAAGGAAAGGGGGTCAATATGGAAAATAAACTGAATATGAAAAGCATGGACTGTAATAAATAAAGTCATAATTAGAACAGAATGTGCAAAAAATGAGCGAAATATCCAAAATATCAAAATGCTTATCACAAACACAGATAATACATGTGGAAAAATATAAGTCATACTCGGCCCCATTAGGGGACTTAGTGAACAAAACGTGGTCGCCCTCTTGTTAATGGCACCACAGCACAAAATACTCCAGAGTAGGAAACATCTTCAGAACAGAGCATATCATATCAGATGGCCATATCATATCATATCATTAGACATCAGTATATGTGTACATGGTACCACATACACCACAACCCATGTACATGTCATCCCTGCCCCCTCATGGTAGGGCACGATGAACAATGCAGAGAAGTACGCTTGATAACATAGCCTTGCCCGGGCTCATTGGAAGAAGCATTGATGCATCTACGAGTGGAGTAGTGAGAAACTAAATGCTATTTAAAATATTGTCAAAGACTCAATGAAGTAGTAAAGACGAATTGTCATTTGAAAATCAGGGCGATAGTCAAATCAATTTTCCCTCAAATATCACTATTGATCATATTAAAAAAGCCTTAGAAGTCATAGGCATGAATCAAGATGATACAAAATAACTTATAAAATTCAAGGATATTAACTAACGGAGAATCTCTAAGAACAAGAATCATGAATCACCCTCGAGACTTATGAATGGAATTACCCCCAAAGCTCATATTAATCCTTACTTAATTCTAAGACATGCCAAAAAAAAGAAGGGACAACTTTACATACTCTCTACTTTCCCTCATGTAGTCTTCATATACATATGTGCCGAGGAATGTACGACCTAATCCTTAGATAGTAACATATGCCGAGGAATGTTCGGCCTGATCCTTATACACATATACCATATCTGGCCCATAAAGGGACTCGGTACCATAAAAATCTCATCATAACATCATAACTTATGTCAAAGACATATCAAGAGAGAAGAAGGGAGCCTTACATACTTGGTCATTTGATTTACCTTCTCTTATTGTATTCACCCTCTTTTTGTATGCACCTATCCATTAGGGTCTCTGCTAATGGTTCTTCGGGAAACTGGAAATGAAATACCTTTCGTTGACAGTCAATATTAGCATAACAGGAAGATACCAATCCATACCCCTAATCATATCAAATTGAGTCATATCCAGCTCTATTAACTCTTTCTTAGTGCAACAATCACATATAATTACCGAGTAAATTTTTTATATACCTAGTTTGTTATAATAGAATCCCCTACCAAAGTAGCTACCTCAAATGGTTCTATTGGTTTGGGTTTTATCCTAATTTTATCAGCAATCAATGGAGAAATATATGATAATGTAGAGCCTGGATCTATCAATGCATATACTATTTGGGAAAAGATCAATAATGTACATGTAATCAGGTATGGAAACGCTTCCTGATCCTATCGGGTGGCCAAAGCATAAGTGCGATTCGAAGGACTGCTGGAACTAGAGACCCCACCACGGCCTGTTGGTATATACGCACCCTGCCCCTTGGGGCATATAGCTACCAAAGAAGACGATGACCCAACAACTGATCTAGTAGGCCAAGCTGCACTACCCAAATTACCCTTATACGGGCAATCTCTCATCGCATGGCCTTGACGGCCACAATAAAAACAAGCCCCTATAGCACGGTAGCACTCTCCCGGATGGTACCTGCCACAATAAGAACACTGAGGCCCGAGTGGCCCCATCTGACCAGAGCCTCTATCTGGCTGCGAACTGGAAGCCTTGGAGCTCAGACCTTCTCCAGAATATCTTGTGCCACCTGGTCTCTGGCCTGAGGACTGTGGAGGCATACTCCATGCTGGATGGGTGTGCTATCTGCTACCCTGCAACTAGGATGGTCTTCTCTGGAACTCTCTAGAATACCCAGCTGATTTGACCCTCTTAGGTTGACTCCTGCCAAAATCTCGGTCGGGCTGGTCTCCTCTATGTCTTTCCTCTATGCCCTGAGCATGTGCCTATATACGGGCGATGTTTATCCCTGGATGGGCAGCCATCACCAAACAACTATCAACCAGATACCTATATAGGTCCATCACATATCGGTGCATCTTGTCAGTCATATCAGCTACCAAAATAGATACCTATTGGGCCAATAAGTCGAATTCCAAACTATACTCGCGAACACTGCGGCCTCGGTGCCTCAACAGTAAAAATCTGTCCATCCTAGTTGTATGCATCTCAAGAGGTAGGAAATGACTGAGAAAATCCTCCGTAAACTCGTCCCATACTGCTGGAGGAGCGACTCTGCCCCTAGACAACTCCCAGGACTCATACAAGTTAGCATCTACCTCATGTAGTCTATATAAGACTAACTCAACTGAGTCCATCGCAGAAGCCTTAATCAAACGTAATGTACATTTCATCTCCCTAATGAACTCCTAGGGATCCTCCTCAAGCTTTGTCCCAAAGAACTCTAGGGGATTACAGGTCAGAAAATCACGAACCCTCAAACTATCTGACTTATGTATCTAATCTCTGCCTGAACCGCGTCTCTACTCTTGGCCTGCCACCAATCTGGTCAATAGATGGACCGCATCTTGTATAGCCCTATCCTCAGCTCTTGGCTGTGAAGCTAGAGGCTTGGATGCTGGGGCCTTGAAAACTAGTTGTGAAGCCACCCTCTTATCTGCAACTGAGGTTGCCTTAATCCCCTCTACTACTGGCGGCGTCGTAGAGCTTGTTATCGGGGGCAGAGTCTCCAGCTTAGGCTGAGGTCTGGCTCTAGTAACTCTGTGGGCATTACTAGCCTCACCGGGTGCTGCTGATTTACCCTTCTGGGCAGCCGTTTCTTTTTTCAGAGGCATCATTGGAAACATAACAACTTGTTTTGTTAGGGAGGAATCATCCTGATAATACAACTCTATCGCACGATCTAAGACAAGAAGGAAAGGTAACATCCTAAATGTCCTATAGCCTCCTATTTATAGATGTGGTGCACAACAAACTGATAAATAGGACTCTACTAGACACGATATGTAGACCTTTCGAGGACCAAACTGCTCTAATACCACTTTTGTCATGACCCAATGCCGTAGGTTGCGACTCATGCCCGAGTTAGACACCCATACATACCCTTAGCCTAAATTAGCATATTAGCAGAATAAATAGATATAGAAATCAAGCGAGGTCGCTAGATAGCACACAAAAGCCGATGAGGCCATCACAGAATACAAAAGCCCAGAATATATACAGAACCCACAACACAAATTTACAAACCTCTACAGAATGGTAGCCTAATCATATGATGCGATAGGTCCCCATTGTACCCCTGACCAATGTGTACAAATATGCAATATAAAAGTTAGTACCAAAATAGGGGCTCCAAATAAAAGAGCACTGTCAAACAACAAAGTAGATGTCCTAGGCAAATGGATTGGTAAATCGAACCTCTGTACCTGCGGGTATGTAATGTAGCCTCCAAGGAAAGGGGGCCAGTACAGAAAATGTACTGAATATGTGAAGCATGGACTGTAATAAATAAAGTCATAACTAGAACAGAATGTGCAGAAAATAAGCAAAATATCCAGAATGTCAAAATGCTTATCACAAACAAAGATAATGCATGTGGAAAAATATAAGTCATATCCGGCCCTATTAGATGACTCAGTGAACAAAACATGGTCGCCCTCCCATCACTGGTGCCACAGCACAACATACTCCAAAGTAGGGAACATCTCCATAACAGATCATATAATATCAGATGGCCATATCATATCATATCATATCATAAGACATCAGCATATGTGTACATGGCACCACATACACCATAACCCATGTACATGTCATCCCTACCCTCTCACGTTGGGGCACAACAAACAATGCAGAGAAGTAGCTTGATAACATATCCTGGCTCGGGCTCAGTGAAAGAAGCATTGAGGCATCCACGAGTGGAGTAGTGAGAAACTAAATGTTATTTAAAACATTGTCAAAGACTTAATAAAGTAGTAAAGACGAATTGTCATTTGAAAATTAGGGCGATAGTCAAATCAATTTTCCCTCAAATATCACTATTGATCATATCAAAAGAGCCTTAGAAGTCATAGGCATGAATCAAGGCGATACAAAATAACTTATAAAATTCAAGAATATTAACTAACGGAGAATCTCTAAGAACAAGAATCATGAATCACCCTCGAGACTTATGAATGGAATTACCCCCTAAGCTCATATTAATCCTTACTTAATTCTAAGACATGCCAAAAGAAATAAGGGACAACTTTACATACTCTCTACTTTCCCTCATGTATTCTTCATATACATATGTGCCGAGGAACGTACGACCCGATCCTTAGATAGTAACATATGCCGAGGAATGTTCGGCCTGATCCTTATACACATATACCATATCTGGACCATAAAGGGACTCGGTACCATAAAAATCTCATCATAACATCATAACTTATGTCAAAGACATATTAAGAGAGAAGAAGTGTAGCTTTACATACTTATGCCAAAAATATGCCTAGAGAAAGAATGTAGCTTTACATACCTCTTATGGATTACCCTTCACCACGTTCTCCTCGTCGTCTTTTGAGACTATTTAGCATGAAAGAAATACTAAGATTAATAACCTTACACTTTACAACTTCCAAATCTACAACCAAGTATCCATAGGAATCATTTCCTTATCTATTTTCCTCGACTAGTTTATTACTAGTTCTGAAGTTACCAGAAATCGGGCAGCATCTCCTCTATAACTTGCTCTATCCAAACTCCAAATTACATCCTTAATTAATAAAGCCAACCAAAAACAACAACTAGTAGAATATATACCAGTAAATCACTTCAACATTACACAATACAAACTCCAACCAACTCGCTCAAAACTATGATACCAAAATAGAGTTTTTAATCTTTGTTTCGTAAAACCTTTAACCATATGAAATGGAGGGTTGTGTGGCTGAAACTAGAAGAACACACACAATATTTAGCACACTTTCCATCCCTAAAACACACAACCAACCCAGCTTCAACCGCAACACCACAATCACAACACACTACTCGACTTCTATTTAACTCTAACGACTTCTATTTAGTTTGTTTCTAACGTCAAGCATGCTTATACAATTTTTCCACTTCTAGCCTCATTTAAGAAATTTAATATACCTCAAAACAAAATCAAAACTCCAACTTGAAAGGGAAAGCCATACCTTGCCCGAAACTCGCCAAAACTCGCCAAAACTCGCCTCGGAAGCTCTTTTAGCGCGGCTGAAACTTCATGGCTGTTTGTTATCCTTTTGGTGCTGTTCCAAACATAAATTTATATTAATAACACCTTAATACCCTTATGGTATACCCTAAATAATTAATTCATGGAAACAAATCGGAGAACTTACATTTTTTTCCTCCCAAATCCGTGGCTCTCTCCCTCTCTAGCTTAAAATTTCTCTTCTCCTTTTTCCTTGATTTTTTTTGAAAGGATGAAACTAAAGGATAAGGATGAAGCTAAAATTCATAAAACATATATATATATATATATATATATATATATATATATATATATATATATATATATATATATATATATGCCACCTTAGGGGTGACACATGTCAGCCTCTAAGTGGTGACACGTGGCAGGCCCTTATTGGGCCAACGCACCCCTTCCTCCAACCATGGCCTGCCATGTGGCTGGTGGGGTCCACCCCTTGCTTCAGCTTCTTCCATGTGGCACTTCCAGATGCTTCCATGTGTCACTTTCGTTTTCTCCTCATGATTTCGTAATCTCATCTTATTTTACGAACCTATGTAATCCTTGCTACGTAAGCTTGGTATGACTCAAGTAGCTTAAGAATGTAAGATTTTCAAGTTGGTAGCTTACTTAAGTAAGTCAAGTCCTACGACTCATTACTTGACCTCCAACTCCTTTTGGATTCTTATAACCATGTTTCCAATCTTCCCTACTATGGGGTGTCACGTTCTCCCTTCCTTAGAGTTGTTTGGTAGCGTTATAGATTATCCGGCTCACATAGTAACTCCTAAGAAGCTTACGATCCTTTTAAGAAACTTAAGAAGCTTAAGAACGCGTTCCAAAGTACAAAAGTACGGGGTATAACAAGGAGCCATTTGGATGCGAGATTTATAACTATTATTATAGGCAAACTCAATCAATGGTAGATGCTTATCCCAACTTCTTTTAAAATGAATCACACACTCCCTCAACATATGCTCCAAAGTTTGTATCATTCTTTCGACTTGTCCATCAGTTTGAGGATGAAATGCGGTACTTATCTTGACTTTCATACCAAGACCTTTTTGAAATGACTTCCAAAAATGTGAAGTGAATTGGGTACTTCTATCCGATATAATGGACATGGGAACTCCATGAAGCTTTATCAATTCATGAATATACAACTTAGCATAATTTTCGGTACCATAAAAAGTCTTAACCGGTAGAAAATATGCCGACTTAGTCATTCGGTCCACAAAAACCCAAATAGAATCATACCGCCTTCTTATAGGAGGCAAACACATCACAAAGTCTACATTTACATCTTCCCACTTCCAAGTAGGAACCTCAATGTCTTGAGCTAAACCTCCTTGTTTTTGATGCTCTATTTTGTTTGTTGACAATTTGAACACCTAGCCACGAATTATGCTATGTCCTTCTTCATACCGTTCCACCAATACACTTTTCTCAAATCACAATACATCTTGGTGGATCCCAAATGGATCGAATACTGAGAACTATGAGCCTCATTTAATATCAACTTACTTACCTCATCAACATTAGAAACACAAAAATGACCTTGATAGAAAAGTACCCCATCTCCCCCTTGGGAGAAAGCCTCAAAGGATTTTTTGGCAACCGACTTCTTCAATTAAACCAAAATTAGATCATGGTCTTGTTTGGCCTTAACATCCGTCCTAAGAGATGATTTAGAATCATTATACAAAAGAATGCCCCCATCATTTGAATCAACCAAATGCATACCTAAATGTGCCAATCTATGAACATATTTAACCAACTCTTTCTTACCTTCCTCAAAAAGACCAACATTATTCATGGAAAATTGACTAAAAAATCGGCCACAACATTTGCCTTACTCAGACGGTACAACACACTCATATCATAGTCTTTTAGAAGTTCAAGCCATCTACTTTGCCTAAGGTTCAGGTCTCTTTGGCTAAACACATATTGCAAGCTTTTGTGGTCGGTAAATACATCAACATGTAACCCATAAAGATAATGATGCCAAATTTTCAATGCAAACAGAAACTCCACAAGTTCAAGATCATGGGTTTGATAGTTCCGTTCATGCACCTTAAGTTGCCTAGAGGCATATGCTATAAACTTTCCATGTTGCATCAAAGCACAACCCAAACAACCACGTGAGGAATCACAATACCCAACAAACCCATCCACACCTTCGGGTAATGTCAAAATAGGAGCCGATATAAGACGATACTTCAATACTTGGAAACTCTTCTCACATTCATCCGACCATTAAAACTTAACTTTTTTTGGGGTTAACCTTGTCAAAGATGAAGTAATAGAGGAGAACCCTTCAATGAACCTTCTATAGTATTTGGCCAATCCCAAAAAACTTCTAATATCTGAATGAGACAATAGTCTAGGCCAATATTTTATAGCCTCCATTTTCCTTAGGTCAACCTTAATCCCCTCACTCGACACCACAGGGCCAAGAAATGCAACTTTCCTTAGCCAAAATTTACACTTACTAAACTTGGAAATAGTTTCTTATCTCTCAATGTTTGCAACACAATTCTCAAGTGACCCATATGATCTTCCTTATTCTGAGAGTAAATCAAAATGTCCTCAATAAACACTACCACAAACACGTCCAAGTATGACTTGAAAATACAATTTATCAAATCCATGAAGATACCGGGAGAATTAGTCAATCCAAAAAACAAGATTACAAATTCAAAATGACCATACCTTGTTAGAAATGCCATTTTGTAAATATCACACTCCCTCACCCTTAGTTGATGTTAACCGAAACGGAGATCAATCTTTGAAAAGTAACTTGTTCCTTGCAATTGATCGAACAAATCATCATGTTCTTGATGGTGACCTTATTCAATTACCATTAATCTATACACATTGGGAGTGACCCATCCTTCTTCCTCACAAACAACACGGGAGCATCCCATGGTGATATACTTGGCCTTATGAAACCCCTATCTAACAAATCCTTCAATTTCTCTTTCAACTCCTTAAGTTCCTCTGGAGCCATATGGTAAGGAGGATAGAAATAGGTTGAGTATCGGTAAGGATATCTATGACAAAGTTAATTTCTCTTTTGGGAGAAACACCAGTAAAATCATCATAAAACACATTAGGAAACTCATTAACTATAGGGACCGACTCAAGAGTAAGAGTTTCAGAATCAACATCCCTAACTTACACTATGTGATAGATGCACCTTTTGGAAATCATTTTTGGGGCCTTAAGACATGAGATGAATCTATCCTTAACCACTGAATCACTACTTTTCCATTCAAGAATAGGCTCATTAGGAAATTGAAATTTGACCCTAGGGGTACTACAATCAATGGAAGCATAAAAGGCACATAACCAATCCATACCACGAATAATGTCAAAATCAGTTATGTCTAGTTCAAAAATATATCAATGGATAACTTTATGCAAACCAACACAAGCCAATTTCTATAAACTCTCTTGGTTAACACCGAATCACCAATGGGAATGTAAATCAAAAATGGTTTTAATAATACTTTGGGGCACACATCAAATCTCATAGAAAAATAAGGTATAAAAAAGGACAAGTTGGCACTCGGATCAAGAAATGAATAAATATCTAACTTAAAGTCTCGTAACATACCCGTGACCACATCGGGAGTCTCATCTATATCTTGCCTAGCATGAAGAGCATAGAATCAATTGTTTCTTTTGGCCAACCTTTGGTTGAGCTTGGTGTCCTTATTGCACTTGTCCTCCTTGAGAACACATTTCCCCACCTTTGTTGGCAACATAAAGGCACTCGAATTGCTTGTGACCCACCTTGCCACATCTACAGCAAGCACCTATTCTAATCAAACACTTTTCTCCATGATTTTTTCCATATTTAAAATACTTGAGAAATGAAGGGATACTAGCATTCACACCTCCTCTTTGAACCCTAGGGTATGACACCTTATCTTTAACAACCTTCTTTCCTGAGCCTTGACCTTGTTGAGAATAACCATTACCTCCACCATCGGTCCTAGCATTACAAAACCCACCTTCATACTAGGCCCTCTTAGAATCCCTTATTTTCATCTCTTTGAGTTTCTCTCCATCAATTTGTTTGGCATAAGTCATGAGATAAGATAATTCCATCTCCTTAACAAGCATAGAGGTACGACATTCCTTAGTAACTAAATCAGACACCCTCGATATGAATTGGCTCATTCAAGCAAGAGGATCGACAACTAATGAAGGAGCATATTTTGATAGCTTAGTGAACTTGAGGGCATAGTCCCTCATACCCATGTTGCCTTTTCTAAGATTGATGAACTCCAAAGGGATAAAGGAAAGCAAGTTTGAAGTATTTCCAACTAATAGGACCTTCATCCACTCTTTCTAACTTTCTTTAAGTATACCAAACTTGAGAAACACTTTTGATTTAGTAAGACGCCAACTCTGCTTTCTCTTCCAAAGTCACCCCTATAATACTCACTATATTATAAACCTCATAAATGAACTCTTGATGATCCTTCTCAATATTTGAACCATGAAATTTAAGAGGGTTCATCCTTTAAAAGTTCCTCACTCTAGAAGCCAGAGTAGGAATAGTAAGAGGAGCCAAAACCCATTGATTGGCCACAACTTAGGCTAGCATAGTAATAGCAGTCCAGAAGTCGGCATTAGTAATTTGGTCGAGTAGGGGACTATTGTCTTAAAGAACCAGAGGAACTTGGTCCTTATTAGCATTGACTCTTCTTTGCATAGGTGCTCTTCTTAGAGGAATTGTTTGAAAATCGCAAAGGACAATCGTTAGGGAAATAAAGTCTTAGAGTAAACTCCATAGCATAACATAGATCATGAAAGAAGTGAGGATTTCCTAAAATGTCTTATAGCCTCCTATTCATAGATGTGGCGTGCTTCACACCCATGAATAAGAATCTACTTGACGCGGTATGTTGGACTCCTTAGAATATCTTAAATCTTGTGCTCTGATACTAAGTTTGTCACGACTCGACGTAGAACCTAGTCATAACACGACAATAGAAATCCCAAAGGGCTCCAACCAAGCCTCTTGACATATCGTTAAGAATACATATGGTAAATAAAATTGTATAATTTACTTAGAAAGAGTCTAAATCATAAATCATAAATCATAATAGAAGAATGTAGCTTTACTACATAGACTCTATAACATTTTTCCAACAACGCCTTTACTACTTTAGGACAGACATGGGCTAAGACATGTCCCTAGATCACCCTCAATAAGAATATAACATAATCTCTTGGAAAAAAATAACAACTCATAACTAGTCCTCTATAGATGAAGAGTCAACAAAACTTTGCTGATGAGAAAGCTCAACTAGCGATGTGTAGGAATGTGATCCTCAACCCCTACATTATGAGACAATGTAGGCAACAGTATGTGTTAGTATGCTTGAATGTACAAAGTATGTGGGTATTTCATGTAATATAAATTATAGGATGCAATAATTAAGAAGATACATGATAAAGAGGACAAGTAAAGTCATGAAGTAAACTATAATGATCAAGACATTTAAAAAAGACATAGTTAATATCATTAAAAAACATAAGAAAATATACATATGTTGGATAGGAACCATAGCCGGCAATAAGACCAGGCGAACTATAACATAAAATCCTGATGTCTCTCCATACAATGGAGAAAAGGGAATATACTTGCTAAAGTAAACTTGACCATGTTAGGCCGGTCATGTACATATGCTATATGTGGATCCACTAGCTAGGCCATAAACAAAATCCAATGGTGGCACATAGTTATGAGTAAAGAGACTTTATATGAGGACCCCGTATATCGAGTCCCCAAGTCAAGTCATCATTCGGTGCTAAGTCAAATCCCATGGAATACATAGTATAGTAATCGTACTTAACATATATCATATACATGTTCATAAATTTCATAATTTGTAGAATAACTCATTTTCATATCATACTTGTAATATGATTATAGGCCTTTCAACATCATAATATCATACTTGCATAATTCATATCATTAGATTCCTAGGTCACCAATTAGGGATCCTAAGTCACCTTTCTTCATAACTTGTATGGAATTCTAAATTTGAACATAATTGTAACCCATGACCATAATTCATACTTGAATTTAGAGTAAAACTCATATACATAGTCAATTTGATTGAAAACCATTAGAATACTTGAAATCACTGTACTCCATAATCATACTTTATGTATATCCTTATTGAAATTAGCTTCATGCATGTTCATTCATAACTCAACTTGAAATCACGTTATTAACGTAAATTCATACTAATAATGATCATTGATAACAATTAAAAATGTAACTGAAATAGCCCAACATAATTCATCAATACTAGAGTTCACGGATAATGAAATTTCATGAGATTTCTAAGGAAAACCTTGGGACTCAATGGGTGAAAGGAACCCATGGATCAATACCCACATACCTTTGAAGGATTGACTTAGAATTGAAGAGGGAACCTTGATGAACTTGAAACCCTAGCTTCAAACTGTAGAAGAAGCTTGAGAGAGAATTTCGAGTCTTGACTTAGGGAATTTTTTGAAGAATGAATTTAATAGGAGGGGAATTTGAAGAATTGGGTGTATAAAGACTTTGAAATTGGCCATAAAAGTGTCTAGGTTCATTGAACCAAACTTGGGAAAAGACCCTTATACCTTTCATTAAATCTCAAATTTTGGACCTTTGAGTGGGACCCTACAAGTCATAGAAGTTGTGAAGAGTAGTAGGAATGAGTAATCCTATAGGTCCTTGAAAAGTCTTGAAAGTTGGACCTATGATCTTTCTCGATGAGTTATGTCTAAGACTCGTCCTTTTGTCTATGAGTTGTAAACTTCACTCATCCTGCTGGTCCTTATAAACCTATATATATTGAGCCTCAAAACATTCACTATGACTCATTTTTACAACTCGTCAACTAGACAACGACTATGTAAGACCCCGTAAGTCGGAAGGTTGGAACCAAGGAGAAAAATTCTCAAATCTTGAATTGGACCCAAGTTCACGACCGTCTCTACAAGTTGTGGAAGTTTACATGACCCATAAAAATGAGTCATGGAGGGAGTCATTATGGTTATTACTGACAAACCTTAAAGGAAAGTCCTACGACTCACTATTATGGTCCATTCTCCAGTAGATGACCCGTAGAAAGTTTTCGTAGATGACTTCTGAGGCCTGATTCAAGGAATTCCTCAGGGACAAGTATACAACTTGCAGGACAGGTTATAGAAGCTATTATGGTTCATAAGAACTACCCATCACAAAACTTTAGAGACTTGCATTTTTTGGGACCTGCAGGATAGAAAAAGTTGATGAGCCATGATGAAGATTACGGGTCGTAGAAACTATCCATTTGCAAATTTCAGAGACTCACTTTTTAGGACTTTTTTGCAGACTTGCAAGACAAGTCATTTTTATGACTCGTCATTATTTGAACAACCCTTAGAAATGGTCTCATAGGTCACAAGTTTGAGTTTATTGAGGGGTAATTATGTCTTTTCCAAAGTTTGGTTTAATGAACCTAGACACTTTTATGGCCAAGTTCAAATTCTATAAATATTCAATTCTTTAAATTTCCTCTGATTCAATTTATTCTCTAAGAATTCCTAAGGCAAGAACAAAGTCTCTCAAGGTTTCTCCTTCAAGCTAAATCTAGGGTTTCTATATTTCTTCAAGTTTCCTCTTTAATCCTTAATGGATTCAAGCAAGGTATGTGGAGATTGATTCATCGGATATTTTTACCCATGAATTCCCAAAGATTTCTCAAATTTTCATTCAATTTACCATTGATTATGAACCCTAGTATTGATAAATTGCATTGGGCTGGTTTGATTTCTTTTTTAAATGTAATCAATGATCTTTATATGCATATACTCATCTGAATTGCATGATTTCAAGTAGAATTATAGATACCCATGCATAAAACTATATTATCAAGCTATGATTATAAATTTAAGATGAGTTTATGAGTTGATCATGAGTTAAAAGATTTTCAATGAAAGTTTTATATAAGTTAAAGTTGAGATTTATGATTCCAAAGTTAAAGTTATGATAATGATCAGAGTTAAGATCAAAAGATGTTTAAAGATGGTGATAAGGAAAATTCTCACCGAAGTTATGGATTCTTATGAATCACCAAGTATATGAGCTATTACTAATATATTTTAAAGATGGATTGACAGGCAGTTACTATCTTTCCCTAGTATGTTATGATCATGTTTATGAGTTTTTGTTGGGATATTGACTAAGTATCAAGAGAAATGTTTGGTGGGGTTTGATCGGATAACATAGTTGGTTATCCAAGGGAATCCTATTAGCAACCTAAAGTCCCAAACTGTGTTTCCCATGTAGGTTACCTTCATGTCCTAGCTACTAGATCTACATACAGCACAGTTGAGTTGAGTTGATTTACTTTTAGAGTATACCCTATCAAGGTAGCCTCCCCTATTTGGATGTAGAAGTCATCGACCTATCTCAATGCTGGAGTAATTAGATTCCATGTAATAGCTCTTATGGTCTTAGTTGTTGGTTAAAGGTCCTATCCCATATAAGTTCAAGTTAAAGATATGAGATGTCAAGTTATGAGTTGGAAGTTGAAGTTCTCATAATTTGCATTGACCATGAGATCCATATGTTTTAAGTTGATTTTAAACTATACTCATGTTTATTATGATTGGTCATGCATCCTATGGCATATTGATTACGTTCTTTACTTGTTCATTCATACCTCACATACTTAGTACATTCAAACGTACTAACACATATTTTTCCTATATTATCTAATAATGTAGGGACGGACGGCACTCACGATCACCCCACTCGTGGCTAGAGATTTGCTTTAGATTTCAAAAAAGTTGGTGAGTCCTCATTATACCAAGGAAAAAACTTTTATTCATGTTATTATTTTTCTATACTTTCTTCTACTGTTAGGGTGAGCTAGGAGCTTATCCTAAGACCCCATTAAAGACTAGACTAGAGGCATATTTAGACGATATTCATTAGTGTAGTGCGGATTGGATGTTTATAGAGTTGATTTTCCTTAGTCCCATTACCTACTTAATGATTACTTTCGCTTATCTTTATATTTTTATTTATCTTATGTATAGGAGTTATGTTAAGATGGCTTATGGTTGGAATCCCTCGCATCTCAATTGCTGTGTTACGACAAAGCCCTAAGTTGGGTTGTGATAGACTAGTGTTGGTGAGTCATAAAAGCTTTTTCATAAGATGGTACTGAAAAAGTTCAAGTACTCACCCTAAGAGTCAAAAGAATCTCTATGAGTTGTAAGGGGACTCGTGGACGTGAAGTTAGTCAATATTTTCCTAAAAATTTCTATTCGTTTGAAATTTTTATCTTCTGGGGTCTTACATTTTTGCATCAAAAAAAGAGACAAGCGGCTTTGCAGTATCCCATTCCTCAAGTCGAGCGTGAATAAGAGGTTCTTGAAGAAATAGAACCTATTATAATTTGTGATGTGGTGATCCCTCTCATAACCAATTTTACTTCCAACATTAGGAAATTGACAGCTAGAGGTAGATTTGAGTGGAAGTAGAATATGGTACAACTTTTGGACACCAATGGAAAGTTCTTTGATTTACATCACAAAGATCTACAAGTGCATATTCAGAATTTTCTTGAGATCAGTGATACCTATCCTTATTGATAAGCTGCCCACATCATCACTAGACTAATGAAGTATTGGTCCATACCTTCCTTGAGGGTTTGGAACCTAATACTAAGAATCTTCTTGATTTAACTGTAGATGGACATGCATTAGAGAAGACTTATGTTGAGCTGTTCACTCTATAAAATTTCATTTCACAAGGAAATCCTAAGTGGAATGGAGTGAGTGCCAGAGCAATAGTGCAGACGACAGCTGGGGTACTTGAGGTTGATGTAGTCACTATTTTGACTGCTCAGATAGCAGCCATGCATAACATGATTACCACTCAGTTTAAAAAATTAGATTTGGGGCCGCAACAAGCTGTGATTAATAAGATAGACCAGCAGCAACAAGTATGATGCAAAGTGTGCGGTAGTGGTGAGCATGCTTCTGGATACTATGGTGCAAATCTGGAGTCTATAAATTTTGATGGGAACGCTCAAAGAAGCGGAGGGCTCTAAAATTATGGTAACACCTTAAATCCTAGTTGGAGGAACCATCCTAACTTCTCATGCGGTGGCAATCAGGCTCAAAACCAGGGACAAAATTAGTTCAGTCCACAGGGTGGTGGATAGCAGTATCAGTAACAGGGCCAGTCAAACCAGTAAGGTGGAAAGTAAGGCAATATGAGTGTAGAAGATACGTTAAACCAAATCATGGATGATCAGGCTAAGCTGGTGGTAGATATTTGTAATAATTAATTAGCAACTCAATACTTGGAGAAGTAGTTTGGGTAGTTTGATCATGCTCATAACTCTCGCCCAAAGGGGTTTTTCTAGGTAATACTGGCCCAAACCCAAAGCAGGTGAATGCCATAGGTACCCGTAGTTGTCATTAATTGAAGAAGTTAGCTCCTAAAATACAATGGCTAGAGATAAGGGTAAAGAGAAAGTAAATAATGAAGATGGGACAAGTTCACTAGGAACTTATAAGTAGGACAGGGCTAAACCACCTCCACCAAAAAGAGGATGAATGTTTTGGTAAGTTTATTAAGCTCTTTAAGTAGGTACAGGTTAGCTAGCCTCTCATTGATGTATTGCAGGGCATCCCTAAGTATGCCAAGTATGTGAAGGATATTATTGCTAACAAGAGCAGGTTGGAAGAGTATGAAATAGTGGCACTTACTGAAGAGTGTAGTTCTAGGATTTAACAGAAATTGCTGATTAAGAAAAAAGATCCAGGGAGCTTTATAATGCAGATCACAATAGTGAGGTGTCTATATCTAGGGGCTTGTTTGACTTGGGAGCCAATTTAAACCTAATAACGATATTAGTGTTCAAGAAGTTGGGCTTGAGAAATCCAAAGTCAACCACCATACTATTGCAACTTGCAGATCGCTTTATGGATATGCTAGATGGGATTATAAAGGATGTACTAGTCCATGTGGGATCTACATCTTTCTTGTGAACTTTGTAATCCTAAATTTTGAGCCTGATCTAAAAGTTGCATTTATTTCGGTACGCCGCTTTTTGTCCAGTGGAAGACAATTGATTGATGTTGCAGCAAGTCAACTAACAATGAGGGCTCATGATAAAGTAGAGGTGTTTGGTGTGTACAAGGCAATGAAGCATCCTATAATCTATGAGGAGCTATTAGTTATCACTATCATTGATGAGGAGGTGGAAGCTAAGTACACAAAATCAAATAACCCTTTAAGAGAGTATTGGTGGGCAAAGGCATTTATAGGGACACAGAGGTTAATGAGTTGTTGCATATTCTAGATGTAGCAAATATAAACATCTAGAGAAATATTGTGGAGCCATTGAACAAGTATTGGGCCCTCTACCCAAGCAATCAATTGAAGTAGCACCAAAGCTTGAAAGCTCTTCCTTCCCATTTGAGGTATGGTTTTCTAGGTGAGAATGATACTTTACTTATTATTCCTTCAGCAACATTATTTGAAGTGTAGGGTGATACGACTTTAATCACATTGAGAAGGAGGAAGAAGGCAATTGGATAGCAAATGTTAGACATACATGGCATTACCCTATATTGTGCATGCATAAAATATATATGGAGGAAGGTCACAAGCTGAGTGTGAAACACCAATGTCAAGTTAACCCTGTGATAAAATATATGGTATACAAAGATATGATCAAGAGGTTAAATGCTGATATTACGTATTCTATCTATGATAGCAAGTGGATTAGTCCAGTGCAATATTTACCCAAGAAGGGTGGGATGACTGTGGTGACTAATAAGAAGAATGAGCTCATACCAACAAGGACAGTCACAGACTGACATATTTTCATAGACTATAGGAAGCTAAATGAGGCTACTTGCGAAGAACATTATCCTATCCCATTTACTGATCAGATGTTAGACAGGCTGGCAGGGTAGAAGTATTATTGTTTTCTGGATGGCTATTCAAGATAGAACCATATTGTGATTTCTCTTGAAGATTAGAAGAATACCACCTTCACTTTTTCTTATAGAACATATGCCTTCAAGAGTATGCCATTTGAGTTATGCAATGCTCTAGACACTTTCATAGAAGAATGATGGACACATTCCATAATATGGTGGAGGAATTTGTGGAAAATTTTATGAATGATTTCTCTATCTTTGGGAGTCATTTGATTTGTTCCTATGGAATTTGGATAAGGTGTTTGCTCGATGTGAGGAAACTAATTTGGTCTTTAACCAAGAGAAATGCCATTTCCTGGGGAAAGAATGAATTTTTCTCGGATATAAAGTGTTGAAGCAAAGGCTGGAAGTTGATTATGCAAAAGTGGAAGTGATTGAGAAGTTGCCTCCCCCAATCTTTGTAAAAGGGGTGAGGAGCTTTCTTGGATATAGTAGCTTCTATAGGAGGTTCATCAAAGATTTCTCTAAGACTATAAAACCTATGTGTAGTCTCTTAGAGAAGGAGATGAAGTTTCAATTTATTGAGTATTGCATTTGAGAGTTTGAGGCGCTTAAGAGAAATTTGATAGAGTTTGATTGCTCCTCATTGGGAGCTACCCTTTAACCTGATGTGTGATTCCAGCAATGTAGTTGTGGGTGCAGTTCTAGGCTAGAGGAAGGAGAAGGTGATTCACTCCATTTATTATGCGAGGAAGACACTAAATTCAGTATAAACAAACTACACCATGATAGAAAATTAGATACTCACCTTTGTCTATGCATTTGTCAAGTTCATGTCATACTTGGTAGGTACTAAAGTTATTTTTATACTGACCATGCTACTATCAGGTACCACTTTAATAAGTAGGATGCGAGGCCATGGTTTATTAGATAGATCTTTCTACTCCATGAATTTGACCTTGAAATAAAGGACATAAAAGGCATAGAGAACTAGATTGCTAATCACTTGTCTAGGTTGGAGAGTTCTTTGCATATACATGATGATGGGAAAATTTGTGAGGAGTCCTTGATGAGCAGTTACTAGTGTTAGAGGTGGCTAAACTACCATGGTACGCGGATATTGTAAACCTTTTAGTGAGTGGGGTATTCCTACATGGAGCAACTACTCAGCAAAAGAAGAAATTGAGTCATGATGCACACTTTTATGTATGAAATGATCCATACTTATTCAAGCAAGGGATAGACAGAGTGGTAAGGATGCGTGTACCTGAAAATAAGGTAAGGTAACTATTAGAAAGTTTCCATTATTCTGCTTATGGTGGTCACCATAAAGAGGAGCACACAACCCATAAGGTGCTCCAATTTGGATTCTTCTAGCCAACTATGTTCAAAGATGCTATGGTTTATGTCTAAGTCTGTGATAAATTCTACAGGATGGGGACTATATCCCGACATATGATGCCACTCAACAACATCTTGGAAGTTGAAATATTTGATGTGAAGGGAATAAAATTCATGGGACCTTTTCCTTTGTCTAATGGAAATAAATATATATTAGTATCTGTTGATTAAGTATGCAAATGGGTTGAGGCTGTACCTCTTCCCACTAATGACTCAAAGGTGTGATCAAGTTCATTAAGAAGCACATCTTCACTTATTTTGATAATCCTTGTTCTATGGTTAGTGATGAAGGAACATATTTATAAACTAATTGGTGAAGAACTTATTGGTTAAGTATGGTGTGCGACATAAGGTGACTATAATGTGCCACCCACAAACAAGCGGCCAAGTGGAAGTATCATATCGGGAGGTGAACAAATCTTACAGAAAATGGTGAATGCCCAGTGGAAGGGTTGGGAAATTAAGCTGGATTATGCACTATGGGAATATAAGACACCTATTAGGACTTTTACCTATCAAGTGGTGTTTGGAAAATTGTGTCACCTCCCAATCGAGCTTGGACATCAGGCATATTGGTCTATCAAAAAGCCCAATGTTTACCTAGAGTCAGTTGATAAGAAAAAGCTTGGACAGTTGTATGAATTAGAGGAGTTTACGATTCATTCATATAAGAATACCAAGCTATATAAAGAGAATACTAAAAGGTGGCATAATAAACATATAGTCTCGCGATCCCTAAGAAGCTGAGATTTAAATGGAGTGGACCTTTTGAGGTTATGAAGATGACCAAACATGGTGTTGTAGAGTTGTGGAGCACTGATATAGGCTCCATATTCTTGGTGAATGGACAAAGAGTCAAACATTACTTTGGAAATGATGCTGAATGCAACCAAGAGGTAATCGAGCTCAATGATGCTTATCTAGGAGCTGTGTCATACCGTAATGTTAAATCAAGTTCTACACGAGAGGCAATCCGTGATTTTATATATTAAGTTAGGATTTTTATTTTTTTTGATTGTTGTAATTTTTCATTTTAAACATAGTTTATTTAATTTTTGTAGTCTAGGTATTAGCTTGATTTTTGATCAAGTGTAAAAGCTGAAGAAAACTGGAAAAAATAAAAAATTAGCAGGGAATCAGGGGAGTACGCGACGTCTCCACATCGCAGAGTTGATGCTGAGATTTTCTTTTGATGGGGACTGTAGGATCATACAAAATAGGGGAATGCGCGATAAGAGCTCATCGCAGACCTTGGTAAGATTTTTTGATTTTCATTAAAAAGTCAAGTTTTACCCAACCTTTACCCAAATAACCTGACCCAAATCCCTTTTTAAGCCCAATCTCGATCCATATTCACCTATTCCTCCAAAATTTTCAAGGTAAAGACCAAATATTTCCCTCTCCTGACAAGCGCTAACAAAATTTCTCCCCCAAATCCTTATCAGTGTTTATTCTCTTATTCAATTTTTAAAAGTTCCATCTCTCTCAACAACCAAGGTATGCTTCTAACTCATTTTCTCCTCTTCTTGGATGAAGTTTCATGGTAGAACCATGTAGGTTGTTGTAAGTTGAAAGGTTTTCATGTTATTAGTTGAGAATTTTTTATATTTGTTCATGGGGAAAGAAATTAAGTTTTTGAGCCTATTATATGGCACCCATGGTGAAAAAAAGTTGCTTTAATTAAAACCCTAGCTTTGGGAATGTGGGAAATCATTGATATGGTGATTAAAAGATTGTGTTGTGTCAATTGATTAGTAGATCACAAGTTTAGCATGGGTGTTATGGTGGAATAACAATGCTATTGTGTTGAAATCTTGAGTAGAGGCAATAAAACCCAAGCAAATTGATATGTAAAGTGTTATACAAGTACGTACGTGTATTAAAATATACTGAAAGGGAAAGACTGAGTGCTCTTGTGTATATGCATTTTGTGAGAATGTGTAAGTGTGGGGTGGGTGTTTGTCTACCCACTATTCTTAAAGTGATTATATAAATTCAAGAGAACTAATTGAATTTCTGTTTTGTCAAGAAATTATGTCAGTACTGACAAAACAGGGAAAAATATTGAGTCTAGTAGCCAAAAAAAGAGTAAGGAGTAGGATAATTGTCCCTCTTGCTCCTGCAGTCCCGTGTGGCCAAACTTGCCATTATGGTATAAGGGCAGTTTCTCCTGAGGGGAAGAACTGGTGCAAAAATCATTCTAAGGCTAAGTACTTCTTCGATGTGGTGATAGAGGACATGAACTTGGATAGGGAGTTCACTCAGATTATGCATCGCATTTGAGGCCTACACATGGGATTCATCTTCGATGATCCCAGTATTGCAACCTAAGACTAGTGAGGGAGTTTTATGCAAATTGGGAGCCCAATCCATGCTCTCACTTTGTCACAATATGGGGGTGTTGATGTGCCCTCACTCCTTTAGCCTTAAATGAATTATTAGGGATTATCGAGCTTCCACCAATAATCCTCACAGGGATAAACATTGATCCAACATACCAAGATATTTACTATATATTGTGTGGTGTGTATTTCACAGCTAAATGGACTTACCATGGGCACCGGGGCTACCAAACCTATTTGTATGCTCATATGAATTGAGAAGTTAGAGTTTGGTTGAAGATTATCATAAATTATCTAATCCCTGGACTATATTACATTGACGTGACATGAGATCGAGTGTGCTTGGTGTTTACCTTATAAAGGGCATAAATATCTATGTTGAGGCTGTCGTACAATCTGCTATGTGTAAGGCGAAGGTGCATCAGGGAAGAAGGTACACTTTTGGTTATCTAATAACGAGGTTGTACAGAAGATATGGGTTGCGAGGGGAGAATTTGGACTATATGGTACCATTATTCAAAGAGTAGATGAGACTAAGATAAAAGGGCTTGACTGGTTCATGGGCCCACTCTTACCGCGGTAGAGCGTAATAGAAAAAATAAGATGATTATGGCCCACATATACGGGCTAGAAAGGCTAAGGTACCAAAATGAGTTCTGTCTCCACTCTAGAGCAACTTAGAGATATCGAGAGGAGGTACCTCCTCAAAGAGCATGCTAAAGTAGTCTTGGGATTGGGGCTAGTTTTTTTAGCCCACATATGATGATGTCCTCACAGATGAAGAAAAAAAGAAAAACATCAAATTCAGAGGAGGAAGCTGAACAAACCCTAGCTATTAAGGATGTTGGAGGTGATGATGATATGGAGGACTAAACAGGAAAGTTCTTCACCAACTTTGACTTTATTTTGTGATTTTTGTAGCACTGAGAACAATGCTAAATTCTTAAGTGTCGAATGGAGTCATATGCTTGCCTGTGTATATGTAAATAGTTAATTTTTTGCTTTGGTTATTATTTTTCATTTTGGGTTCCTTGGAGTTTGTTTTTGGTTCTTTGACCAAGGATAGTCCCTTTCAACCATACAAAAAAATTTAGTTCTTAGGATTGAGTCATAGTCGTGGTTAAGTGACGCTGCCTTATGATAGATGGATGACGGTCGTCTTAAGAGTAAGCTTTCCATTGTATTTGTGTTAATGTATTTAGCTAGGCTACATGATTGCATGGCATAGTTTTGAATAGGTAAAAGCATGCTATAAAATATAATGACTTTGTTTAAAATGCCTAGGCTCATTTATTTGACTCTCGGTTGTGATTTGTGTTCAAATGCTTTCACTTAATTGAGAATGTATAGAGATCAATCTTGAGTTGAATATGTTCCATGTGTGTGAGGTTTTGTTGCATTCTATCATTACATGTTGATGTCTAGAACTTGCTCTGTGTGTTTGTGAAGCGAAATGAACAATGTGAAGTTTAGAAAGTGATGTAGGCGTTTTTTTGATAGCCTTGTTTTATACCCCCCTTTAATCTACCTTAATGCACAATCCTAGTTAACCCCTTTGAGACTTAAACTTTTTTCTTTGGTAGCCTTATCTGAAGCCTGTTCCCAATCCTTCATTAGACATTGAATTTGATCCAAAACTCCTATTCTCTTTAGGTGGAAAATATTAAAGGAAAACAATAAGTGTGAAGCTCCACAAAATAATAGTTATTGGTGTGTGAAAGAGCTTGTGTATTTTTGATAGGCAGTACAAAAAGAGAACCAAAGTAAAAAAAATAAAAAATAAAATAAAAAAGATCCCTACTAAAGGTGTGTAAGTAGCTTTAAGAGAAGGGGTCAACGAGGAGAAATGGGTTGAAAAATTGGGTGTTGGAGATGTTCGTAAATGAAAAGTAATTTAATAAAGCGCTTGGGAAAGTAGTCACTATTCATAGACAAAAATAGTTCCTACCCGTCTCTTAGGCTACGTTACAACTTGCATAGTGCTAGTTGATCTTGAATTGTCATATTCTTATATTAGTTGAGCAATACACTAGGGAAAATCAAATGGGTCATTTTATGCTGCATGAGAATTCTTTTGGGAGAGTGAGCAAAATTTTATTCTTAGACTCATTTATGTTAAAACTTGTATAAGTGCGAGTGATTATGGGGTCAGTCTCTTGTGGTGAGGGAACATGTTCGATGATGGATTGATGATTTATATGTTTTTCTTGAAAAGGTATTGTGCATGAACTCACTAAGTGGTAGAGTCAATTCTTGAGGTTAGGATGTTTTGGACTGGTCATTTGAGTACTTTGGTTGGATAACGTGCTTGTTGGGTTATATGCCATCTATGCGAGTCGTTGTAGTCTAAGCTTGAAAGCCTTATGTTGTGCAGTGTGCATGATTTGTCTTGTGTTTAAAATTGTGCATTTGGTTGAGTAAGAACAAATCTTTAAGTGTGGGATCGTGTTCTTAGGCATATTTATACGCTTAATAGTCAAGTTTATCCCATGTTTTTAGCTAAGTTCGAAAGAAAATCCCATGATATTGTTAGTATTTTAGGATTAATTATGTATTTTTTCTAACCAACATGATTATGTGTACGCAGGGTGGAAACATATGAAAATGAGCGGAAAAAGTCAAAAATGGGAAGTAACGTAAAGCAGGAGTTGAAATGTTTAAGGATAGATTGTCAAGTTTTGAAATGCAATGAACTGGAGCACCTCCGTGTTGAGGAGCTTGGCCCTATAATTTGGTGAGTTAAGTGATGTTGTACCAGTGGAGTCCGTAGCCACTCCGCACCATAGAGAAGAAGAAATTTCCAGACCTGAAGCTATGAAACTTGTCCGTTTTGCTGACCTGGAGTGTCAATTTTGGCCGAGATTTTCCAACTCTATAAATACTCAAGTTATTTATTATTTTTTATTATTATTCTAATTCTAATTTATGAAGAATTACCTAGGAGACTTTATTGTGGAAAAAACTTGGTCTCATATCTTTTCTTTTCAGCTTTCAAATTCTGGATGATTAAACAACTATCTTTTGTTAGGAATCGAATTATGAGTCGCTAAATTCCCATATTCTAGGGCTGTGGATATGATTTATGGTTTGAATATTGATTTATTTGGATGAATATTGGTTGTCACTTTAAGTTATTTTTGTATTCTTGCTCTTACCATTTAATGCCTAATCAACATTAGAATAAATATTTTGTCCGCTTTTGAACTTGAGAGAGGAATAGAGGGATAGAATGAGGAATGCAAGGAACGTATTCATTATAGGATAAGACATAGAGTATTTCGTGTCTAGGATAGAAATATTATAATATCTTGGGTGTGAGAAAGGTAGAGTATGACATAATAAGATGAATAATTAGCCTTAGTGAATCAATTGGTAGGTTAAGGGAGATTTTCATTGAGGTCAAAATAGTCTTTTCCCTATTTTTATAGGGGAATGAATCTACATAGTTTTTGGGATAGGTTCCTAATCTATTTAATTCCCAAATCTCTTTATTTTCATTATTCATTCACTAATCACCTTCCTAAAAATCTTCTCTCTACAAAAAAGGGCTCTCTAGATTTTCATTGAAGACCTAGCAAGAATCTTCTTAAAATCTCCATTGATCTTCAAGTTCTTCTTCAAGTTTTCTTCATAATTTGTATTCAAGGTATGCGGGATTCATCCATGGGTACCTTTCATTCATTGAGCCCAAAGAATTTCTTAAATCATCCATAAGTATCAATTAAAGCTTTGACACTTCTTAATTTCAACTTCAATTAGATTAACTATGATGTATTTTGTGACTTCAAATCTATTTTTTCTATAAATTGATTGGTAATTTCTTGGAATTGGTAGATTTTTCATATATATTCATTATATTGTTAATTAGGGTTTAGGATCTCATTATAGGGGATGCAAACTCACGAAAAATGATGAAACATCTGTGAATTTATTGGAAAAATGCTAGGGCGGCGCGACACTATCGCGCCAGGAATAGGTCTCTGTAGTTTTTCCCTTGGCAAGATATACCACTATAGCTCCTGTAGAGAGCCTAGTGTTTTATAACTTGGTGCGACGTGCCACTACAGCGCCATCACCCAGTTTTCCATAAAATGCATTCCCCAATGCCATGTATGTGATATAAATTCTTCTTTTCTTTTGTTTTGTTGATCCTTACCTCTCATCAACTACTCTTTCAAGTGCATGAATTACATTTCATTTATGATTTAACCTCTCAACAAAGCATGAATTACTCCTTCATTACATGAACTTACTTTCAAACATGACTATTCTAGTATGATTTTCAAATGTGTTTCAAATTTTGCTTTCTTCATGCAACTTATGAAAAAGGCAACTTAAGGCCTATGATATGAATTATGTTTGTATGATTTGTAATATGGAAGGACAATGCCCATATTGCCCTTATGTTATGAAAATGAGCTACTCTATGATTTCAAACCTATGATCATGACTATGATATATGTTCATTAATATATCTATGCTATGTATGTATTCTGTAGGATTTGACTTAGCACCGAATGTGGACTTGAAGTGGGGGCTCAAAATATGGGGTCCTTATATAAATTCCTTTTCCATAACTACGTGCCATCGTAGGATTGCCTTTTTTGGCCTTGCTAGTGGTTCCACATATAGCGTATGTATGACCCACCTAGCGAGGTAAAATCTACCTTGGCACGTAGATTCCCCTTTGCTTTGTTGTATGTAGAGACAACGAGATTCTATATTATAGCTCGCATGGTCTTAATGTTGGTTATGGTTCTTATCCCACATATGTTTAATGATTATTATGCTACTTTATGATATCTAACTATGTCCTTTGAATGCTTTGATCGTCACGGTATTTCTTATGACTTAACTTAACCTTTTTATCACGTATATCTTGATCATTGTATCTTATGATTCATATTGCATGTCATAACCTCATACTTAGTACATTCCAACGTACTAATGCATACTTTTTGCCTACATTATCTCGTAATGTAAGGGTTGAGGTTGAGGAACATATTCATCCACGTGGCTAGTTAAGCTTTCCTATCCGGTAGTGTATGTGGTGAGTCCTCATCTATTCGGGACTAGTTATTGAGTTGCTTATTATTTTCAAAGACTTTTTCTATGTTTCTTATTGAGGGTGATCTAGGGACATGTCTTAGCCCCCGCCCATATTCATTATTAGAGGCATCTATTTGGATAAATATTTTGAGTCTATATTTTCATATGATATTCTTTATTTTCTATTCATGGATTAGACTCTCTTATGTTTTAATTTACCTTATGTATTCTTATGATATGTACAAGAGGCTTAGTTGGATACTTTTTAGGGTTTTGATTGCCGTGTTATGATTTGGCCCTAGGTCGGGTCGTTACAAACTTAGTAGCAGAGCACAAGGTTCAAGTGTCCTAGGGAGTCCAATATGCTACATAAAGTAGAGTTTTATTCATGGTTGTGAAGTGCACCATATCTATGAATAAGAGCATATGAGACATTTTAGGAATTATCACTTCTTTCATAATCTATTTCGTGCTATAGTGCTATAATGCTAATGAAGTCTAAGCTCCCCTGGCCCCTCAAGAAAATGGTCCTATACCAGACCTAATGACTAATGCAGAATTTTGAAATGCCATTACTATGTTAGCCTAAGTGGTGACCAACCAAGGAATTGCAGCCCCTTCTAATATTCCTACTCTGTCCTCAAGGGTGAGGGACTTTACACGAATGAATCCTTTGGAGTTTCATTGCTCAAAAGTGGATGAGGATCTTCAAGAGTTCATTTATGAGGTCTACAAGATAGTGAGTATTATGGGGGTGACTTCGAAAGAAAAAGGGGAGTTGGCGGCTTACCAAATTCAGGGTGTTTCTTAAGTTTGGTTCACTAAATGGAAGTTGTAAAGGGTGGATAAAGGTCCTATTAAATGAAAAGCTTTCAAACTTGCTTTCCTTGATCACTTTTTCCCTCTTGCGTTAAGGGAGGCTAAAGTGTTGGAGTTCATAAATCTTTGACAAGGCAATATGGGGATGAGGGACTATGCCCTCAAGTTTACTAAGCTATCTACGTATGCTCCTTTATTAGTTGCTAACCCACGTGCCCGAATGAGTCAATTCATATCGGGGGTGTCCAACTTTGTTGCTAAGGAATGTCGTACTGCTATACTTATTAAGGAGATGGACATATCTCAGCTCATGACTTTTGACAAACAAATTGAGAGAGAAAATCTCATGGAGATGATGATGAGGGATTCTTAGAGCGCCCGTTATGAAGGTGGGTTCTTCAATATTAGGACCGATGGTAGTAGTAGACTCTTTCAAAAAAGCCAAAGCTCGGGGAAGAAGTTTTCTAAAGATGGGGTGCCATGCCCTAAAACTCTAGAAGGAGGAGGTGTGAACGCTTTTAGCCCTTCTTTTCCTAAGTGTGTAAAGAATCATGGAGGGAAATACTTGATGGGAATGAGTGCTTTTTATGGATGTGGAAAGATGGTCCATAAGCAATCCGTGTGCCCTTATGTTGCCAACAAGGGTAGAGAAGGTCATCTTCTAGGAGGTCAAGTGCAAGAGGCACCCAAGCTCAACTAAAGGGTGGCCAACGCAACAAACGATTCTATGCCCTTTATGCTAGGTAAGATGTTGATAAGACTCCTAATGTGGTCATGGGTATGCTACAGGTCTTTAACTTTGATGTTTATGGATTGCTCGATCCAGGTGCCAACTTGTCTTTTGTTACTCCTTACCTTGCTATGCGATTTGATGTGTGTCCCGAAGTGTTATTATAACCTCTTTCAGTCTATATTCCTGTTGGTGATTTAGTATTAGCAAAAAGAGCTTATAGAAATTGTCTCGTATGGGTCTTGCATAGACTTATTCCGTGTGATCTTATTGAACTTTAAATGACTGATTTTGAAATCATCCTTAGTATGGATTGGTTACATGCCGCTTATGCATCCATATGTTGTAGGACTCGTGTGGCTAAGTTTCACCTTCCTGATGAGCCTATTCTTGAATGGAAGGGTAATGATTTAGTGGTTAATGGTCAAATCATCTTATGTATTAATGCCTGAAAAATGATTTCCAAGGGGTGTATTTATCATATTATACGAGTTAAGGACGTCGATTCCAAAACTCCTACTCTTGAGTCGGTCCCTATAGTTAATGAGTTTTTTGATGTGTGTCCCGATGATTGTCCTGGTATTCCTCCCAAAAGGGAAATTAACTTTAGCATAGATCTCCTTTCTGATACCCAACCTATCTTTATTCCTCCTTACCGTATAACTCTGGTAGAACTTAAGGAGTTGAAATAGAAATTAAAGGATTTATTGGATAAGGGTTTTATAAGACCGAGCATTTCACCATGGAGTGCTCCCGTGTTATTTGTTAGGAAGAAAGATTGGTCACTCCGAATGTGTATAGACTACCGGCAATTGAATAAGGACACCATAAAGAAAAAGTATCCAATTCCACGAATAGATGTCTTGTTTGATTAATTACAAGGAGCAAGCTACTTTTCTAAGATTGACCTCTATTTCAGTTATCATCAATTGCGGGTAAGGAAGTGTGATATTCCCAAAACTGCTTTTCAAACAAGGTATGGTCATTTTGAATTTGTAGTAATATCGTTTGGATTGACTAATGCTCTCGCTATATTCATGAATTTGATGAGTCATATTTTCAAACCATACTTGGATATGTTTGTAGTGGTGTTCATTGATGACATCTTGATTTATTCTCGAAATGAGGAAGATCATATGGGTCACTTGAGGATTGTATTGCAAACATTGAGAGAAAAATAATTATTTACTAAATTTAGCACGTGTGAATTTTGGCTAAGGGAAGTTGTATTTCTTTTCCATGTGGTGTCCGGTGATGGGATTAAAGTAGATCCAAAAAAAATAGAGGCGGTTAAGAATTGGTTTAGACAATGATGTCCTTTGAACATTAGAGGCTTTTAGGCTTAGCCTGATACTATAGAAGGTTCATTGAAGGGTTTTCTTCTATTGCTTCGCCTTTAACTAAGTTGACATAAAAGAAGGCAAACTTTCAATGGTCGGATGAATGTGAAAAGAGTTTTCAAATATTGAAGGATTGTCTCATGTAGGCTCCTATTTTAACATTGACCGAAGGTTCAAATAGGTTTGTTTCTTATTGTGATGCTTCACGTTTGGTCTGGTTTGTGTCTCGATGCATCATGGTAAAGTTATAGCCTATGCCTTTAAGCAACTTAAAGTGCATGATAAGAACTATCTAACCCATGATTTTGAACTTGCGGATTGTGTTTGCTTTGAAAATCTGGCGCCATTATCTTTATGGGGTGCATGTTGATGTGCTTACCAACCAAAAAAGCTTGCAATATGTGTTTATCCAAAGGGAATTGAACCTTAGGCAAATGAGGTGGCTTAAATCCTAAAGGACTATGACTGAGCGTACTGTACCACTCGGCTAAGCAAATATTATAGCTGATGGTTTTAGTTAGTTGCCTATGGCTAGTATTGCACATGTTGAGGAAAGTAAGAGGGAATTGGTTAAAGAGTTCCATAGATTGGCACGTTTAGGTTTGAGTTTGGTTGATTCCAATGATGGAGGCATTCTTACACATAATGGTTCAGAATCATCTCTTGCGGCAGACAATCACGACAAATAAGACAATGATCCGATTTTGGTTGAATTGAAGAAGTCAGTTGCCAAAAAAGCCATTTAATCTTTCTCCCTAAGGGGAGATGGGGTATTACCTTACCAAGGTCATTTGTGTGTTCCAAATATTGATGGACTAAGAGGGTTGATATTGAATGAGGCTCATAGTTCTCGGTATTCAATTCATCCAGGATCCACCAAGATGTATCGTGATTTGAGGTAAGTGTACTAGTGGAATGGCATAAAGAAGGACATAGCAGAATTCATGGCTAAGTGTCCTAATTGTCAACAAGTGAAAGTTGAACATTAAACAATAGGAGGTCTAGCTCAAGACATTGAAATCCCTACTTGGAATTAGGACGATGTGAATATGGACTTTGTCACCAGTTTGCCTCATACAAAAAGATAACATGATTCTATTTGGGTTGTTGTGGACCGAATAACTAAATCGGCACATTTCCTACCAGTCAAGACTTCTTATGGTGCCGAAGACTAGCTAAGTTGTACATTCGTGAACTTGTGAAACTTTATGGTGTTCCTTTGTCGATTATATTGGATAGAGGTACTTAATTCAATTTATATTTTTAGAAGTCATTTTAGAAAGGTCTTGGTACTAGAGTCTAGCTAAGTACTGCTTTCCATCCTCAAACTGATGGACAAGCCGAAAGAACGATTCAAACTTTAGAGGATATGTTGAGGGCGCGTGTGATTGATCTTAAAGGAGGCTGGGATGAGCATTTTCCATTGATTGAGTTTGCCTACAATAATAGTTATCACTCTAGCATTCAAATAGCACCTTTTGAAGCCTTGTATGAGAAAAGATGTAGTTCTCCGATGGGGTGGTTTGAAGTAGGTGAGATTGCATTGATTGGTCCAGACTTTGTAGTTGATGCAATGGAGAAAGTAAGGCTCATAAGAGAATGATTTAAGATGGCTCAAAGTCGTCAAAAGTCCTATTCGGACACTAGGGGGAGAGAACTTGAATTTGATGTGGATGATATGGTGTATTTGAAGGTTTCACCTATGAAATGGGTAATGCAGTTTGGTAAGAAAGGAAAGTTGAGTCCTAGATATATAGGACCCTATAGAATATTGAAATGTATTGGTAAAGTGACATATGAGTTAGACTTTCAACTTGAGTTGGCTTTGGTTCATCCGGTATTTCATGTGTCAATGTTCAGAAAGTTTGTGGGTGATCCAAATTCTATTGTGCCAATGGATAATGTGAGTATTAAAGAGAATTTGACTTATGAGGAGATCCGTATTGAGATTTTGGACCGCCAAGTGAAAAGATTAAGGAACAAAGAGGTTGTATCAGTTAAAGTCTTATAAAGAAATAAAGAAGTCAAAAGCGCTACATGGGAGGTGGAAGCGAGCATGAGGAAATGATATACTTACCTCTTTCCTTCCGATTCATCCTAAGGTACTTAGACATTTATACTCAAATCCTCTAAGAACTCCAACATTTCAGTTCCATATGTCATTCATATGCATGCATGATTCATGAAAATGATTGTTTTTCTCAAAGACTATATCCTATGTTAAGTATGAAGTTTATATGTTCTATGCATTTTTCAAAGTGTCCTCATGTTCATGTTGGGTTGCTAGTCCTTTTTACATGTCGTTTTTATATTAGTCAAATATTATTCGAGGAAGAATGTTCCCAAGGAAGAGATATTATAATATCTCGGTTGTGATAAAGGTAGAGTATGACATAATAAGATGAATAATTAGCCTTAGTGAATCAATTGGTAGGTTAAGGGAGATTTTCATGGAGGTCAAAATAGTCTTTTCCCTATTTTTATAGGGGAATGAATCTAGATAGTTTTTGGGATAGGTTCCTAATATATTTAATTCCCAAATCTCTTCATTTGCATTATTCATTCACTAATGACCATCCTCAAAATCTTCTCTCTACAAAAAAGGGCTCTCTAGATCTCCATTGAAGACCTAGCAAGAATCTTCTTAAAATCTCCATTGATCTTCAAGTTCTTCTTCAAGTTTTCTTCATAATTTATATTCAAGATATGCGGGATTAATCCATGGGTACCTTTCATTCATGGAGCCCAAAGAATTTCTTAAATCTTCCATAAGTATCAATTAAAGCTTTGAGACTTCTTAATTTCAACTTCAATTACATGAACTATGATGTATTTTGTGAATTCAAATCTATTTTTTCTATAAATTGATTGGTAATTTCTTGGGATTGGTAGATTTTTCATATATATTCATTATATTGTTAATTAGGGTTTAGGATTTCATTATAGAGGATGAAAACTCTAGAAAAATGATGAAAAATCTGGGAATTTATTGGGAAAATGCTGGGGCGGTGCGCCACTATCGCATCAGAAATAGGTATTTGTAGTTCTCCCCCTGGAGCGATGCGCCACTATAGCACCTGCAGAGCACCAGTGTTTTACAACTTGGCACGATGCGCCACTGTAGCGCCATCACCTAGTTTTCCAGAACACGCCTTCCCCAATGCCATGTATGTGATAAAAAATCTTTTTATTATTTTGTTGATCCTTACCTCTCATCAACTACTCTTCCAAGTGCATGAATTATATTTTTTTATGATTTAACCTCTCAACCAAGCATGAATTACTCTTCCATTATATGAACTTACTTTCAAGCATGACTATTCAAGTATGATATTCAAATATGTTTCAAATTATGCTTTCTTCATACAAATTATGAAAAAGGTGACTAAAGGCCTATGTTATGAATTATGTATGTATGATTTGCAATATGGAAGGACAATACCCGTATTATACTTATGTTATTAAAATAACTACTCTATGATTCAAACCTATGACGATGACTATGATATATGTTCATTACTATTTCTATGCTATGTATGTATTTCATGGAATTTGACTTAGCATCGAATGTGGACTTGAGGTGGTGGCTCAAAATATGGGGTCCTTATATAAAGTCTCTTGTCCCATAACTATGTGCCACCATAGGATTGTCCTTTTTGGCCTATCTAGTGGATCCACATATATCTTATGTATGACTCGCATAGCGGGATAGAGTCTACCGTGGCACGTAGATTCCCCTTTTCTTGGTTGTATGGGGAGACAACGAGATTTCATGTTATAGCTTGTATGGTCTTAATGTCGGTTATGATTCCTTTGCTACATATGTTTAATCACTATTATGCTACTTTATGATCTCTAACTATGTCCTTTGAATGCTTTGATCATCATGGTATTTCTCATGACTTTACTTAACCTTTTTATCACGTATATCTTGATCATTGTATCTTATGATTCATATTACATGTCATGCCCTCATACTTAGTACATTCCAACGTACTAATGCATACTTTTTGCCTATATTGTCTCATAATATAAGGGTTGAGGTTGAAGAACATATTCATCCACGTGGATAGTTAAGCTTTCCTATCCGGCAGTGTATGTGGTGAGTCCTTATCTATTCGGGACTAGTTATTGAGTTGCTTGTTATTTTCAAAGACTTTTTATGTGTTTCTTATTGAGGATGATCTAGGGACATGTCTTATCCCCCGCCCATATTCATTAGTAGAGGCATCTAGTTGGATAAATATTTTGAGCCTATATTTTCATATGATATTCTTAGAAATGAGGCTATTTGGGACAAGGTAGGAGTGGCCTCGGTGGAAGACAAGATGTGGGAAATGCGACTGAGATGGTTTGGACATGTGAAGAGGAGAGACACAGATGCCCCAGTGCGGAGGTGTGAGAGGCTGGCCATGAATGGTTACAGAAGAGGTAGGGGTAGGACAAAGAAGTATTGGGGAGAGGTGATTAGACAGGACATGACGCAGTTACAGCTTACGGAGGACATGACCTTAGATAGGAGGGTGTGGAGGACCCACATTAGGGTAGAAGGCTAGTTCATAGTCTCGTTATTCTTCTCTATCCGTAGGCGTAGTAGTGCATTACGATCTCTTGCGCTTTGATTTCTTATTTCTTTTATTTATGTTAATATTTATTACTTTCTATGCTTTGATTACTCTATTCTATCTGTGATGCTTTCATTATTTATTTATTCATTATTTGTTATTTGTTATTTGTATTTATTTATTTGTATTTATTTGTTATCTATTCGTTATTTGTTTGTTGTTTTTCTTATAAAGCTTTTAATTTCCTATTCTTATCTAACATTTTTTATGCGTTTATGCTTTTACTAAGCCGAGGGTCTCTAGGAAACAACCGTCCTACCTTGGTAGGAGTAAGGTCTGCGTACATTCTACCCTCCCTAGACCCCATGTTGTGGGATTTCACTGGGTTGTTGTTGTTGTTGTTGTATTCTTCATTTTCTATTCATGGATTAGACTCTCTTATGATGTTTTCGCTTTTACTTTACCTTATGTATGCTTATGATATATATAAGAGGCTTGGTTGAAGACCCTTCGGGGTTTCGATCTCCGTATTACGATTAGGCCCTAGGTCGGGTCATAAAAGATATACCTAGTACACCACATTTGGTTATGAAACAAGATAAATTTTTAATGCTCCATAATTGGTTCATGTGTATCCCCACTCAATGATGTATTTAGACTATCAATTGTGGTAGGCGATTAGAAGTTGAGAGATCATGATCATAAAATTAATATTGTAAGTCAATAGCTTGACAACCTATCGATTTCCAAAGTAAGATATGTTAGACTTAAACTCTTGCTAAGCTGTAGCTATGGAATTTTACCCAAGTCTGTGACAAACTCCATTTGAAATCAAATCAATAGTCAGTTAGTTAGTCAATTTAATTTTGGTAAACTATTAGTTTAAATAACCAATCAAACTTTTTCTCACACATATGCATTTACTTGAACTACATTCAAAGTTAATTATCTGGGAAATTAAAGTCCTCTTGATTTGAAAGTCCGATTTGAAAGAGACACTATATTACTTGGTTGACCATATATACATGCATGTGGTATTGGGAGTAATAAGAATTCTTCCACAAATCGTCTATAATAATCGGCTAAGCGCAAGAAAAACTTCGAATATTAGAAGGTGATAAAGGTATAGTCCAATTCTTCACCGCCTCAATTTTCATAGGATAAAATTGAATACCATTTCCATAGACAATATAACCAAGGAACGCCACCAACCTCAACCAAAACTCACATTCTCTAAACTTAGCAACTAATTAATGATCCTTGAGAACTTGCAATACAATCCTTAAATAATCGACATGTTCATCTGTACACTGAAAATAGATCAAACTATCATCGATGAACACATTAACGAGCATATACAACTATTGCTTGAACGCCCTGTTCATCAATCCATAAAAGTTGTAGTAGTATTTATTAGTCCAAAAGACATAACCAAAAATTCAAAGTGACCATACCGACTTCTAAAATCAATCTTCGAAATGTCACATTCCCTCACATGAAGCTAGTGATAACCCGACCAAAGATCGATCTTTGTGTAATAAGTTGCTCCTTGAAGTTGATCGAACATCTCATAAATCCTTGGAATGAGATACTTATTCTTGATTGCGACCTTGTTCAGCTGTCAAGAATCGATATATATATGAAGAGAAAGATCCTTCTTCCTGACAATAAGAACTGGAGCCCTTATCAAATAAATCCTTTAACTGTTCCTTTAATTCTATAAGTTCTATCTGAGCCATTTTATAAGAAGGGATATAAATAGTTTGGGTATCGAGAATAGGATCAATACAAAATTCAATTTCCCTTTTGAGAGGGATACCCAAAATATCATCAGGAAACACTTTTGAAAACTCATTCACCACCGAAATTGACTCAAGAGTAGGGGCTTTGAAATCGTTATCCTAACCCATATAATATGATAGAGACAACCTTTAGAAATTATTTTATGAGCTTTAAGACACGAGATGAATTGACCCTTAAACATGAAATTGCTACCCTTCCATTCTAAGACTGGCTCATTAGAAAATTGAAACTTGACCACTTGTGTTCTATAGTCGATAAAAACATACCATTCATGAAGTCAATCCATACCAAGAATAATATCTAAATTGATCATATAGATCTTTACAAGATCAACAGAGGTGATTGTATGGAAAATTATCACTGGACAATTTCTATATACTCGTTTAGCCAAGAATAAATCACCAACATAAATATAAACTAAAAATGGCTCTAACAAGATTTTGGGGCTAACATCAAATTTCATTGCAAGATATGGAGTAACAAAATAAAGAGTTGATCCCAAATCTAACATTGCATAAACCTCAAACTTAAAGACTCGTAACATACCCATCACCATATCGAGAGAATCCTCTAACTCTTGATGAGTCTGAGGAGCATAAAATTTATTATGACACTGTCCACCTCCATGCTAAGCCGGATGACCGAAACTAGTAGTCATTACTACCTCCACCTATACTATAAGTTATAGGAAAATATCTCACTCTATGACCAATCTTTCCACATACATAACAAGCATCAGAACCTACCAAATAATCATCTCAATGACTCTTCCCATACTTCTTGCATGTGGGGATAGTATGACTACTTAGAGCACTCCCTTGAGGCCTAGAGTTAGACACTCTATCCATGTTGCACATTGGAACCAGAGTACTAAAGGAATTCTTTCCGAGAACTCTGGGCAAAATTTAAAACAACCACTATTATCAAAGCTCCCATGTGAGTAGTCACCACCATCGGTCCTTTCCCTCTTTGACTTTCTATCCCTCTCTTTAAGCTTTTCCTCCTCTATTTGTTTCACCTGCATCATCAACTTCGATATTTCTATCTATTTCATCAAGATGGTGGTTCTACATGCTTTGGCCACCAAATTTGAAATACCCGATACAAACTAACTCATATGATTTTTTTTTTGCAACCATAAATGGAGCATACTTTGACAATTGAGTAAACTTTAATACATACTCTCTCACACTCATATTTCCTTGCTTTAGATTGATGAACTCTTGAATTTTGGCCACCCTTAACTCAAAGGGAAAGAAATGGTTAGGAAAGACATCTTTGAACACCTCCTAACCTAAGAGACCTGCTGTAAAACCTCGAAAGTTCAAAAGTCTGTAATCAGAGTTTAAAAGAGGATACCAGAATTTTTTTAGCTTTTTTGCACCAGTTTAGTTTCAAGGGCCATGTACATAGACCATATAACTCACCATGAGCTGTGAAAGGCACCATGGGAGTGAACTAGAAATTTGAGGAAAAGGGGGTAAAGTCCACGAGAAGGTTTACGGGTCATGGTGGACTCCATGGAATGTAGACCCGTCTGTGAACCTGACCCTCAAGACCCCAAACATAGTTGATGACCATGATTGGTTCTATGGTCTGTGGAGCTCTTGATGGGCCATGATGAGGCTCGTGAAAGTCGAACCCTCAGACCCATATTCTCCTTCAAGTTCACGACCATCACCATAGACCGTGGTGACTTTGACGATCCTTGGTGACCTCCCGTACAAGAGCCCATTCAGTTATGTTTTAAGGGTGTTTTAATCTTTTCCCTATTAACTCATTAATATATTTGGGCATTTTTGGGGATTAAGTCCTAGCCTATAGCTAATTCTTAACATTCCTCAACCCTAATTTATCCAAATTAAAAGATCAAACCTCCCAAAGCTTTTTCCAATTTCCCTACAAGGAAAGAACTAGGGAAAATTCTCCAAGCTTCCATTGAAAGGGTTAATTCAAGCTTTCTAAATTCCATATATGTGAAAATTCTTCCATGGGTCATCATTCCATCCATGGAGTCCCAAAGATTTCTCAATTTACTTTTCATAAATTTTGTTTAAATTTTAGTTTTGATCAAGTTCCTTATGGGTCAACTAAATTATGCTTTATTGAAATTATAATGGTTAATTCATGTATGCTTTCAATTCAATTGTATGTTTTCAATCATGCATTATCATATCAATTTCAAGCATAAATTTATGGATTTATGATCATGAAGTTTATGAATTCTCAAGTATGATTTAAGAAAGTTATGTTTGATGATTCAAGTATGTTTTGAAGTATAAAACTATGAATTGTGAAATGATTTCTCACACTATGCAAGTTATGATGATTTGGATGCTTATAAAGTTTAGTATTTGCAAGTTCAAGTTATGATCATGGTTTTTAAATTATTATTCTTATGTTATATTTTTATGATATTGAATTGGTTGATTTACCTTTCCTAATGACTATATTTTATGTATTCCATTGAGATTAACTTAAAAGCGAGTGAGATTTATGGTGGGGATCCACGAGGGAACCCTAGTAGTAGCCATTAGTTCCAAAACTTCATGCCACTATAGGTTTGCCATTATGGCTTAGCTAGTGGATTCACATATAACTCATGTTTATGTTTATGATACGGAGTATACCTTGGAAAGCAGCCTTTCTCTTCTCGATGTGGGAGTTACATCAAATTCCGTATTATACGTTACATGGTCTTACATGTTGTTTAAGGTTAATATCCCTCCTATGTAAATGTTATGTTCTATAAGTTCTTGTGATATTTATAATATATTGACCACATGATTATGATTATGATATTCAAGTGTTTTCAAGTTTTATATTCAAGTGTTTTCAAGTTTTACTCACATTTTCAATATATTGGTCATGCATCTCATGTTCATATTGCTTATGCCCTATTATTGTATATTCATAAATGATATGCTAAGAGTCTTGGTTAGAGCCCCTGGAGGTTCTAGTCGCTGTGTCACACCTAAGTCCTATTTTGGATTATGATAAACTTAGTACAAAAGCACAAGGTTTAAGGTGTTATAGGGAGTCTAACAGGTCACGCCATGTAGAGTCTTGCTCATAGGTGTGAAGTGCGCTACATCTATGAATAGGAGGCTATGAGGCATTTGGGAAACTTTACTTCTTTCATCATTCTTATGTTGTGCCATAGAGTTGAACACTAAGGTTTTTCTTCTAACACTTTTTTACGATTATAGAAATATGCCTCCATGAAGAATCCACATAGTATGGAATGTTGAGGAGGATAAACAAGCTCCAAATGATCCTTTGAACAAGTAAGTATCTGATGCAGAATTTTGGGCCGCATTCCAAGTGTTTGCCCAAGCTATGGCCGCCTAAGATAATAGGGAAGTGGTCTTTCTGGTAAACCTAAATATGGGTATGATGGCTAGACAAGTTGGTGATTTCACTCACATAAACCATCTCGAATTTCATAGTTTTAAGATGGATGAAGATCCATACGATTTATATTGAGCGTATTGGTAAGATTGTAGACATAATGGTTATTAGTCCGGTGGAAAAGATTGACTTGGTGGAGTATCTACTCAAAGGAGTAGGTCAACTTTGTTATGATCAATGGAAGGATAAAAGAGGTAGAGATAATGGTCTCGTTTATTGTAATGAATTCAAGAATGATTTCCTTGATTAGTTCTTTCCTTTGGACTTGAGGGGATCCAAGGTTTAAAAATTGATCAATTTGAGAAAATGTCATATGAGTGTAAGAGAGTATGGCCTCAAGTTCACTAAGCTGTCAAAGTATGCTCCTTTCATGGTTGTCAATCCAAGGGTTATGATGAGCAAGTTTGTTTTGGGTGTGCCGCACTTGGTGATAAAGAATATTAGAACCACCATTCTATTCAAGGATATGGACATCTCTAGGTTTATGACACATGCCGAATAACTAGAAAAGGAGAAATTGAAAGAGAGTTCTAAAAGGGAGTCTAAGAGGGCTCGAACCAATGGTGGTGAGTTTTCACATAGTAAGTTTTGAAATGGTGGTCATAATTTCATCAAAAGTACTCCGGCCAACATTTATCCAACACTCCGACTTCAAGTTCAACAAAAATAGGGTATCTAACCCTAAGTCTCAAGGAGGATCACCAAGCGGTCAACCTATTCCCCCATGCTAAAAGTATGGAAAAGAAACATCTTGGAGAATGTCTAGTGGGTTCGGGTGCTTGCTTTAATTATGGTAAAATGGGTCAACAAAAGAAGGATTATTCTTCCAGTGCTATTAAAGGTGCGGACGTTCGACCCCAAGCTCAAACTATTACAGCCCTACCATCTCAGCATGGTACTACTTCGGGTGGTGGTTAGTGCCAAAACAGATTCTATGCCTTTCAGACTCATCAAGAGTTAGAAGATTCTATTATGGTGACTAGTATGTTGAAAGTATTTGAGTTTAATGTTTATGCATTATATTCGGGTGATACTCTATCTTTTGTTACTTCTTATATTGCTATGAAATTCATTGTTAGTCCTGATATCTTATTAGAGATTTTTCGGTCTATACTCATGTTGATGATTCAGATGTGGCTAAAAGTGTCTATAGAAATTGTCAATTTCAATTTTCCATAAAATCACCTTAGTTGATCTTGTAGAGCTAGATATGAATAATTTTGATATTATTCTCAATATGGATTGACTTCATGCATGTTATGCTTTTATATGTTGTAGAACCTAGGTGATCAAGTTTCAGTTCATTAATGAGCCAATCCTATAATAGAAAGGTAGTAATTCCATGTTTAAAGGTCAATTTATCTCATGCCTTAAAGCTCAGAAAATCATTTCTAAAGGTTGCATATATCATCTTGTATGTGATAGGAATACGAAATCCAAAGCTCCTACTCTTGAGTCATTTTTAGTTGTGAATAAGTTTTTGAAATTTTCCCCAATGATCTCCCAAGTATCCCTCCCAAAAGAGAGATATATTTCGGTATTGATCTTTTTCCTGATACCCAACCTAACTCGATTCCTCCTTATTGAATGGCTCACAAAGAACATATGGAATTAAAGGATTAGTTGAAATATTTGTTGGATAAGTATTTTATTAGTCCGAGTATCTCATCATGAGGTGCTCCAGTTCTCTATGTTAGAAAGAACAATGGTTTTCTCCGTATGTGTATCGACTATTGACAGTTGAACAAGGTCACAATTAAGAATAACTATCCCGTCCTAAGTATTTATGACTTGTTTGATCAAGTTCAAGGTGTAAGCTACTTTTCAAAGATTAATCTTCAATCGAGTAAGGGAATGTGACATCCCGAAGATGGCTTTTAGAACTCAGTATGGTCACTTTGAATTCTTGATTATGTCTTTTGGACTAACGAATTCTCTTGAAACTTTTATGGATTTGATGAATAGCGTATTCAAGCAATACTTGGATATGTTTATTATTATGTTCATTGATAATATTTTTGTCTATTCTCGGAGTGAAGAAGAGCATGCCAATCATTTGAGGATTGTCTTGCAAGTTCTCAAGGATCGCTAATTTTTTTCTAAGTTTAGCAAGTGTGAGTTTTGGTTGAGGTTGGTTGCCTTTCTTGGACACATTGTCGCTGATAAAGGTATTATGGCAGATCCTAAGAAAATCAAAGCTATTAAGAATTGTCCTAGACCTTTATCTCCTTTTGATATTCAAAATTTCTTGGTCTTAGCCGGATATTATAGATGGTTTGTGGAAGGATTCCCTTCCAATGTATCTCCCTTGACTACTTTGACTCAAAAGAAGGTGAAATTCCAATGGTGCAAGGCATATGAGAAATATTTCCAAGAGTTGAAGGATATGGTTACTTATGCTTCGATGGGTTTGTGGTATATTGTGATGCTTCAAAGGTTGGTTTTGGTTGTACTTTGATGCAAAATGGTAAGGTTATAGCCTATAGCCTAGAAGCAAATGATTTGCTTCTAGGCAAATCATGGTGCATAAAAAATACTATTCGACTCATGAATTGGAGCTAGCAGCAGTTGTGTTTGCCTTAATGATTTGGAGCCACTATCAATATGGTTTCCATGTTGTTGTGTTCACCGATCATAAGAGTTTGCAATATGTGTTCAACCAAAATGATTTGAACCTTCGGCAAAGGAGATGAATTGAATTGTTGAAATATTATCATATAAGTCTATTGTACCATTCGGGTAAAGGGAATGTGGTTATCGATGCTCTTAATAGATTGTCCATAAATAGTATAGCTCATATTGAGGATGAAAAGAAGGATTTAGTTCATGATATTCATAGACTAGCTCGTTTGGATATTTGGTTGGTTGATTTGAAAGATGGTGGTGTTAATTTGCAAAATGGTTCTGAACCATTGCTTGTAGAGGATGTTAAGGCAAAGCAAGATAGTGATCCTACTTTGGTTGAGTTGAAGAAAATAGTAGCCAAAAAAACCATTAAGGCTTTCTTCCAAGGGGGAGATGGTGTACTTAGATATCAAGATCAGTTTTGTGTTCCTGACATTGATGGCTTAAGGGAGATGATATTGTCTGAGGCTCATCATTTGCAGTATTATTTCATTCGGGTTCCACAAAGATTTATTGATATTTGAGGAAAGTGTATTGGTGGAATGACATGAATAAGGATATTGTGGAGTTTTTGGCTAAGTGTCCGAATTGTCAACAAATGAAAGTTGAACATCAATAGCTGAGAGGTCTAGCTCAAGATATTGAGAATCCTAATTGAAAGTTGGAATAATTGAATATGGACTTCATTACGAGTTTTCCTCGTACCTGTAGGCAACATGATTTGATTTGGGTGGTTGTTGACTGAATCACTAAGTCGACACAGTTTCTTTCTGTTAAGGCTTCCTATTTAGCCGAGTACTACGAGGCTTTATATTTGTGAGTTGGTTAAGATTCGTTCTATTTTGTTATTAATCATTTGAGACCAAGGTATTCTATTCAGATCTTAGTTTTGGAGGTCCTTTTAAAAGGGTCTTGGTACTTAAGTTAAGCTTAACACAACTTTTCACCATCAAACAGATGATCAAGCCGAGTGCACTATTCAGTGCTTATAAGACATGTTGAAATATTGTTTCATTGACTTTAAGGGTAATTGGGATAATTATTTTCCATTGATAGAGTTTGCCAATAATAATAACTTCCATTCTAGCATTCAGATGGCTTCATTCGTAGCCTTATATAGTAGGAGATGTAGGTCTCCTATTGGTTGGTTTTAACCTTGTAAAGTTACCTTGATTGAAACTGAGTTGGTATATGAGGCCATGGATAAGGTTAGATTTGTTAGAGAAAGATTGAAGGCAGCTAGAGTCGACAAAAGTCCTATTTAGATGCGAGGAAAAGGAAACTTGAATTTGAGGTAGATGATTGGGTGTACTTAACAATCTCATACATATAGGGTGTGATGCTTTTTGAAAAAAATGGAAAGATCAGTCCCTGCTATGTGGGTCCACATCAAATTTTGAGGTAGATTGGCAAGGTGTTATATGAGTTGGATTTTCCCTTAGAATTAACTTCTGTGCATCCGATGTTTAATATGTCATTATTGAGGAAGTTTGTGGTGATCCTAGCTTTATGGTGCCTTTGGAAAATATTGGTGTGAAATAGAGTTTGTCCTATAAGGAGGTTCCCATTGAGATTCTAGACCATCAAGTGAGAAGGTTGAAAAATAGGAAAGTAGCTTCCATTAAGGTGTTATGCAGGAACCAAGAGGTTGAAGGTGCTACATGGGAAACTGAAGCTGATATGATGTCACAATATCTTCATCTCTTTCCTTTCATTCCTAGTTGAGGTATTGAGTTCCTTCAAGATTCACTCCTTCCAATCCATGTGTTTCAGTAATTCTTATGTTTTCATATGCATGCTTGTTTATGAAATGAGTTTTTACATCATGTTTTAGCTTAGGATTGAGTATGCCATGGTTTGATGGATTTTTGATATGTTTTGCATTCATGTTAGGTTGTTATTATCTTTCCGAATCTATTCATAATAGTTTGAGTCCTATTCCAGGATGAATGTTCTCAAGGTGGATATATTGTAAGACCCCAAAAGTTGAGAAGTCAGAAATTGGAGTTTAAAAAAGGATCTTGAATAAAATTCAGCTTTTTGGCACTAGATGGGTTTCACAGGCCATGTACATAGACCGTATAAATCACCAAGAGTCATGAAAGGCATCATGAGAGTGAACTAGAAATTTGAGGGAAAGGGGGTAAAGTCCATGATAGGATTTATGGGTCGTGGTGGAGTCCACAAATCGTAGACACATCCATGAACCTAACCCCCCAATACCCCAACATAGTTGATGAGAGGAACAGTTCCATGGTCAGTGAAGCTCTTCACCGGCCGTGATGAGGCCTATAAAAGTTTACCCCTCATTCTGAGTTCTCCTTTAGGTTCACAACCATCACCATGGACCGGTGGAGACTTTGACGATCCGTGTAACTTTCCTCAAAATTCTCACAAGTGACTTAAGAATGCCTTGGGAATAGGTCACTCACGTAATAAATCATCCTTAATATTTTTGGCAAATCTAAGTTAGGAATCTCGATTAGGGGGTCAAAACCTGTGAGAAAATAGTCTCGGTAGATTTTTAGTACCCGTATATCGAAAGATAGATTTTTCAAGAAACTACAAAAAACAGTGAAGTGTGCAGCATCTCCTCATCGCACACTTTCTCCCATTCAGTGAAGTTTTCCCCGAGTCAAAATTTGGCTAAAAATCTCATTCGCTCAAAATTTGCCTATCAGGGAACACCTCCGCATCGCGGACCTAGGCCATGGTTTTTGTCCGAATTTAGTTTTTAAGTAAGGAACTTTAGACTTTTTCCAAATTGTTAGTTAATGAACCTGGACGTTTTTAGGATCTAATTCTACTCCATAAAGTACCTTAAACCTATAATTCTATTCATTCTTCTACAATTCGCCTACTCAAATATTTCTCTCTCTACAAAAGACTCTCAAGACTCCATTGAATATTTCAAAGAAATTCACTCAAGCTCTCCATCAAAACTCTCATGTTCTTCCAAATTATTTGGTTTTCTCACTCAAGGTATGTGGGTATTGATTCATGATTTCTTTCATCCATGAAGCCCAATCAAATTCTCAAGTTTTCTATCAAATTAAAGTAGGATACTTTATGGATTTTATGATCTCTATTACAATTGCATGAATTATAATTCAAATTATGATTATGAGTCTATTTTAATATAAATTGATGGTTATTGCATTGAATTAAAGATTTTATCTATGAATTCTCCTATATTGATCTCTAGGGTTCATGATATTAACCATGGGTATTTCAATTATACTTCCGAATGATAATATCTTTATGAATTATGTATGGGCTAATAGAAAGTATATCATCATGCATGTTTTCAAGTAAATTTCATGATATTAAGGACAATTGATCATGTATTCATATTTTACCCTAATTTCTAAGTATGAATTATGATTATGTATTTCAATTACGATAATAGACTATAAGCATGTTTCAAATTATGATTTTTTATGCAAATTATGGAAACGGTGACTTAGGGCCCAATGTGGTGCCTTAAGGCCAAATGATATGAACCATGTATGTATGATTTGTAATATGGAAGGAAAATACCTGCATTGCACTTATGTTATGAAAATGAGCTACTTTATGATTTCAAACCTATGATCATGACTATGATATATGTCATTATGATTTCTATGCTATGTATGTATTCTGTGGGACTTGATTTAGCACCGAGTAGAATTAATGTGTGGGCCCTACCAAAAGCCCTAGTAGCAACCTCATGTCTCTTAAAGTACGTGCCACTGTAGGTTGCCTTCATGGCCTAACTATTGGAACCACAAATAACGTATATATGACCTGCCTAGCGGGGTAGAGTCTACCTGGACAAGTAGTTTCCCCTTTTCTTTGTTGTATGGGGAGACAACAAGATTTTATGTTATAGCTCTCATGGTCTTATTGTCAGTTATGGTTCCTATCCCACATATGTATGATCTCTTATGTATGTCATGATTTAAATTATTATTTTAAAATAATTTGGTCATTATGATTTTCTCATGACTTTACTTATCTTATCTTATCATGTGTTTTACTTGACCATTGCATCCCACGATTTACGTTTGATGTCATGCCCTCATACTTAGTACATTCCAATGTACTAATGCATACTTTTTGCCTACATTATCTCATAATGTCGGGGTTGAGGTTGAAGATCATAATTATCTAGGTGGCCAGTTAACTTTTCTATCCGGTGGTGTTTGTGGTGAGTCCTCATTTATCGGGGACTAGTCATCGAGTTGATTATTGTTTACAAAGACTTTTGTTATATTGCATATTTAGGGTGATCTAGGTACATGTCTTAGCCCCCGCCCATGTTCATGAGAAGAGGTATCTAGTTGGACAAATGGTTTGAGTCTATGTTGTCAGGTGACATTCTTTATTTACTATTCATGGTTTAGAATCTCTTATGATGTTTCCGCTCTTAAGAATCTCTTATGATGTTTCCGCTCTTACTTTACCTTATGTATGCTTATGATATATAGAAGAGGCTTGGTTGGAGACCTTCGTGGTTTCGACCGATATGTTACGACTCGGCCCTAGGTCGAATCGTGACAAACTTGGTACCAGGGCACAAGGTTCAAGTGTCCTAAGGAGTCTAATATGCTGCATCAAGTAGAGTCTTATTCAGTGTTTGAAGCATGTCACATCTAAGAATAGGAGGCTATGAGACGTTTTAGGAATACTCACTTCTTTCATGATCTATGTCGTGCTATAGTCTTTATTGTAAGACTGTTTTCCCTAACGGTCTTTCTTTGCGATTTTAAAAAGAATGGCTCCAAGAAGATTACCGTTTCCAAGGGGAAATAATGCAATGAAGCCCAATCTCCCTTGGCTCTTCAAGATAATGGTCCTCTACCAAACCAAGTGACTAATGCAAAGTGGTGACCAACCAAGGGATTGCGGCTCCTCCTAATGTTTTTACTACAGTCTCAAGAGTGAGGGACTTTGCATGAATAAATCGTTTGGAGTTTCATGGCTCAAAATTTGATGAGGATCCTCAAGAGTTAATTAATGAGGTCTACAAGATAGTGAGCATTATGGGGGTGACTTCGGAAGAAAAAGTGGAGTTGGCGGCTTTGTAAATTAAGGGTTTTGCCCAAGTTTGGTACACTCAATGAAAGTTAGAGAGGGTGGATGAAGGTCCTATTAAATGGAAAGCTTTCAAACTTGCTTTCCTTGATCAGTTTTTCCCACTTGAGTTAAGGGAGTCTAAAGAGTTGGAGTTCATAAATCTTCGACAAGGAAATATGTGGATGAGGGACTATGCCCTCAAGTTTACTAAGCTATCCAAGTATGCTCCTTCATTGGTTGCCGATCCACATGTCCAAATGAGTCAATTCATATCAGGGGTATCCAGCTTAGTTACTAATGAATGTCCTACCCTATGCTTGTTAAAGAGATGGATATATCTCGTCTCATGAGTTTTACCGAACAAATTGAGGGAGAAAATCTCATGGAGATGACGATGAGGGATTCTTAGAGTGCCCATTATGAAGGTGGGTTCTTCAATGTTAGGACTAGTGGTAGTAGTGGAATCTTTCAAAAAGGACAAAGCTCGGGAAAGAAGTTTTCTAAGGATAGGGTGCCATACCCTAAACCTCAAGGAGGAGGAGGTGTGAATGCTAGTAGCCCTTCTTTTCCTAAGTGTGCAGAGTGTGGAAAGAATCATGGAGGAAAGTACTTGATAGGAATGGGAGCTTGTTATGGATATGGCAAGATGGGACATAAGCAATCTGAGTGCCCTCATGTTTCCAATAAGGGTGGATAAGGTGGTACTCTAGGAGGCCATGTGTAATAAGGCGCCCAATCTCAAACTAATTCTATGTGAGGTACCGTGTATTTATGGTACTTTAAATGCTTTAAAAAAATTAAGAATGTGCATGTCTTTTAAGCATATGTTAGGATGTTTGTTTTTAGTTGTGCATACTTTGTAGCAAACTAAGTTGGAGAAATGATTGAGGGATTATAGAAGTGAAGGAAGGTAGTTTTTGAGGTCTACGAGCTTATACTACGACTCTTCATTTGACATACGGGTCGTAAGTTTTAGTCGTCAAAGCATGAAGTGAAGGAATAAAGGAATAGTAAAGGAAACGAACACATTATAAGGCTCATCGATATTTAAATGAGTCTTAGCAGTCAGTCATGGCTAGAATTTGCAAGTGGTGAAAGGGCAGTGTCTATGACCCCTATTGACGAGTCATCCTCAAGATAATGAGCTGTAGAGAGTGGCTGTATAAAAGAAGAATCCATCAGTACAAGGTGAAAGAATATGAGCTGGGTCTATAGCTCATCTGAAAGCTTTCGACCCATAGAAATGAGTCGTACACCTGATCTGAATTTTAGTCTCCTATGGTTTCCAAATCCACATATATTTAGGAAAGTTAGTCTATAAATACACTTCTTAGGTTCAGATTTATGTATGTACATTTTTGGGTTTGAGAATGTAGCTTAAACTACTTTTGAGCTTTTATTCTTGAATTCGGGTTTTGTTATTGATATTTTACGTTCGAATTTTATTGAAGATTTTTTGAGATTTCACACTTCTCATTGTAAGTTTATAATTTCTTTTAACCTGAATGCTATTAAGTGTGAACATGTAGTTATGAGTAGCTAATTCCACAATTAGGGTTGTGGGAATCATGAAGAATTAACGATGTAGAACTTAATAAAAAGTAATTCTTGAATAGTGTGCATGCATATGTTGTTTTTCCCTTCAGTTTGATTGCTTTTTAACGGTGGCCAATGTTTGAACTCACCTTATACTTACTTTCCGGATCAAGGAGGTAACAAATGGTAAAAGGGATTAAGCAACGAGATTTGAGGCTAATCATCCTCATCTAATTAGCTTGTACAGATCAAGGGATAGCTAAATCTGAGATCATTGTTATGGGTTAGTAAGGAATACACTTGTAGATGGATCAAGTTGCATCATAAAATTTATCTATTTGTCGGATCAAGGATCAAGGTGAAATTAACTTATCGATTCTATATGTAACACACTAGGAAATAATTACTAATAAAAAATCTACTTAGTTAACGATTCGTGGGAAACACATAAAACCCCAGTTTTATTTTTTATTGATTTAAACCATATTAAACCGTACTTTTATTCGTTAACATTTGCTATTTAATTTATTGATCAGTTTATAAAAATCTACCCCTCTTGTTTTCTCTTTTTACGAAAATAACTTGATTACTACAACAAATAATAAACAATTGATCTAAAGTATAAATGATATTCCTCTTGGGATCGAATTAACCTTCCTTAGGTTCTATATTTGATTAATGATCGCTTTATGCTTTTTTAAGGAAGTGTAATTTGAGCATATCAAATTTTAGCGCCGTTGGTGGAGAATTTGGCTTTTATATTAAGATTAAGTTTATTATTTGATTGGTAATTGTTATTTCATTATTTGATGTTACTTTTCCTTTTGTTTGTGCTGTACCAGGTTTTGAATCCTAGTGCATGCCAGATATGAGAAGTCAAGAGAATCTCTTGATTCCCTTCAATCCCGAAATTGAAAGAGCATTACGTAGGATGGTGAAAAATAACAGTAATAATGAAGGACACAAACTTAGGGATGGCGCAAAAATTCTTGGATAGCAACATGACAATGCACCACAACATACTCCGCAACATCAATCAAAAAATGTCCTTAATAACCCATAAGTAGCAAGACAACATCCTTCACCGAGACAACGTCCTAAATTCGGCATATGGAATAATTATGGGGTTCATACTAACGTTGTCGGAACTATGGGTGCGATTGTGTTACCTCCAGTGCCACCAAGAATAAAGTCTAGCATCACTAGTGGGCTAATTCAAATGCTTCATAGTAGAGGACTATTTTCGGGATTGCCATCTTAAGATCCATACATTCATCTTCAGGATGTGCCATATGTTTGTCAAAGCAGTATTGGTGGCCCAGGCTTGAATATGGATATCATTGGATTGCACATTTTTCCGTTATAACTTACTGGAGAAGCTTCAATTTGGTTGTCCAAACTCCCGTACAATTCCATCACAACTTGGGATGAATTACACCTAGCATTCAAGGAGAAATATTTCCCATTATCCAAGAAGTTGAAACTAACTGACAGAATCAATAATTGCTAATAGTTTCCCAGAGAGTCAATTTGTGGAGCTTGGAAGATATTTGTAAAGTATCTATGAAGTATGCCAAATTATAGGATAGAGGATGAGTCACTTCTTGAGATATTCTACCGTGCTCTTGATGATAATGGAAAGGATATTACTGACACCATCAATGGAGGAGTGTTTTTGGCTAACACTTTCCAAAAGGCCACAGAGAGACTTGATCGTGTTACAAAGACCAACAGAGCTTGGAGCACTAGGGACATAGAAAATTCATAAACCTCTTTTTCTGTTTGCACAAATCAGAATCCCAACTTACAGAATGAAGAGATACTTCAAAAGCTAGCTCAATTAAAGACTAACATTAGGTTGGTAGTCAATAGCATGGGATAGGAGAAAGTTAATACAATTGACCTTCAAAATAGGGCACCAAGTTATAATGATTATGGATATGAGCAAGATGCCTATTATGTGAATGATCAAGTGGGGGGTTGCCGGACCAACGTCCAAGCATCCAATCAGGATTCTTGGCGCCAAGGTCAAGGAAATCAAGGTCAGAACTATAACAACTTCAATCGAGAGGGCCTTTACAACCGCGACAACAATTAAAATCGTGATGGAAACTACAATTGTGAGAATAATTACAACCAAAATGGATACAATGATCGAAACTGTGGGCAAGGCAGAGAAGGTGATTGGAAAAGGAGAGACAACAATAATGGTGGTGCATACATCCCTCTCGAAAATCAAGATGGGGGATCAATACTTGCAAAAATTGAAGACATGATGGCAAAGATGATGAAAAAGTATGATGCAACAGAGGATAATCTTAAGGAGATATACAATTATCTTTTTGGAATGAATCAAAGAGTTGAATAACATTCGATATCCATAAAACTTATTGAGCAACAATTAGGGTAGATTTCTTCATCTTTGAACCCACTCCAAAAAGGGACTCTCCCAAGTAATACAATTCAAAATCCAAAGAATGACAGGCAATGCATGACAGTGACCACCCAAAGTAGCATTCAAATGGTTGATCCACCTATGCTAGAACTTGAGGATGATGTACACGATGTGGTTATTAGTGAGGATGAAACCAAAAGAAAAATCGAGGAAGAAGCAATAGGCGAAGAGCCAAGCACTGAACAACCTAAAAAAGAAGGTGCAAAGCATGACGAGAAAGCAGGCAATGCAAAAGATGTTGATCCGACTCCAATTCTAATGCCAAGACCTCCCCCTCCCTTTCCATAAGAATGAAGAAAAAGGCCGAAGATGGAAAGTTCCTTAAGTTTATTTCCATGCTAAAACAACTTTTAGTGAATGTTACCTTGATAGACGCTCTAGAACAAATGTCGGGTTGTGTCAAATTTATGATGGATCTTATCACAATGAAGAAAATGGTAAGCTTTGAACCAGCCAACAACTTGCATCATTGTAGTGAAATCGCCACGCATTCACTATACCATGTACTATTAGGGTATTCAATTTTACAAAAGTGTTGTGTGGCCTAGGTGCTAGCATTAACTTGATACCGCTAGAGGTGTTTTGATAATTGGGATAGGAAACCCCCAAATCGACGTCAATGCGGCTCTTGATGGCAGATCGTACTGTGAAGAAGATCGTGGGTATTGTTTATGATGTCTTAGTAAAGGTTGAATCATTTATATTCCCTGCCGACTTCATCATTCTTGATTGCGAAGTAGACTTTGATGTTCCTATCATTCTGGGTAGACCATTCATGGCAACTGGACGTACTTTGGTAGACATAGAAACTGGCAAACTAAAATTTTGACTAAATAATAAAGAGGTGATTTTTGATATTTGCCAAGCAATGAAGCATCATACTGAACTATGAGTTGTATCCGTGATTGGTATTATCGATGATTTACACCAAAAATATCTATTGAAGAAAGGATGGGTGTTGAAGATTTAGCTGCCATTATCATGAACTTTGATAAAGATCACACTAGAGAGTATGATGAGATAGTTTGTGCACTAAGTGGAATTGATACTTTTAATTACGCACCCACGAGACTCGATCTAGACTTGAAGAATAGAGAAACTCCGCCTGCATAGCCATCCATCGAAGAATGTCCAACTTTGGAACTTAAAGCATTGCCAGCTCACTTGCAATATGCATTCTTGGGAACCAACAACACACTACCAGTCATAATAGCTGCCAATCTTCATCAAAACCAAGTAGAAGCTCTTACATCTATCTTGAGGCAATTCAAAAGAGCAATAAGGTGGTACATAGCTAACATCATTGGCATACTACTGGGTATCTATACTCATTAAATCCAACTCATGCCAGATTTTATACCAAGCATTGAACACCAATGATGTCTCAACCCACCTATGGAAGAGGTAATTAAAAAAAAGATCATCAAATGGTTAGATGCTGGAGTTGTTTATCCAATGACAGATAGTAATTGGGTAAGTCCTATCTAATGTGTACCAAAAAGGGTGGTATTATTGTGATGCCAAACATAATCGATTATCACAAGAGCAACTAATGGACTGAAAAAGATCACTTTCCAACGCTTTTCATGGATTAAATGCTCAACCGTCTAGCTGGTAAAGGTTGGTACTATTTTCTTGATAGATATTCAGGCTACAATCAGATCTCTATAGCACTAGAAGATCAAGAGAAGATTCAAAAGAATGACATTCAAATTGTGTAACGCACCGGCGACCAGATTCTATCACTACTTCATCAAACACTCTTCCAAAATAGCACATCCTCTATGAAAACTACTAGAGAAGGAGATGAAGCATGTATAGAAGTATTCGAAGAATTAAAGAAAATGTTAGTATCGGCTCCTATCATTATTGCAACAAATTGGGAGCATCCTTTTGAAGTCATGTATGATGCAAGTGGAGTAGCAGTTGACGTAGTATTGGGACAAAGGCGTGAATATATTTTACATCCAATATGCTATGCTATCAAAGCCCTTAATATTGCTCAAAGAAACTATACCGTGACCGAACAAGAGTTGCTTGCCGTTGTGTTTGCTTTTGATAAGTTTAGATCTTACATATTGGGCACCAAAGTTATTGTACACACAGACCATGCTGCATTAAGAGTCTCATGGAAAAAAAGGATGCAAAGCCAAGACTTATTCGTTGGGTATTGCTATTACAAGAGTTCAACTTTAAAGTGAAAGATCGGAAAATGACAAAAAACCAAGTTGCGGACCATCTCTCTAGGCTTGAAGAAAAGGCGATGTTAATGTTTGAAAATGGAGTTGAGATAAACGACAATTTCCCATACGAACAAGTATTATAAGCATCACATGACTTAATTCCATGATTTATCAATTTTGACAACTATTTGGTCAGCGATATAGTGCCATCTGATTTAAATGTTTATCAACTCTACAAGTTCATGTCCAACATAAAGAAGTTCTTCTGGGAAGAACTATACTTTTTCCGTATGTGTGCAGATGTGATTATTCGTTGTTGTGTAACTGAAGTAGATTTGAGGAGTGTTTTGGAAGCATGCCATTTGTTGCCCATCAGAGGCCATCATATTGGTATCTGGAAAGCCTACAAGATCCTACAATGTGGGTATTACTGACTAACAATTCATCATGACGCTCATAATTTTGCCAAATCTGGTGATCAGTTCCAAAGGGAAGGAGGAATTTCAAGGAAACATAAACTCCCACTCACCCCTATTCTAGTAATATAATTGTTCTATGTATAGGGAATTGACTTCATGGGGACTTATTTAAGTTCAAGGGGAATGATATACATCCTCGTTGTAGTTGACTACGCGTTTAAATGGGTTGAAGTTGTCATACTTCCCAAAAATGAATCTAGGAGTGTCATTACCTTCCTCAAGCATAACATCTTCTCAAGATTTGGTACACCAAGGGTAATAATCAGTGATAGAGGTTTCTATTTTTGCAATCAATTGTTTAAAGCGTTACTTGAAAAGTATGGGGTTCACCATATTTTAGCAACTCCTTATCATCCACAAACTAGTAGATAAGTTGAAGTCTCAAATTGTGAAATCAAGCAAATAATTGCAAAGATGGTGAGCACAAATAGAAAGGATTGGTCAAGGAAGCTTGATGATGCTCTATGGTCTTACCACACCGCATTCAAGATGCCTATAGGTATGTCTCCCTATCAACTTCTCTTTGGAAAATCTCGTCATATGCCCATAGAGTTGGAACACAAAGCTATGTGGGCATTGAATAAATTGAACATGGATTGGGATGCCACGTTAAAGCAAAGGATAAATCAAATAAACGAGCTTGATGAGTTCCTCCTAAATGCATATGAAAGCGCAACTTTGTACAAAGAAATAATGAAGAAATATCATGACCAAAAGATTGAAAAGTGAACATTTGCACCCGGAGACTTAGTCCTTCTTTTCAACTCAAGGATGTGTTTATTCCTTGGCAAACTAAAGTCTAAATGGTTGGGACTACTTAGAGTCAGTCATGTCTTTCTACATGGTGTGGTTGAGCTAGAAAAGAAGGATGGTATGAAGTTCAAAGTTAATGGTCAATGAATCAAAGCATACATAGGCACAGAGGATGAAATCAAAACCATGGAAGCATAGAAGCTTAGTGAAGTCTGAGTAACTAAGTATATCCACGTCGTATCGCGACGTTAAATCAAGCGCTATTTAGGAAGCAACCCAATATAGTCATGTACTTTTACTTGTTAGCTTTTACGATAACTTAGACGTTGTCAAGGTCCGTGTCAAATAAGAGTCACAAAAAGCATAAAAAAAATTAGGCCCAAGGTTGATATGTGCCCATACCGACTTGGAAATATTGGAAACAGAAAGGGACTCAGAAAGATGCACGAGTCCAGTGTATGGGTAGTAGTAACTTATATGGCTCCTACACTTGGTTCGTCAACCCCAGACTGAATACAAAAAGCAATTTTAAGTCTACGAGTCTACTCTATGATCCATAGACATCTCTACAGCTCATAACCTATACTCGTAGACTCCAGGTATGTTTCCTTTCCTTTGAAATAATCGACGATGCAAGCCTACGACCCGTGTCTACTCTTACAGGTCGTAGCTTGCCTATTTTGCGGGTAGTATAACTACCCCGACCCGTATAACTGAAACACATAAAATAAAGTTATTTGAAATGTTACAATAATTCTTTCTCTTCTCTTCCAAACAAACCTCACCAAATTCCATCATCAATGAACATAATTTGAAGCTCAAAACTGTCCAAAATCCAAAAAACCCAACTCATTGAGCATCTAGAAATATCAAACCCAAAGTCCATCCCAGTTTAATATTTAGCGGATTTCCTTCTTTCTTGTGGTAAGTTGATCTTTTAATGATACATTTCATGTTTACATTGCTTACATAGGTTTAACTGAAATGCATTAATTAGGGTTCTTAGTTGTAACAAATTTTATGCTTAATTGACCACATAAGGGGTATTGAATTGCCTGTGTAATTTCACTTTCTGAACTTTAAAATCTCCTAGGTGGGGGAGGGGGTGTTCTACGAGTCATAGAGAATTCTATGAGGCATAATTACCCCTCGTCAAAGGAGATTTAAAGTCCAGTTGGGAATCTTCCCAGGTACAGACCAGTACGAGCCTACTTATGACTCGTATACTCTTATACATCTCATTTATATGGCTCTTTAATAGAATGGGAAAAGTGGTAGAGCGTGGGGGGTTATCTTATGAGGTTTTTGGTTTGTTAAAATTATAACTAGGAGCACTGGGTTTTGTTGAAATTATGCGTATGATTCATTAAAAAGAAACAAACACGAAATCATTCCTTTGAAATATATTTATCGTCACTGAATCTTGCATGGTTCAAACAAGGGTTTTCTACGATTCATAGATCCTTCTTTGGGTCATAGTTAACCCTCATAAATGACACCTCTAGATAAGTGGTTAGGTTTTGACATTCACCAAGGGACATGAGTCTAAGTATGGGTCGTAGAGAAATATATGTCTCATGCATTGAACTCGTCTAAAATAAACTGATAACTTTCAGTAGCATAGAACTAGGCGTACGACTGAACCTTACGGTCTGTATAAACCCCTATGGGTTGTAAGGACCTTTTATAATCAAACTTTATAGACTACAACCTGCAGTTCTAAGTCTATGACTGAACTTTACAATCTGTACAAACTCCTATGGGTTGTAAGGCTCTATCGTAGACTAACTTTAGAGACTCAATACTTGCAGGTCTGAGTGTATAGGTTGAGTATACGGGCCGTTTATTCTTCTATGACCCATATATTCACCCTCGTAGGACCACACATTGTGACTATCTAGTATCTTCTTTACTTATTTTCTTGTTATGTTTGTGTCCTCACTCTTCCTCTACTAGTATAATGTCTCCAAAAAAATTATTGAAGTAGGGTAGTGGGAAGAAAATTCCATCAAAGAAGGAAGCCGTGGAAAACATTAGATGACGCCTCAAAGATGTGCCCATAGAAGCTGAACTTAGTACTTTTGAGGAGGAGTCCTCTCATGAATCCATGGCACCATTGGTGAAGAGATCCAAATCACATCACTCCAACCAATTCGTCTCTTCATCGACACTATATAGAGACTCCCCCCATACCCACACATCTGCAACATCAACACCCTTCTATTCTCAAGAGAGAGATTTAGCAGAGGTGGATAAAAGTGATAATGACTCCATACCACCATCCGCTTCAGGATCTGAATCCCTCGTGGGGAAGGCAATGCCTGAGAAGCCCTCTATACCAATCCACATAGGAGGTCAACTGAAGCAATGGAGCATGCATGGGCTACTAGATTTCTACAAAATGGGGAAAGAGAGAAATGATCATCAAAATTTGAAGACACCCATTACTGAGGATCTGCATATGATCACAATTGGGCTGGAAGTAGTTCCTGAGATTCGTGACTTTTTCCATCGTCACCGACTAAATTGGATGGCTGAGCACCCTGGGAGTTATAACAACAAAATGGTTCGAGAGTTCTATGCGTCATATGTAACCACAATCAAGTAGTTGGCTCTTTCCAAAGCAAAGGAACTAGAGCAGCCAGTTCTCTTGACCACAATGGTTTAGGAGATCCCAATTAGTCTATCTGAGGAGACTGTCCAACGTATAATCTATGGCCAAAACTTTTTATTGGCAACCCCGACAATGGAGTTTGATTAGAAAATAAGGGTAGTTCATGATAAAAATGCCATACAGGATCTAGTGCAACGCGGTGAGCTACTTAGATGGGTAGCGGGTTATATAGAGGAGCATGGCATCACAACAGATTATGTGTCACACCTAACCCCTATCACTACCCAACCTCATAGGCCATAATGGGTGCCCAAAATAGGCACTCACGTATATCCCTACTATCTGTAAGTAAATCTTTCCCCTTTTTAATTTATAGCACATCAACAGGCAGGATAATATATAAGCCAATGAGGCTTATCATAGGCACCACTATACATACATGCATATACAACCTATATACAATCCACATACATGTCCATAGACCTCTAAGAGTAAGAACAGTAACATAAGGTGGGATAGGGCCTACACCGTACCCGCGACCAAATAAGTATATACATCGAGGGTTAATACCAAATCTAAGCTCTGTCACAATGGAGCACTTCTGAACTGCTGAGTGAAACTCCTACGCTGACGGATCCCTAAAGTGTGTATCTGTACTTACGGGCATGAACGTAGCCCCACTGAGAAAGGGAGGTCAGTACGACATATGTATTGAGTATATAAAGCATAGACATCATAAGGAAATTACAGTTCACGTAGGGATGCAGGGGACAAGTATAATATTTAACTATTTACTGTACTCGCATCGTATAAAAGAAATTCATACATATTACCATCATGTACTGTGTCTGGCCTGTTTTGGGGAATCGATATCATCATATTATCATATACCGTACCCAGCTATTTATGGGACTCGGTGTCATAATCATCATATATTGTACCTAGCCCTTTATGGGACTCAATGTCATAATCATCATATGCATATATATATTATTAACGCTGTCTAACATACAGCCCGATCCATGTATATAGTAAGTACATCCCGAGGAACGTATGGCCTGATCCGCACATCATATAATAATACTGAGGAACGTTCTGTCCGATCCACATATCATATACTAATGCCGAGGAATGTTTGGTCCGATCCACATATCATATAGTAATGTTGAGGAACGTTTGGTCCGATCTACGTATCATATAGTAATGATGAGGAATGTTCAGTCTGATCCATATATCATATAATAATAATTATATTATAGCTGGCCCAGGACTCGGTGAAAGATGTATTATAGTATACACAAATCAATTAGTGAGTAACCATATACAATCTAAATCATTATCAGAGACTCGACAATGTAAGAAGATTAAGCTATCATTCGAGGATCAGAATAGTAGTGTAGCCATCTCGAGTGCCTTCTAAGTGCCATTGAGGCCTATATCATTTAGGATCTCAGGGACCTTAGACATGTACTAAAGTAATACTAATAGTTCATAGAATTAGAGATACCTATTGTCACATAGTCCTTAGGACTAGGAGCTTATGCATCCAGTAGTTCTCAACCTATAGATCTCATGGAAAGTAGTTCAACACTTATGTCAAAGACATATCAAGAGAAAAAAAGGGTAGATCTTCGTACTTATGCCAAAACATGCCAAGAGAAAGTAGATAACTTCACATACTTACTATTCTCCATCATATAGAAGCCTTGAGAGGCAATAACTCAACTAGTATAGGAATTCTACCATCGAGAAGTGAATAAGACTTATGAGTCATACTTGGGGTTATATGAATGGAATTATTCCCATATTTTGTATGTCAATCACTTAAGGCTAAGACATGCCAAAAGAAAAGAAGGATAGATTCACATACTTATGCCAAACTCATGCCAAGAGAAAGCTTCACATACCTTTTTCGGGATTAATTGAAATTTGGCTTGCCTTGATACCTCCTTAACCGATTTGACATGAAAGTAATACTAAGATTAATAGCCTTTCACTTTAAAATATCCCACTCTACAACCAATTACTAATAGGATTTATTTCCTTATCCATTACCCTCGACTAGTTTGTTACTAGTTCTGATGTTACCAAAAACCAGAAGCATAAATACAAGTAAACCACCTCAACATTACACAATACAACTCCAAACAACTAGCTCAAAACTATGATACGAAAACAGAGATTTTAATCTTTATTTTACAAAATCTTTAACCATACCAAATGGAGGGTCGTGTGGCTGAAACCAGCAGCACCCACACCCTTTTTAAAACACTTTAAATCCCTCCAACATGTAAACCAACCAGCTGCACCCGCAGCACCACAATGATAACCCACTACTCGACTTTGATTTAGCTATAACCACTTCAATTTAGTTTGTTTCTAATGTCAAGCATCCTTATGCAATTTTTTTACTTACAACCTTATTTAAGACATTTAATAAACCTCATAACAACATCATAAACTCCAATTTGAAAGGGAATCCCTTACCTTGCCCTAAACTCATCAAACTCATCAAAACTTACCTCAAAAGTTCCTTTAGCGTGTCTAAAATTTTATGGCTGTTATCTAACATTTTGGGATGCTAAAAACCATAAAATTTCTTTAGTAACACCTTCATAACATTTTGGTACACCCTAGATAATGAATTTACGAAGTGAAATCGAAGAACTCACCTTTTTTTCCTTCCAAAACTATGGCTCTCTCCCTCTCTAGTTTCTTCTATTCTCTTCTTTATTGTTCTTGAATTTTCTAGATAAGTATGGAAATTTAATAAATCATAAGACATATATATAGGGGAAACCTAATGGGGTGACATGTATCAAGCCCTAAGTGGTGACTCATGTCAAGCCCTAAGTGGTGACATGTGTTAAGCCCTCATTTGGCCAACACACCCCTTTTCTCTAATTACAGGCTACCATATGGAATTGGGGGGGGGGTCCACAACCCTTAATCCAGCTTCTTCCATATGTCACTCTCTCATGTTGCCATATGGAACTCTCTCATGCTGCCATGTGGCACTCTCTTCTCCCCCTCGTGGGTTCGTAATCTCATCTTACTTTATGAACCTATGTAATACTTACTACGTAAGCTTGTTATGTACTCTAGTAGATTAATTATGTAAGATTTCCAAGTTAATAGCTTATATAAATAAGTCGTGTCCTCCGACTCATCATTCGGTCTCCAACTTCTTCCGGATTCTTATAACTCTATTTGCAATCCTCTCCACTATGGGGTGTCGCATTCTCCTTTTCTTAGAGTTGTTTGATAGCATTATAGAATATCTGGCTCACATGGTAACTCTTAAGAAGCTTAAATTTCTTAAGAAGTCTTAAGAAGCTTTCAGAAGATTTAAAAAACTTAAGGAAACCTTAAGAAACTTAAGAGGCTTACAATTCTTCCATGAAACTTAAGAGCCTTTCAAGAGACTTAAGAACGTGTTCCAAGGTACAAAAAGTACAGGGTGTAACATCCTTCCCCTCTTTAGAATATTCGTCCTCAAATGTGAACCAAAACCTTCCTCAAGATCTTATACCGACTATATAGAGAGTTTTTCTGTTCCATTGCAATAACATATACTTTCATCGAGCCATCACCATCAGATTCCCAAAGGTTGGAATTACCTGTAGCAGAAGGGGTAGGTATGGACACCTTGATAGAAGATACATCCTTAGATCTGAGTATACAATAGTGTATGAAGACTTATTTGTCTTCCCAATCTCTTCATGGACTGATCTTTAGTAGTTAGCTGTAAATTGGGATCCTTCATCCGAGACACCAACTATGAGAACTCTGTAAGGCCTCACCACCATCTTGACCTATAAATTCACATCATCTCGGCCGGAAAGGTAGTCCTTGATTAAAGGAACATGGGTTGATATTGTTAATCTGCGGATAACATTTCATATAGAATCATCTGTCCATGAAGTGCAAAGTGTGTCTTATAGCCAGGGTTGTATTGTGGAATCTTCGACCTCATGTATTACTTCTTGCCTCCATTAGATGACATCAACTGGTACCCTTAACTTTTTGGGTTTTGTTCTGCTACCAAGCGGTGTCGAAGTTCCCCCATACAATGACCCTCATAGCCATTTTGTATTTTGCTTGTCACTGGCTGGTATTATATTGAAGAACTGTGGCACACAAGTGCATCATCCGTTGGTACTTAGCTAATCAGGCTCATTTTGCTCGAGCCCTTTTACAACTCCCTTAACCCAACTTATAAACTCTAGGTACATACTCTCGTGCCATTGCTTCATCGTTAATTCGGATTCTTCCATGCTACCCCTTTTGTCACCCATTATATTGCAATGCTTGAAATAATGTGGGATGGCACTCAACCTAGCCTAAGATTTACCTTAGCATCATCTTGCTAATCTTCATGTTTTGCCTTGCCCTCTCCTCTTTTATCTTAAAACCAGTATTGAGGTAACTCTTTAGTTCAGCCATGGCCATGTTCTTTTTGTAATTTGGTGGAACTTCTTTTTGTACTTGTCTATAACATATCCAAAATATCATAACCCGCTTTTCTTCATGTACTCTTCCGCTTGGTCTTATGTTGAATATATAAATATTCACAGGTTGCACCACTACCTTTATACAACTTGTATAAGGTAGGCATAATCCTTTTCATTTTTTGGTTCCTTCCATTTCACATATCCCACCAGTTGTCTGAAGATATTAATATTTGTCACCATTCTTCTTACCATCCCAGTATTGATCCTCTATCTATCGTTATTATGGATACGATCTTTCAAGATATATTACAACCTAATTTTTCATCCTAAAAATGTATCTCTATCGCACGATCTAAGACAAGAAAGGAGGATAACATCCTAAATGCCCTGTAGCTTCCTCTTTATAGATGTGGTGCACAACACACCGATAAACAAGACTCTACTAGACACGGTCTGTAGATATTCTGAGGAAGAACCGTTCTGATACCACTTTTATCACGACCCAATCCCGTAGGCCGTGATAGGTGCCCGAACTGGGCACTCGTATATATCCCTACTATCTGTAAGTAAATTTATCCCCTGTTTAATTTATAGCACATCAACAGACAGGATAACATATAAGCCGGCGAGGCTTATCATAGGCACCACTCTACATACATGCATATACAACCCATATACAACCCACATATATGTCCACAGACCTCTAAGAGTAAGAACAGTAACATAAGGTGGGACAGGGCTCCCGCCGTACCCATGAACAAATAAATATAAACATCAAGGGTTAATACCAAAACTAGGCTCCGGCACAATAGAGTGCTTCTAAACTGCTGAGTGAAATTGCACCCTGATGGATCCCCAAAGTGTGTATCTATACCTGCGGGCATGAATGCAACCCCTTGAGAAAGGGGGGTTAATACGATATATGTACTGAGTATGTAAAGCATAGACATCATAAGGAAATTATAGTTGGCGTAGGGATGCAGGGGACAAGTATAATATTTAACCATTTACCGTACTCATATCGTATAAAAGAAATTCATACATATTACCATCACATACTATGCCTAGCCTATTTTGAGGACTCGATGTCATCATATCATCATATACAGTACCCGACTCTTTATAGGACTCGGTGTCATAATCATCATATACCGTACCTGGCCCTTTATGGGACTCAGTGTCATAATCATCATATGCACATATATATTATTAGCATTGTGGAACATACAGCCCGATCTATGTATATAGTAAGTACATACTGAGAAACATATGGCCCAATCCACACATCGTATAATAATACCGAAGAATGTTCTATCTGATCCACATATCATACAGTAATACCGAGGAATGTTTGGTCTTATCCACAAATCATATAGTAATGTTGAGGAATATTCAGTTCGATCCACGTATCATATAGTAATATCGAGGAATGTTTGGTCTGATCCACATATCATATAATAATAATTATATTATAACCGGCTCGGGACTTGGTAAAAGATTTATTACAGTATAAATGAATCAAGTAGTGAGTAACCATATACAATCTAAATCATTATCAGAGATTTGACAATGTAAGAAGATTAAGCTATCGCCCGAGGACTAAAATAGTAGAATAGCCATCTCGAGTGCCTTCTATATGCCATTGAGGCCTATATCACTTAGGATCTTGGGGACCCTAGACATGTACTAAAGTAATACTAACAGTTCATAAAATTAGGGATACCCATCGTCACATAGTCCTTAGGACTAGGAGCTTATGCATCCAGTACTTCTCAACCTATGGAGCTCATGGAAAGTAGTTCAACTTACTACAAGAGTTTGACATTCAGAAGTGAATAAGAGATACGGATAAAACTTACGACTTAAAAGTAGAGTTACTCCAGAGCTCGTATCACATTTTACTAACAATTAGGACATGCCAAAGGAAGAGAAAGAATAATCTTTACCTAGTCTCTACTTTTCCTCAAGGAGTCATTATTACATATATCGTACCCGACCTGTCATGGGCTCGGTATCATAACCTTATTATTGAATTACCTTACAATCATAGAACCACACTTATGTCAAAGATATATCAAGAGGAAAGAAGGGTAGATCTACATACATATGCCAAAACATGCCAAGAGAAAGGAGATAACTTCACATACTTACTACTCTCCATCGTATAGAAGCCTTGAGAGACAATAACTCAACTAGTATAGAAATTCTACCATCGAGAAGTGAATAAGACTTATGAGTCATACTTGAGGTTATATGAATGGAATTATTCCCACATTTTGTATATCAATAACTTAAGTCTAAGACATGCCAAAATAAAAGAAGGATAGCTTCATATACTTATGCCAAAGACATGCCAAGAGAAAGCTTCACATACCTTTTTCGAGATTAATTGAAATTCGGCTTGCCTTGATACCTCCTTAACCTATTTGAAATGAAAGTAATACAAAGATTAATTGCCTTTCACTTTAAAATATCCCACTCTACAACCAATTACTAATAGGATTTATTTCCTTATCTATTACCCTCGACTAGTTTGTTACTAGTTTCGATGTTACCGAAAATCGGGCAGCATTTCTCTTGTAACTTCAACATCCTCGAGGTTTCAACTAGGACAAAGTGTCAACAACTATACCAAAAACAAAAACCATAAGCATATATTCAAGTAAACCACCTCAACATTACACAATACAACTCCAAATAGCTAGCTCAAAACTACGATACGAAAATAGAGTTTTTAATCTTTATTTCACAAAATATTTAACCATACAAAATGGAGGGTCGTGTGGCTGAAACCAGAAGCACCCATACCCTTTTTAAAACACTTTAAATCCCTGCAACACGCAAACCAACCAGCTTCACCCGCAGCACCACAACGACAACCCACTACTCGACTTCGATTTAGCTATAACCACTTCAATTTAGTTTGTTTTTAACGTCAAGCATCCTTATACAATTTTTTCACTTACAAAATTATTTAAGACATGTAATATACCTGATAACAACATTATAAACTCTAATTTTAAAGGGAAGCCCTTACCTTGCCCATAACTCGTCAAACTCATCAAACTTGCCTCGGAAGTTTCTTTAGTGCGCCTAAACTTTCGTGGCTGTTTGCCAACATTTTCGGCTGATAAAAACCATAAAGTTTCATTAATAAAACCTTAATAACATCATGGTACACCCTATATAATTAATTTACGGAGCGAAATCAAAGAACTCACCTTTTATTTCCTTCTAAAACCGTGGCTCTTTCCCTCTCTAGTTTCTTCTCTTCTCTTCTTTTTTGTTCTTGAATTTTCTAGATAAGTATGGAACTTTAATAAGTCATAAGACACATATATATAGTCCACCTAAGTTGGTGACACATATCAACCCCTAAATGGTGACACATGTCAAGCCCTAAGTGTTGACATGTGTCAAGCCCTCATTCGGCCAACATACCCCTTTCGTCCAATCAAAGGCTGCCACATGGAATGTGGGGGTGGGGGTGGGTGGGTCCACCACCCTTGCTCTATCTTCTTCCATGTGGCACTCTCTCATGCTTCCACATGGCACTCTCTCCTGATCCCATGTAGCACTCTCTTATTCCCCTCGTGGGTTCGTAATCTCATCTTACTTTATGAACCTATATAATCCTTTCTACGTAAGCTTGGTATGTAATCCAGTATCTTAAGTATGTAAGATTTCTATGTTTGTAGCTTACGTAAATAAGTCATGTCCTACGACTCATCATTCGATCTCCAACTTCTTCTAAATTCTTATAAATCTATTTCCAATCTTCTCTACTATGGGGTATTAAATTCTCCTTTCCTTATAGTTGTTTGATAGCGTTATAGATTATCCGGCTCACATGGAAACTCTTAAGAAGCTTAAGATTTCTTAAGAAGTCCTAAGAAGCTTTCAGAAGCTTTAAGAAACTTTAGGAAACCTTAAGAAATTTAAGAGGTTTACGATCCTTCCATGAAACTTAAGAGCCTATCAAGAGACTTAAAAATGCATTCCAAGGTAAAAACGTATGGTGTAACAACCCCGATGAACAAGGTGTCACTAAACTTTGCGGCTAAATTTTGGTGGACCATTGTTAGACACCGAATTCATCTGACCAATGTGGATAACCATTTAGCGTTGGATTGAGCTGTGCTCATAGAGTGCTTGATGGCTGGTTATAAGGTAGATATGGAGAGTATCATTATTTAAGATATTTATGAAAGGACGATTTGGTAGAACACCACGATCCCTTTCCCGTGTCTTGTATTTTTACTATGTAGGGATGCTATAGTTTTAATGATTGCCGGGGTCGATCCGCTGATTAGAGTGAACAGAACTACAGAACCCGGGCTTATTAAATATGATACAAACCCGTCCGAACAAGAGTTTGCTCCTATTCCAGAGGTGCATCTACCAAAGTTTATGCAGGTTCTGCACCCTATGCAAGATGATGTAGCAACTTCTCCGGACAAGCAACCACCTTCCATAGAACCATCTGAGGATGCCCCAACTATTTTGCCAGCTCCTTCCACCAGCTTACTGAGACCACAACACATAAGCTTAGTCACCATTTCAGTCGAGGCTCTACACACTATAATACAGCGGCAAGTATAGACCGAGGCCCAATTGGCTAATTGATTCAGCAACTCAAGCCATGGGTCCGTAAAGCCATCACTAAATCAGAGGAGCACATGGAAGCAAAGTTTGAAGCTACTTTGGCTAATCGAGAGAGACTAATTCAGGCATGTATTGATGCCTTTGAGTTGAGGGTGAATGAGAGGTTTCAAGCCTCTTTTTGTGCTAACATTACTACCATTTAGACTAAGATATGAGCTTTCCGTGTGGAGATTACATCCTTGGCTACACCATCCCCTATGCCATTTGTTTTACCTATTGTTTAGCCACCGTGGTAGTTTGATTTTTTTTCAGATGATGAGTCCGAGGTGGTCCAAGAAAAAAGACCCCATACTGAGGATTCCACTTTGGATAGGGATGAGGAAAGGAAGAGAAAGTGGAGGGATCGCCAAAAAGTTGAGGAGGTCACTTAGGCATCTATAGTGTCCGAGGAGATATGATGAGAGGAGGAGAGGCAGTGTGCTTTTGGAGCTTCGAGCTCACATGTTGACACTCATGATGATGCACAGACTGTCGTGGCACCACATGCTACCGCACTGGGATCCACACAGATGGACCCGAATGCCACTATATAGACTTTGGTGCTTAGGCACCATAGGTTCTTTTCTCTATTCATCCTTATTGTTTTCACTATTTATTGTACTGTATTGAGGACAATTCAAGTATTTTCAAGTAGGGGTGGGGTGGTTATAAATAAATGCACGAGTATCTACGCAAAGTCTGAGTATCCTAGACACTCGACTAAATCCTTAGAGTTTTCTTGCTTATGTTCTTTTCCCCATACGAATTTCTTTAATTTATGTTGAACCAGCATGTTTAGGATGTAGATGTATAATAAAAGTAGGGATATATGGCATAAAAGCTAAATTTTAAGCGAAAACAAATCAACCCTCTCTGAAATTGTATTTAATTATTGTAACTGTTTCTTGGATAGATTGACTATGTAAGATCTTTGTGTGACATGATGTAAACCAATATGATAACATATTACTTAGACTAAAACATGAACCAAAGATTGATGATTGGCAATGAAATTTGTTACCAAGTGTGTGTGAGGCATTTGTGTGTTTGGACTGTTTGTGCCAATCTAGAACTTGCCCCGTTGGTCTTACTATGATGATTGAACTATGGGCTAGGAAAGGATCATAGGTCATTTTTGACTTAGTCCACTTAACCTTAAAAAAACCAACCAAACATGTTTTTACCCTTTGAACCAAAGATATAAGCTTTTAAAATACCTTTTTGATCAAACAAACATGTGTTTCAAATATCCCTAATCCAAATAGCAATCCCTTTTTTTGGCCCCAATCCCTCCAAGGAAAAATGTGCCTCAACTCAGGCAAAACGCCTAAGTTGAGGGTGGAAACTATAAGAGGAAAGCAAGAAAAGAGAGGGTGTGAGAAAAGAAAAATAAAAGAAAGAAAAGGTTTGAAAAAATGATGTGTGAAAAGGAAGAAAAAAATGGTTGGCTAAAACTAATAAATGATTTAGAAAAAGTTAGCAAAGAGAAGCACAAAGCATAAGAAAAAAGTACAAGCAAAAGCCACGCCTAAGTTGAAAGCAGCAAGCGAAGACAAAGAATGAAACGAAGTGTGGGTTTGAAATGGTGGACTTAAAGTTGATGTAGTGTTTGAGGAGGAAAAAAAGTCACTAAAATCTAAATGCACCACACCTGGCCCCGAGCCTACGTTACAAGATGGAAAAGTCTTAGTGATCCTAGCTCAATGGTTCAAGAGTCTAAGTATTGAAAATAAGGGCAAGCCTATGGTATTGTGCATGAAAGTCTGAATTTTATTTTTGAGCATGAGTATTTTCCCACGTCCCAAAGGTTTAAAGAATAAATGCAATTCATAAGTGAAAAAGGGACTTCTTTTCAGTGACGGCACAAGTGAAATTGTCTAAATAGTCATAAAAATGGTGAATATTATTTTTAGCATATAATTTTTTATTGGTGTTGAAGTGTCTAGCATTGATCCACATAAGTTAGTCTTATTTGAAATAATTGTTTCAATAGTATCATGAGTGGAAATTGGAAAGCGTCGGGAGTTAATAGATGATGATTGTTGTACATTCCTAAATCTTGTTTTGCATAGAGTTAGTAGTGTCTCTTAAGGACAAGCAACTATTCTAAGTTGAGGGTGTTGATGTACCGAGTATTTATGGTACTTTTAATAATTTAAAAACTTAAGAATGTGTATGTATTTTAAGCATATGTTATCATATTTGATGTTGGTTGTGTATATTTTGCAGGAAATTAAGTCGGAGAAATGATTGAGGGATCATAACACTGAAGGAAGGTAATTTTTGAGGTCTACGAGCTCAGACTATGACTTTTCATTTGACATATGGGTGGTAGGTTTTAGTTATCAAAGCATGCTGTGAAGGAAAGAAGGAACAGTGAAGGAACCAAGTAGGTTATACAGCTCATCAACATTTAAACGAGGCGTAACAGTCAGTCATGGATAGAAGTTGCTAGTGGGGAACAATGTCTATGACCCCTATTGATGAGTTTTCCTCAAGATAACGAGCCATAGAGAGTGGCCGTGTAGACGAAGAATCCATCAGTGCAAGGTAAAAGAATACGAGCTGGGTCTACGGCTCGTCTGAAACCTTACGACCAGTAGAAACGAGCCGTACACTCGATCTGAATTTTAGTCTCCTATGGTTTCCAAATCCATATGTATTTAGGAAAGTTAGTCTATAAATACAGTTCTTAGGTTCAGATTTATGTATGTATGTTTTTAGGTTTGAGAATATAACTTAAACTACTTTTGAGCTTATATTTTTGAATTCAGATTTTGTTATCGATATTTTACGTTCGGATTTTACTGAAGATTTTTTTAACCTTTCACACTTTTCATTGTAAGTTTATAATTTCTTTTACCTTGAATGCTATTAAGTGTGAACACCTAGTTATGAGTAGCTAATTCCACAACTAGGGTTGTGGGAACCATGAAGAATTTATGATGTAGAACTTAATAAAAAGTAATTCTTCAATAGTGTGCATGGATGTATTGTTTTTCCCTTCAGTTTGATTACTTTTTAATGATGGCCAATGTTTAAACTCACCTTATACTTACTTTTTGGATCAATGAGGTAACAGATGGTAAAAGGGATTAAGCAATGAGATTTGAGGCTAATCATCCTCATCTAATTAGCTTGTATGGATCAAGGAATAGCTAAATCTGAGATCATTGTTATGGGTTAGTAAGGAATATACTCGTAGAGGATCAATTTTCGTAGTGAAATTTACCTATTTTATGGATCAAGGATTTAGGTGAAATTAACTTACCGATTCTACATGTAACACACTAGGAAAGAATTACTAATAAAAAGTCTACTTAGTTAAGGATTTGTATGGAACACATAAAACCCTAGTTTCATTTCTTATTTATTTAAATCATATTAAACCATACTTTCATTCGCTAATGTTTTCTATTTAATTTATTGATCAGTTTATAAAAATCCCCCATTGTTTTTTTCTTTTTACGAAAATAACTTGATTACTAAAGCAAATAATAAACAATTTATCTAAAGTCTAAACCATATTCCTCGTGGGATCGACCCTAACCTTCATTAGGTTATATATTTGAGTAAAGATCCCTTTGTGCTTTTTTAGGAAAGTGTAATTTGAGCGTATCACTATGCTCTTTATGCTACGCAAGATGTTAATGAGACTCTCGATGTGGCCTCGGATATGTTACAGGTCTTTAACTTTGATGTTTATGCATTGCTTGATCCAGGTGCCATCTTTGTTTTGTTACTACTTACCTTGCTATTAGATTTGATGTCTTCCTCGATATGTTATTAGAACATTTTTTGGTTTATACTCCCGCTGGTGATTCAGTATTAGCAAAGAGAGCTTATAAAAATTGCCCCGTATAGGTGCACAGAGTTATTCAATGTGATCTTTTTGAAATTTACATAACCGATTTTGACATCATTCTTAGTATGGATTGGTTTGACACGACCCAAGCCTAGGGCCTAGATGTGACATGACAAATAAGAAACCCGAAGGTACCTCACCAAAGCTTCTTAGCATTCATTTAGCCTTTCATCAGTAATGAAAATAAATATCAAGCAGAAGAAAAAGGGGAAAGCGGGATTAAGGGAGAACATCATAAAATAAGAATCATCATCAACCTTAGATCATCATATATTTATTTCCAAACATACCTCTACTAATAGACTTGGCGGGGGATAAGACATGTCCCTAGCTCACCCTTAAATAAACTAACAATGAAGTACAAAAATAGGTGTCTTAATGCCTCAACATAACATATGCTAGAAAGGGGAGGAGTATTGTCCCCGAAACAATGGAAAATCACAAAAAGTGGCCTTCAAATGATCAAACTAATTACGTGGAGGAGGAGGAACACCGGTCCCTACATGGTGATATCATGTAGACAAACGAGTATGCGTTAGTACTTTGAATGTACTAAGTATGTGAGATATGCATGAATAAGTAAGACAACATAATCAACATGCCGTAAGATGCATGACCAATCATAATGAGTATGAGTATAGCTTAAAAGCAATCCTTAAACATAAGAAATTCTTTGTCAATGCATATCATAAAACTTCAAAGTAACACTTACTTCATGTCATATAACTTGTGAGATAAGACTTTTAACCTTATAAACGATCATGGAAATATGAAAGATAATAGTAGTCATAGTAAGAAATACCTTAAACATCGAGAGAAAGACCTTTTAACTTAGTGAGAGCGACTGTTAACTAACATAAATCATGTGATCCATAACATAGATTCCCAATGTTTACCCATATATCGGAGGAAAAAGGAAGACTACTTTCCAAGGTAGACTCCTATATGCTTAAGTGGATCCACTAAACGACATGAAGGATCGAGCCTCAACCATGGGTGATCCTCTAAGGAATCAAGTCTCTTCTACGCGTAATCCTTTATCCTATGGTGGCACATAGTTATGGGACAATGGGATATTTTTACGGGTCTCTTGCCTTTTCTATGGGAGAGAATGCCTATCCCAATGTCCACTCAGTTCTAGGTAAACTCTTAATGGAATAGACAAACCATAAAAACATAAACTCAATCATTATGTCAGATGGGCCATATCTACTACCCATCCACTCTTCATAAGAACAAAATCATAGAATAGCTCCTTAAATTTTTCTCATGTGATATGAGGGTAGACCTTTCATCATCACATATCTTTATTCATAAAACATCTTTAGGGCCTTCACTCACCCTATCATTAACTTACTTGAACATTATAGAATCATCATTCACAAAACTTATTTGCAAAAAGCACCTTTTAAAATCATTTGTAGACATTGTCAAACATTCATTTGGAGTCAAACTTCATTTCAACTTTGCTTTATAATAAGAAATTAGGTGGGTTCATTTCATAAAGACCTTCAAATATATTTAAAGAATACTTTTATGCATGAGAGTGATATAAATGCATCAAATCAAACATCATAGAAAAACCCACCATATGCACTTTAAAACTACCTTTCAAACCTTCATATAAGAACCTTGATAAACCATCCATTTCATGTAAATAAGAATCAACATAAGTCCATATACGTAAAAAAACTTCAAATATTCAAGAATCTATAATTTTGAAATTGTAATATGAAAATGCATATAGCTCATCACTTGAAATTAAGAGTCTATATATATATATATATATATATATATCAATATGAATAAATAAACATCAAACATACCATAATACTTACTATCTTATAGACTTCATCGATGAACTCTTGGGGATCCTTATCAATTTTTGAACTATGGAATTAAGAAGGGTCACCCTCGAAGCCGGAGTGGGTGACTTAAGAGGAGAAATAACCCTTTGGTTGGCCACAACTTCGGCTAGCATAGTAAAGGCGGTCTAAAACTCGGCATTAGTTACTTGATCATCGAAAGGATCCTTAGCTTGAGGGACTTGTCTTCTTAGAGGCATTTTCTGAAAAACACAAAGACCAATTGTTAAGAAAACAACCTTAGGGCATAACTCTATCGCATGACATTGATTATGAAAGAAGTAAAACCTTTCCTAAGACGTTTTACAGCCTCCTATTCATGGAAGTGGCGCGTTTCAAACCATTGCACAAGACTCTACTTAACGTAGTATATTGGACTCCGAGGACCATTTCAAAACCTCAAGATCTGATACTAAGTTTTTTACGACCCAAGCCTAGGGCCTACACATGACACGACAAATAAGGAACCTGGATGTACCTCACCCAAGCCTCTTAGTATTCATTTAGCCTTTCATCAGTAATGATAATTAATATCAAGCGGAACAAAATAGAAAAGGCGGGATTAAGGGAGAACATCATAAAATAAGAGTCATCAACAACCTTAGATCATCATATATTTATGTCCAAACATACCTCTACTAATAAACTTGGTGGGGGCTAAGACATGTTCCTAGCTCACCCTCAAATAAACTAACAATGAAGTACAAAAATAGGTGCCTTAATGCCTCAAAATAACAGATACTATAAAGGGGAAGAGTATTGTCCCCGAAACAATGGGAAATCACCAAAAGTGTCCTTCAAATGATCCAACTAATTACATGGAGGAGGAGGAACACCGGTTTCTAAATGGTTATATCATGTAGGCAAACGAGTATGCATTAGTACTTTGAATGTACTAAGTATGTGAGATATGTCTGAACAAGTAAGAGAACATAATCAACATGCCGTAAGATGCATGAACAATCATAATGAGCATGAGTATAGCTTAAAAGAAATCTTTAAACATAACAAATTCTTGGTCAATGCATATCATAAAACTTCAAAGTAACACTTACTTCATGTCATATAACTTGTGAGATAGGACCTTTAACCTTATAAGAGATTATGGACATATGAAAGATAATAGTAGTCATAGTAAGAAATACCTTAAACATCGAGAGAAGGACCTTTTAACTTAGTGAGAGCGACTGTTAACTGACATAAACCATGTGAGCCATAACATGGAGTCCCAATGTTTACCCATACATCGGAGAAAAATGGGACACTACTTGCCAAGGAAGACTCCTATATACCTAGGTGGATCCACTAATCTACATGAAGGATAGAGCCTCAACTATAGGTGATCCTCTAAGGAATCAGGCCTCTTCTACGAATGATCCTTTATCCTATGGTGGCATGTTGTTATAGGACAATGGGATCTTTCTATGGGTCTGTTGCCTTTACTATGGGAGAGAATGCCTATCCCAAGGTCCACTCGGTTCTAGGTAAACTATCAAATGAATAGACCAACCATAAAAATATAAACTCAATCATCATGTGGGAGGAGAAATATCTACTATCTGTCCACTCTTCATAAGAAAAAAATCATAGAATAGCTCCTTAACTTTGTCCCATGTGATATGAGTGTAGACCTTTAATCATCCCATATATTTATTCATAAAACATCTTTAGGGCCTTAACTCACCCTATCATTAACTTGCTTGAACATTATAGAATCATCATTCACAAAACTTATTTGTAAAAAGCACCTTATAAACTCATTTATAGACATTGCCAAACATTCATTTTGAGTCAAAATTCATTTCAAATTTGTTTTATCATAAGAAACTAGGCGGGTTCATTTCATAAAGACCTTCAAATATATATAAAGAATACTTGCACGCATGAGAGTGATATGAATGCATCAAATCAAACATCATAGAAATAACCCACCATATGCACTTTAAAACTACCTTTCAAACTTTCATATAAGAACCTTGATAAACTGTTTATTTCATGTAAATAAGAATCAACATAAGTCAATATACGTAAATAAACTTCAAATATTTAAGAATCTATACATTTGAAATCGTAGTATAAAAATGCATAAAACTCATCACTTGAAATTAAGAGTTAATATATATATATATATTAATATGAGTAAATAAACTTCAAATATACCATAATCTATACATTTGAAACCATCATATAAAAAGCCAATAGGATTTCATTATTTAAAATTGAAATACTAAGTTGAGGAAATATTTGGACTCCATGGGTGGAAGAACCCATAGATGAAATCCCACATACCTTAGAGTAGAACTTGAAAAAATCTTTATGTTAGGTCCTAAATGGGAAGTTTGAATCCTTTGAGTTCGAGAGGAATTTTTTTAGAGATGATTTGAGAGAGAAGAGGATGATGTTAAGGGTTTTGGGGAGGCAAAAGACTGCAAAATGACCCCAAAATGCATCCATGTTCGTCTATGTATGTTCAGGGAATTGCTCAAGTTGCCCTTACTTGAAACTGGAAATTTTTGCTAAATTTTGAACTAACTGGGAGAAGGTATTCTACGCGGAGGTGTTCCTCTTCAGATCATCCCTAAATTAAAATTTGAGCCAAGATTGACCAATTCTGGGACACGGACTTGGCACACATCCTTCTAGTTAAGAGGACATAACCTTTTACTCCAAATTCCAAATAATACAATCTTGGTGGAGTTTGAAAGCATAGTCAAATATATTTAATTTTATATTTTATGGTATACCTAATTCATTATGTGCTAATATTTATGGTCATTTGAAGTTTTCCCTTAGACGGACTCATACGAAAATATTATCGATAGAAATTCTTTTGACTTGACTTGGTGTTAGAGATCCCGTATGATCATAAACAAAATAATATACACTCTAAATACTTATTAATTGATCCTAACTCATATATACAATTAGAAGTCAATGAGTTCGAGCCTATATGCCTATGAAGAATGGTTCGGGTCTTGGCATAGAAATTTTTGAGATGTTACATTGTTACATGCCGCTTATGCATCTATATTTAGTAGAACTCGTGTGGTTAAGTTTCAATTTCCTAATGAGACTATTATTGAATGGAAGGGTAATATTTTGGTGGTTAAGGGTCGATTTATTTCATGTATTAAGGCCCGGAAAATAATTTCTAAGAGGTGCATTTATCATATTGTTCAAGTTAGGGATGTCGATTACAAAACTCCTACTCTTGAGTCAGTCCCTATAGTTAATGAGTTTTTTGATGTGTTTCCTGAGGATTTACTCGGTATTCCTCTCCTAAGGGAAATTGACTTTGGTATAGATCTCCTTTCTAATATCGAACCTATTTCTACTCCTCCTTATTGTATGGCTCCGACGGAACTTAATGAGTTGAAAGAAAAATTGAAGGATTTGTTGGATAAGGGTTTTATAAGACCGAGTATTTCACCATGGGGTGATCCTATGTTATTTGTTAGGAAGAAACATCGGTCACTCTGAATTTGTGTAGACTACTAACAATTAAATAAGGTCACCTTAAAGAACAAATATCCAATTCCAAGGATCGATGACTTATTTAATCAATTACAAGGAACAAGCTACTTTCCTAAGATTGACCTCTATTTCGGTTATCATCAATTGAGGGTAAGGGAGTGTGATATTCCCAAAACAAATTTTCGGATAAGGTATGGTCATTTTGAATTTGTAGTAATGTCATTTGGTTTGACTAATGCTCCTGCGATACTCATGGATTTGATGAATTGTATTTTCAAGCCATACTTGGACATGTTTGTAGTGGTTTTCATTGATGACATCTTGATTTATTCTCAAAATGAGGAAGATCATATGGGTCACTTGAGGACTGTGTTGAAAACTTTGAGAGAGAATAAATTATTTGCTAAATTTAGTAAGTGCGAGTTTTGGCTGAGGCAAGTTGCATTTCTTGGCCATGTGGTGCTTGGTGATTTGATTAAACTAGTTCCAAAGAAAACAGAGGCGGTTAAGAATTGTCCTAGACCATTATCTCCTATAGATATTAGAATTTTTTTGGGCTTAGCCGGATACTACAAAAGGTTTGTTGAATAGTTTTCATCTATTGCTTCACCTTTAACTAAGTTGACACAAAAAAAGGCAAAATTTTAATGATCGGATGAATGTGACAAAAGATTCCAAATATTAAAGGATCATCTCACGCTGGCTCCTATTTTGACATTGCCCGAAGGTTTGGATGGGTCTGTTATTTATTGTGATACTTCATATGTGGGTTTGGGTTGTGTCTTGATGCAACATGGTAAAGTTATAGCCTATGCTTCTAGGCAACTTAAAGTGCATGAAAGAAATTATCCAACCCATGATCTTGAACTCGCGGCGGTTGTGTTTGCTTTGAAAATTTGGCGCCATTATCTTTATGGTATGCATGTTGATATGTTTACCGACCATAGAAGTTTGCAATATGTGTTTAGCCAAAAGGACTTAAACCTTAGGCAAAAGAGGTGGCTTGAACTCCTAAAAGACTATGACATGATGGCATTGTACTGTCCGGGTAAGGCAAATATTGTAGCTGATGATCTTAGTCGGTTATCTATGGATAGTGTTGCACATGTTGAGGAAGGTAAGAGGGAGTTGATTAAAGATGTCCATAGATTGGCACATTTAAGTGTGCATTTGGTTGATTCCAATAATGGAGGCATTCTTATACATAATGGTTCAGAATTGTCTCTTGCAGAAGACGTTAAGGCCAAATAAGACAATGATTTGATTATGGTTGAATTGAAGAAATCGGTTTCCAAAAAAGCCATTGAGGCTTTCTTCCTAAAGGGAGATGGGGTATTATGTTACCAAGGTCATTTGTGTGTCCCAAATGTTGAGGGATTAAGAGAGTTGATATTGAATGAGGCCCATAGTTCTCGTTTTCAATTCATCCAGGATCCACCAAGTAGTATTGTGATTTGAGGGAAGTGTATTAGTGGAATGGCATGAAGAAGGACATAGCGGAGTTCATGACTAAGTTTCCTACTTGTCAATAAGTGAAAGTTGAACATCATAGACCAGGAGGTCTAGCTCAAGACATTAAAATCCCTACTTGGAAGTGGGTAGAGGTGAATATGGACTTTGTAACGGGTTTGACATGTACTAAGAGAGAACATGATTCTATTTGGATCATTGTGGACCGAATTACCAAATCAACACATTTTCTACCGATCAAGACATGTTATAGAATCGAATACTATGCTAAGTTGTACATTAATGAACTTGTCAAACTTCATGTGTTTCTTTGTCGATTATATTAGATAGAGGTACTCAATTCACTTCATATTTTTGGAAGTTATTTCAGAAAGGTGTTGGTACTAGAGTCAAGCTAAGTACCACTTTCCATCTTCAAAATCGATGGACAAGCCAAAAGAACAATTCAAACCTTGGAGGACATGTGAAGGGCATGTGTGATTAATCTTAAAGGAAGTTGGGATGAACATTTGCCATTGATTGAGTTTGCCTACAATAATAGTTATCACTCTAACATCCAAATAGCTTCTTTTAAAGCCTTGTATAGGAGAAGATGTTGGTCTCTTGTGGGGTTATTTGAAATGGGTGAGATGGCATTGATTGGTCCAGATTTGGTAGTTGATGTAATAGATAAAGTAAGACTTATAAGAGAAATATTGAAGATGACTCAAAATTGTCAAAAGTCCTATTCGGATACTAGGAGGAGAGATCTTGAATTTGATGTGGGTGATATGATGTATTTGAAGATTTCACCTATGAAAGAGGTAATGAGGTTTGGTAAGAAAGGAAAGTAGAGTCCTAGATCTGTCGGGCCCTATAGAATATTGAAGAGTATTAGGAAAGTGGCATATGAGTTAGACTTTCCACTTTTGTTGGATTTGGTTCATCCGGTATTTCATGTGTCAATGTTTAGGAAGTTTGTGGGTGATCCAAATTCTATTGTGCCAATGGAGAATGTGAGTACTGAAGAGAATTTTACATATGAGGAGATCCCGATTGACCTTTTATACTCACAAGTAAGGAGGTTAAGAAATAAAGGTGTTGCGCCCATCAAAGTGTTATGGAGGAATCAAAAAGTAAAGAGTGCTACATGGGAATCATAATCGGACATGATGAAGCATTATCCGTATCTCTTTCCTCCCACTCAAGCCGAAAGGTACTAAGTTGTTCATGATCAAATTGATTAAATCATACGTTTTAGTTCCATATGTCATTCATATGCAAGCATAATTCATAGAAATGATTTTTTCTCAAAAACGATGTTTTATGTTAAGTCTGAAGTGTGCATGTTCTATGCATTTATCAAAGTTTCCTCATGTTCATGTTGGGTTGATTGCCCCTTTTTTCTATGTCCTTCCTATATTAGTTGAATCTCATTCGAGGATGAATGTTTCCAAGGGGGAGATATTATAACATTCCTCAAAATGCTCACAAGTGCCTTAAAAATGTCTTGGGAATAGGATACTTTCTTAATCTTTTTGGCAAATCCGACTCTAAAATATCCAATAGGGAGTCAAAACCTATGGTAAAATGGTCTCGGTGGATTTGTAGGACCTGTATATCGAAAGATATATTTTTTAAGAAACTGCGCAAAATAATGAAGTGCGCGGCATCTCTGCATCGCGAACTTGCATCGCTCAAAATTGGCCTATCAGGAAACACCTCTGCATCGCAGACCTGGGCCATGGTTTTTGTCCGTATTCAGTTTCTAAGTAAGGGCACTCTAGACTTTTCTCAAATTGTTAGTTAATGAACCTGGATGTTTTCTGGACCTAATTCTACTCTATAAACTACCATAAACCTCTAATTCTATTCATTCTTCTACAATTCACCTAATTAAATATTTCTCTCTCTACAAAAGACTCTCAAGAAGTCCATTAAAGACTTCAAAAAAATTCACTCATGCTCTCCATCAAAACTCTCAAGTTCTTCCAATGATTTGATTTTCTCACTCAAGGTATGTGGGTATTGATTCATGGATTTTTTCATCCATAAAGCCCAATCACTCAAGGTATATGGGTATTGCATTAATTATGATTATGAGTCTATTTTAATATAAATTGATAGTTATTACATTGAATTGAAAAGTTTTTCTATGAATTCTCCACCATTGATCTCTAGGGTTCATGATATTAATTATGGGTATTTTTAATTATACTTTCGAATGATATGAATTAAAGTTTAATTTTTCAACCTTCTAATGAAATTCAAAATCTATGTCAAAAGACAATATCTGAACCCCAAGAGTAATAGGATACTAACTTTTGGAAGAAAATGGAGACTACAAGAAAGGAGAAGCTTGAGGAAATTGCAGTATGTGAAAAGTAGTCTGAAAGACCAATACTAAGCACAGTGATGAAAAAGTGCAAGAGAATCAAAATCAGGACTAAGAGGATTTAATTTGCTAAGCAGTTGTCTATCTTTCAGCTAATCCTATTGTTTTATCATGAAAAAAGACAAAATTAACTGGTTACCCAAACCATAAGAAAGTAAAATTGTATGAACATATGAAATGATAAAGTGATTTTGCCCTTGAATCATAAGGAATCATACATAGACATAATTCATACATTGAAATTCATGATCATAGCTTATACTTGAAATTAGGGTAAGACATGAATGCATGATCAAGTGACTTGAAAATCATGTAATTGACTTGAAAACATGTATGATCATAATATTTCTTTTAGCCCATACATAATTCATATATATAATATCATTAGGAAGTATAATTGAAAATACTCATATTTTACATCATGAACCCTAGAAATCAAAATAGGAGAATTCATGAAAAAACTCTTCAATTTAATGCAATAACCATCAATTTATATCAAAATAGACTCATGATCATACATTGAGTCATAATTCATGCAATAGGAATAGAGATCATAAAATCCATAAAATACCATACTTTAACTTGATAGAAAACCTTGAGAAATTGATTGGGCTCCATGTATGAAAGAATCCATGAATCAATACCCACATACCTTAAGTGATAACACCAAATAATTTAGAAGAACTTGAGAGTTTTGATGGAGAGCTTGAGTGAATTTACTGGAAGTCTTCAATGGAGCCCTTGAGAGTCTTTTGTAGAGAGAGAAATATTTGAGTAGGTTAATTATAGAAGAATGAATAGAATTAGGGGTTTAGGTTAATTTATAGAGTTGAATTAAGTCCTAAAAAAGTCTAGGTTTATTATCTAACAATTTGGAAAAAGTTTTAAACCCCCTCACTAAAAATCCAACTCGGCTAGAAAAGCCTTGCCAATTCCCCGACTCGGACTTGTCGCAAACCTTTCTATTTTGTGAAGTTTTTTGAGAAATATATCTTTTGATCTATGGGTCCTAAAAATCCACCGAAACTATTTTCCTATAGGTTTTGACCTCCTGATTGATATTTCAAACTTGGATTTTCCAAAAAGATTAAGGATAATGCATTACATGAGCGGCCTAATCCCAAGACATTTTTAAGGCACTTGTGAAGATTTTGAGGGATATTACAATATGTAACACTTGAGAACATTCATCCTCGAATGAGATTCAACTAATATAGGAAGGACATGGAAAAAGGACTAGCAACTCAACATGAATATGAGGATAATTTGAAAGATTCATAGAACATGTAAGCTTCATACTTAACATAAGGTGTAGTCCTTGAGAAAAATCATTTTCATTTCATCATTCTTTCATTTCATAAGACTCCCTTTTGATCATAGATATTCTTTCATAAATATTCGTTTGGAGTCAAATCTTTCAAGTCAAACTTCATTGAAAACATAGTAAAACTAGGTGGGTTCAAAACACTTCAACTTTCAAACATGAATGTAAATGAAATTATACATAAATACTTTGAAATCCATCAATTAAAAATCACGTTTTAAACAACCCACCATTAATTTCAAGAACTTATAAAGAGCTAAATAGATAAAATACTTGCTTACTATCAATTTATACATATGAAATCATTTTGCATCAAAATAGACAAATAATCATTTATTTAACCATAATTCATGATATTAAGTAGAAATAGGAATTACCCGTAAGAAAATCTTACTTGAAATCAAGAGATTTAGTTGAAAGAGTTTTGAACTACATAGGTGGAAGAACCCATGGATAAACACCACATAAGTTATAGTAAAGTTTAAACAAAATAGATATAATTTATCATATAATCAAAATAGTTTAGGCATGAGAGTGGAAGGAATACTCTCATTGAATCCTTACATACCTAGAATCCGAAGCGTTACTCAGAATCGAATGACTAAATAAACACTCTTGAATCCTATAATTATCTCCTCACTAGAGCATTTTGTGTACTACTCAGAGTATATGAATCACTAGATAGTATTTCTACACTACTAAGAACTAAAACTATATTTTGAGAATGAGTAAAGTAGTGTATAGAGAGAAGAGTTGCTTGACAAAGATTGATGAACAAAATAATGAAATAAGGTGGTATTTATAGGTGTGAAGGAGGAACCTAACAATAATTAAAATAATTATAAAGAAAATTTGAAAATTTAATGAAAGATTGTGATGTCATGGGTGATGTCAAATGGATCTAGATCTTTCCATGATTGGTGAGGTGAACCTTCTTTTAATAGAATACCCTTTTTCAGAGCTGCGTTTGAATAAGATAACTTCCTCATTAGGATTTGGTGTATTCATATGAATTGTTTTTCTATACGTCTAATTTCATATCGTTTAAGAATTAACCGATTTAGATTAATCTGCAGTGAGGTAGGAATTTTCTTCTATAAATACTCCATTTCATCACAGCACCATGTCTTGCAATAATTAATTTATTTGATATACTTAACCTTTTTTTTTGGGGGGGGGGGGAACAGACCCTACACGAGGCTCCCACCTCTCGTGCACAGTCAGGGGTTGAGCAGCACCCCCAAGCCTTAACATAAATAAAATAAAGTAAAAATACATGGAGGGGGACATAAACCTTACCTCCGATCTTATGTTGGTTCATAAGTCAGCTAACCTACTAAGGTCGGCTAACTCATTCCCGTTACAAAAAAGGGCTAACTAAAACTAGAAAGCATTAAACCTATGGGAGGACTCCTCCCGGTACAAGTCGACTAAGTAAGCATAAATGAGGGAGACTCTCCTCTTTCATGAGAAAACAAGAAAGTAACCTACACTAGTCCTATTCAACTACGCGATGAATCACATAGCTAAATTGAAGCAGAACAAGTATACGAAACTTCTATCTCACATGGGATGAGAAAGTTCTATTCATATTTGCCTTTTTTAGTCTTGTCATACCAAGTAAGTCCAAATGGAGAGATGCATCAACTTCAATATCATTATTATAGCAGCTATGGAGGATGAAAAATGGAAAGAAGTGTATCAATCAACCGCTTTTGAGCTGTATTAGTCAGCAGCTTTGGAGATGTTGTGGAGGATGACATGGTCCTGAGCTGCTGTATATTGCAGATGTAAGTGGTGCAGCTGTGACTGAACTGCTGCATGGAGATCCAACTGCACATTGATGAGTTCTTATGTGCCTGCACACAAACTAGGAGGGCTGTTGCGTGTGTAATAACATGGTCCCTGCACCTGCAATCTTGTAGGAGGTTTAAAGGAGGCTTCAAATTCTTGTTGCCTTTCTTTAGTGTGCAGCTGTGTAGAGTATCATGCTTGTGCAAGCTGTAGTATCCTGCAGTAGAAATGCACATTAAGAGGTGCAATTCTGCTGATTCATGCTGCAGTTCTGCAAGCTTCTTAGGTGCTGCATGTTGTTGGAGGTGTTGTGTATTGAGGCTTGTATCCCTAAATGTTACTTGATTTAGTGTATCTCCAGCTACCTGCAAATGCATAAAACCAAGCCAACAAGACCAAAAACAAAGATCCACAAATAGAATTGGAATTCCCCAAGTTGCTGTGGTTACTGTAGAATTGTTGTGGATGGACCAATTGCTGTGACTGTAGCTCCTCATGTTCTTATTGTTGTTGAAGCAGTTGTACCTGTTGCACCATGCTTTTGCTGTTGTATATTACAACCTGTAGGAGAAGTAGCCTTGGCTTGGGTGTTTAACTGATGGAGCCTTGCATTTTAGAAGGTTCCATTGCTGCTGTATTATGTGTCTGCACACCAATAAATAAACAAACAAGGAGTTCCAAGTAGCTTGGATGTAATGGGGTTGATGCAGGTAATAAAGGATGGAATCTGGCATGGTTGGATTGTTGGTGAGGGCTGGTGATGCTCCTGCATCTCTAGAATTTGTCTCCCTTTGTTTGGATCTCTGTGGACCTTCACAAACAAGTAGCCAAAGAACCAAACGAATGTGGGAGAAGTATAGGCTGATGCAAACCTATAGCCAGCTTCTTGGTGCCTTCATAGTGGAAGTGCTCAGTTGTTTATTGTTGCAAGTTACCTTCAGGAGGAGACCTTTCCTCATGATCAGCTCCTTAGATCACCTGCACATACAAACAAAAACAAAGCAAAGAAAGGAAAAGACCTCAAAGAGTGCTTTGGAGCTTGTTAGCTTTAAATCGGCTAACTTTTTCAAGGCCGCTCGACTAACGTCTCTAATTATCCGATTGAGGTGAAACTTCTTGGGCTTTGCAACTACTATATTTGCTGTATTCTTGCAACATTTGGGGGTCTTTTGGACTAGATGGAAACACCAAGTTGTGAAGTGCACCAGTTGGAGACTTAAGTCGACTAATATTTTCAAGGTCGCTCGACTAACGTCTCCAATTATCCGTTGGAGGTGAAACGTCTTGGGAATTGCAAATACTGTATTTTCTGTATTCTTGCAACATTTGGAGGTCATTTGGATAGGATGGAGGCTCCAAGTTGTGAAATGCTCCATTTGGGGACTTAAGTCTGCTAACTTTTTCAAGGTCGCTCGACTAACGTCTCCAATTATCCATTTGAGTTGAAACTCCATGGGATCTTCAGGAATTGTATTTGCAGTAATCCTGCACAATATAGAGGCATTTTGGTGATGCATGATGTATTTATTAAGTACTGCTGGTTGCTTTTGGCCTCTGGTGCTGCTATTAGAATGTTGCTGTTGTTTATCAATTAGAGTCACTGTTGCTTATGTAATGTGGCTTATGCAAAGTCTGCTAACATTTGAAGGCTTGCAATATTTGAAGGCTTTTTGCCCAACTTGGAGCTTCCAAATAGCAAATTTCTCTCTCTTTAGGCTTAAGACAGTTGATTGTGTCCCATGTGTGACCAGCCTGGGCTTCCAATCAAGATTCCTATACCTATTAAGCCAAGAAGGAAGAGAAGACAAAATATAAACTACTCTACTCCTTACCTCTAAGGTTAGACTGGTTATTCTAAGAAAATAATAAAGATAGTAATAAGGAAGGGAGATTTTCCTTTTGCCAGGAGTTCTAACTGTGAGATCTTCAAGGTATTTATAGCTATGCATAGACAAAACCATGTTGAAGTTTGAGTTAGAACCAAAAAATGGAATGAGTTAGGGAGGTTTCTTTATTCTCCTGAGTTTCTTTCTTCTGAAAGAAGGCATTTCCAGCTTGTCCATCTCAAGGTATGCCTTAGCTTGTTTGGGGAGATCATGCACAGTGAAATAAAGTTCAAGAGATTTACATTTATGGCTGTGTTTGGATAAGACATCAGCTGTGTAGTTTGCTTCTCTAAGGATGCGTTTACAGCTGAAAGTTTGGAATTGGTTGATGATGTTGTTTAAATTGTCCAGCAGCTCCTTTATTGACCAAGGGAGTTTTGCTTCTTGTTGTAACCACCTGATTAGGAGTTGAGAATCTACCTCTAACTCTACCTGTAAATAACCAAGATCAATACACCAAGATAGACCAAAGATAGCAGCCCTGATTTCTGCTTGGTTGTTAGTTCCTTCCCCCAATGAAACTGCATAGGCAAAGATAAGGTCACTATGAGTATTTCTAAGTATTCCTCCTCCACCAATGTTGTCTGGGTTGTTAAGGGCACTACCATCTATATTTAGCTTTACCATGTGATCACCTGGTTTGATCCAGCATACAGGGGTAATTTTGGTGTCATGGTAGCATTATTCCACTGAAATGACTAGGTCCTTCCAGTTATTTGGCCATTCAATATAAGGAAAAGCTGTGATGAGAAAGTTAGAGATGCCTTTGTAGACAGAAAATTTGACTCTTGAAAGGTTAGATTTCTTCCCACCATATTTGGAAGCACATCTATTCTTCCATAAGTTCCAACAAATGAAGATAGGGATTGCTTGTAACAGGAGTTTATGTGCTTCATTCTTGTATTTAGATGTCTACCATCTCATAAGAATATTTCTAAGAGGTGTGTAATCTTTTTTTATGCCCAAAGAATTATCAAACACCCTCCAAGTATTCTTGGCAAAGGTTCCTGCAACAAAAGTGTGATCAATGGTGTCTTGGCCAGGTCTATCACAACAATGGCACTGAGAGGGGGCTTTGCCAAAGCTGGTTATTTTCTCATTGGTAGGTAATTTCCTTCTAAGAGCTCTCCAAACAAGAAAGGAGCATTTGAAAGGTATTAGTTGGTGCCAAGTACATGCATTCAGCATAGTATTTGTCCTCTTGTCTCTAATGAGCTCCCAGGCAGAAGAACAACTGAACTCTCCATTGGTATTAGGAATCCAACATGGATGGTCCTGTTTGAGGGGATGGTAGCTGAATTGAGTTGCTAAAATGTTAGGAACAAACTGAGGAGGGGCTTTTTGGATAATGAGATCAAAATTCCATTGGCCATTAGTTAGAAAAGATGAAACTTGGGTGTGGTTAAACCTACAGCTGTTAGCAGAAAAGTGAGCTAAAGGGCCAACACCTAGCCAGTTGTCCCACCAAAAAAGGCAAGAGCCAGACTTAATTTGCCACTAAATGTGAGGCTCAATCTTGTGTTTGTTGTTCATGAGGTGCTTCCAAATTAAGGACTGACCAGTGTCCCACTTTTTTGTAATAATATTGGCCCTCTGACAGTATTTGGATTGAAGGAATTCTCCCCACAAGGTGTTCTTGGTTCTAAGGGTCCACCACTGCTTGTATTGAAAAGATTTGACCACATCAGTGATTTGTCTAAACCCTATGCCCCCTTCATCATAAGGATAGCTAAGGTTCTTCCATGAGGACCAGTGGTACTTCCTCTTATCATTTTTCCATCCCCAGAAGAAGTTAGCAGTGATGCTCTGAATCTGCTTGATGATGGTTGAGGGAGGGATGCTGGCTGAAAGAAAATGTATTGGCATGGCTTGAATAACATGCTTCACAAGAATAGCTCTACCCCCATAGCTCAGGATTTTAGCATGCCAACCAGTGATCCTGCTTACAACTTTTGCAATAAGATCAGAGTAGTAAATAACTCTTTGCCTACCAATATAAATAGGACATCCCAAGTATGTTATAGGACTACTCTTTTGGTTGAAACCAGTGATACTCTTGATTCTCAGTACAGTAGACTTGAAAGCATTGGAGGGAACCATGAAATGACTTTTTTGCTTGTTAATAAATTGTCGAGAAACTCTTTCATAGGTAGTTAATGTTTCCATAATGAGAGCTAAGGTGTGCCTTCTTCCAAAAGTAAAAATGATGATATCATCTGCAACTCAGATGATTGATCTGAGGTCCCTTTTTTGCCATAAAGAAACCATGGAATTGGGGATACTGATGAAGATTATTCAGTAGTCTGGACATCACTTCAGCACCTAGGACAAATAAAGCAGGGGAGAGAGGATCACCTTGTTTGAGACCCCTTGTGGAGTGAAAGAAACCATGTCTTGAACCATTGACTATAACAGAGTACTAGTTATCAGCCATGATTCTCCAAACCATGTCAATGAAAGTTTCTTTAAACCCCATTCTTCTCATCACAAGACAAGTGTAATTCCAAGAGACCCTATCATAAGCCTTGGTCATGTCAAGTTTTATCACAACATTGCCTCCAACATTTGGTTTTTTGATCTGGTGGATTATTTCCTGGGCAAGCATTATATTTTCAAAGATGTTTCTATTCTTGACAAAGCCAGATTGGTTCAAGGAAATGAGGTTGGGGAGAATAGGAGCAAGTCTTAGGTAGAGGAGTTTGGAAATGATTTTGTTAGTGAAGTTGCTAAGGCTTATGGGTCTGAACTCAGAGATTTTTGTAGGATGGTTTACTTTTGGGAGTAGAACCAAACAAGTATGGGTGAAATATTTAGGCATAGTTTGTCCACAAAAGAAGGATGTGATCACTTTAAGGAGGTCTTCTTTGATGATGTCCCAGCACACCTGAAAGAAAGTTCTATTTATCCCATCAGGGCCAGCAGCAGAGTGAGGATTCATAGTAAAAACAACAGTTTTCACTTCTTCCATAGTAGGCATGGCTTGCAAATCATCATTGTCTTTGTCAGTCACCATTGTAGGGATGCAATGGAGTGTCTCCTATTGGATGTTCTCCTCCTTTCCAGTAAAAATTTGTTGGAAATATTCACAAGCAGCATCAGCTATCTCTTTATCACCTTGCACCCAAGAGCCTTCTTCATTTTGGATCCTGTGGATGTAAAGCTTTCTTCTCCTGCATGTGATGAGAGCATAAAAGTAGCTAGAGTTCCTGTCACCTTCTTTGGTTCTCCTGTATCTTGGTTATTGGTTTGATCCTGGGTAACAAGATCAACATAATTATTGGAAGTATAAATAGGAGTAGAGGACTTTACCTGGACCTGTGATGTTTTGCTGAGGTTTATCAACTCCCCTGTTCTGATGTGGTTGAATAGAGTTGATCATATTTGTTTGTTGGGGCTTGTTTTGTCCCTTAGACTGTTTCTTTCTCTGGACTTGCCACAACAGTTCTTTTGCATTGTTAAGTGTTTGTTGTGGCTGAGCATGAGCATCTTTTATAGATGTATTGATATTTGTGTCATCATGATCCTTGGTTAGCATGCCCTCCTTGTTTTTGTTCATTTTTGCTGTTTCTTTTTCTTTTCTTTTTTTTTGTTCTTCATCCCTTCTTTGAATATTACAAACATATATCAAGTGACCCTGATGTTTGCAGTACATGCAGTAATCAGGTACATTTTCATATAAAATAGCTTGCCACCTCCCTAGAGTTTTATCAGTTTTGTCATATCCCAGCCAAACATGGGGAGGTCTTTTATTGGTGAGGTTCACTTGAAGTCTCACCTTGGCTATGCTTTCTCTTGTTTTTTGTATGGAAGTAGTGTCTAGATAAAGTACCTTCCCTACAGAGGCTAGCAGGGCAGTGGTGAACTCTATGTTATAGCAATGCCAAGGTAGTTCTGGTAAGGCTACCCAGATTGGCACTATTGGGGTTTCTTCATCCGGTTTAAAAGTAGGTGTCCATGTCTGAATCCTCATGAGTTGGCCCTCTATTGTCATTCTTTGTTTGGTCCAGACAGTATTGTAATCCAACTCATTGTCCAAGTTAATGTAGACATGTCTAGGATTGAAATGAGCAATTTTTACACCTCCTGAGAGCTGAGTTTGAATGATAAAGCTCCTTCTTATCAACTCTATCTTTGGCATGGTGTGGGTAAATTTGCCAACCAAGGTGTATTTGCATCTTTGAGCTAGTTTGTGCATAAAGTCTTCTTTTTCAAAAAACACAGCAGGCAGGCCCTGTTTGGTTGTGTATTTAGGGGTGGCTAATTCAATAGGAGCCTCATTTTTTGCTTGATTATTTCTGAGTTTGGCAGCAAAGGTCTGAACTACAGTGTAAGGGGCAGGCTGAAGGACCTGGTTCTTTAAGTTGGGAAAAATATTTTTCTGGGGGTTTTGGTTAGTGGAATTTGGTTGAGGTTGGGTATTGACTGATTTAGTTCCAATATGTCTAGGACCAACATTAGCATAGCTGATGGGCACCTTAGGTTGGCTAGTTTGAACCTGGATGTCAAAATTACTTGACACCTTAGGAAAGCTATTGTGGGTGGTGGTAGGCTGTTGAGTGTGTAGCTGGTTGCTAGTTTGAGGAATAGAATTGTTAGGCATTTTGGTAGGAATTTCAGGGCTTCTTTTAGAATTGATTTTGGTATGATCAGTGCCCTGCAAGGAGTTACCTACAACATTACTACGGATTACATTTGCATTAGGTTGCAAAAGAACTCCACTGGATTTCAAATTGGCAGTCTCAGAGTATATCAAGTTGGAAGGATTGGTCTTACCTTGAAGGTCTGTAACATTGGCACTGTTACATTGCTATGAAGTTCCTGAGGCATGTTTATCATTTTTGGAAAAAAGATGCATCAACTTTGCATTATCAGTTGTTTGCATATCATCCTTTAGTTGATTGAATTGACCATATTGTTGATATTGGTCTTGAACCAATGTGTGTTCTTCAGCTTTATTATCAGTGAAAATGTGCATATCACCTTGACGAGTGTCTCGACGACTTTTTGAATTTGAATTTGTTATTGATGATTCGAGACACCTCTTGTGGATGGGAAGTTGCGCATTGCCCTTAGGGACATTTTGGATTTGATCTTGTGACAAATGGTTCGCCGGAGCTCCGGCGCCGACACTCTGACAGTGACCCTGTAGATTTGGCAAATTCGAGCTAATTTGAGAGGATTTGAGTCCTTATCTAGTATTTGTGAGTTGCTAGTGGGGTGTATTTGTATCAATGAAATGCCCCTTTTTGCATTGGTTTCCACCTGAAAATGTCGCTTGAGCTCCGGCAACCTCGCCGGTACTATCGTCCCCAATGATTTCACTATCTATTTGGGTTGAAATTTTGGTGGTAGGAGCGCCATGAGATGGGGAACAAACCCCAGGGGGTCCGCCATCTCAAATGTCGCCAGAGCCCCTTCAAATATAAAGGCGCAACTCCGGCGACTCTGCGATGTTTCTCTCAGGCGTCGCCTGATCAGTGCTCTCAAATGGTGCGGTGGTTTGATCCAATTTTTGGACTGTATATAGTCCAAAAGATAAGGAATCATCTACCACGGTTCTTGATACTCGAATTAAACCATGTTTCTGAAAATTGATGATCTTGTGTGCAATGCTCAGTTCCTCTTCAGAGACAGTGATTGCATCAGTATTTTGTTGACCGATCGATTGTTGTTGATTCAAACCAGGTTCACTTGAAATTGCAGTATTATTTTGCAGATTCAGAGTGTCATTAGCTGGTGATGTTTGATGATCTATATTCGGTGGCCACGGAAGCTTCACCGGCGGCGGAGAAGCCATTCAGAACTGACCGGAGATGAACAGTGTGAGATAGAGAGGAAGGAGATGACCGTTAGAGATGAGAGCCTTAACTTTGATATACTTAACCTTCAAAAATTAAAATATGGTCTTCACAAAAGTTGTAGGTAATAATATTGGAGTTATTTAGAAATTTGAATCACATAATTTGAACCATTTTATGAAAAGTTATGACCAAAATACAGAAGTTGTAACATTTTCATCGAGAATTGGAACATCATATGCAATATTTTTAGGGGGTGTTACAAATTCTTACCTAAATTGGTACTCAATACTACTATCCAAATCAATTCAGTATGCTCATACCTATCAAGTATCACATTTCAATCATCTCATCACAAGTCTCAATAGACCTTTCAAATCTCAATCTCATCTCAAACCATCATGATATTTCATTTAAAATATACTTTTTATAAAATTATTCACATCTTGTCAAAAATATTTTCTCAAGTAATTTATCTCAATACTCAAATTCATTCAATCTCAATGCTCATGCTCTGTCAAAACTCAATAGAGTATGCATAGACCCAATTTAAAATCATACTTCATTTAATGCATGAAAACCTTTCTCATCAATATAAAATAAATGCATGTTAATATAATGATCATCAACTCAACTAAGGTTCATGTGAATGAAATCATGAATAATAATTTAAGAATTCAAATCATGGGAATCATCACAATATACTCAAATATATAAAGAACTCAATAAGGAATTACATAGATAACTCATCAACTCAATTTAACGAGACTGAAACTCAAACTCAAACTCAATCATGACTGAATAAAGATGTAGGGCACAATAATGAACTCATTCCAATATTGTGATCAACTTTACATACCTGAAAATTGAAGAACAATCAAACTCAAAGAATGAAAGTTGAACGCTTGCTAGCCCTTTTTCCCCTCCACAATCTTTGCTCTAAAAAAATCCAAGTGTTAATGGGAGAAAATACCTCTAGGGTACTGTAAGGGGAAAAATTTAGCCTCAAAATATCTTGGTTTAAGTAGGGAAATAGTAGAAAAAGACCAAAATAACCCTCATTAAAATTCTGAATGGTCTCCTACTTGGAAAGTCACAAAGGTTCATGAAACTCACCACGGTTTGTGGTGATAGACATGGTCCTGAGGGGTAACTCATATTGGGGGCATCGACTTCCATGGAGGACACCACATTCTGTGAAGGTCACTACGAGTTATGAAGGTCCTTGTGAAGTTGACCCAATCCCAAGATTCTGAAGGTAGAGTTTCACGGACCGTTTTATGTTTCGTGATTAGCATTATAGGTTGTGAACATCATAGTGGTCGTCTCCCAATTGAAGGAGTCTTGGCGGTTAACTTCATGGAAGGGGAAATGGTCTGTGTTTCTCACTACGAGCCATGGTCACTCGTGTGAACTTTTTCCTTAATTCCAATCATTTGTACGACCTTCTCTATGGGCTGTGAAGAGGAGTACGACCCGTGATGGGTCTTGTGGTCCCTATCTGGTGCAAATATTTCTGATCTACCCTTTAGGATCATTTATCCTCGAATGATTACCAAGCTAGGAATTCATTCAAGGCACGACAGCAATGCAAAAACTCAAATAATCAAACTCAAGTATAAGTACTCAACTCAAGAAAGAACTAACATCAGAGTTAGGAATTGGAGTATTATCTTCAACATCGATGTTAGGAAGGGCAAATAGATGTGGGTACTTGGCTTTCAAATATTTGAATCAAATGAAAGGTTTAATAAGCTATTTGAATCTAAAGTTATATGAATGCTTATGTTATTATGATATATAAATGTTATTTTGTGGGATTTGACCTAGCACAAAATATAGCATATAGATGGGAAGTAGGCCTAAAAGGTCAGTAAGTAAAGTCTCACATTACATTAACTATGTGCCACCATAGGGGCCCTTATAAACTATTTAGGCTAGTGGATCTACAACTAGCCCTTAAAGTTAAAGTTAAAGAAATGAATAAAGTTGACAGGGTTCTACCCGATAAGTAGTCTCCCCATGCCATCATAGGGGGTTATGTTGGATTCCATATAATAGCTCACATGATCTTAAATATTGGTAACGGTCATCTTTCCACAAAATAAATATTTAAAGGTTATTCACATGATTGATTATGCATGCATTGCACTATTCTCCATGCTACATAAGTGTTCTAATGTTTCTGAAATGTTTATGCATGCCTAAATACTTAGTACATTCAAAGTACTAACATATATCCTTTTCCTTTATGATTTTACCATGTAGGGACCGACGTTTCTCCACATTTGCCTCCACGTGGCTAGTTTATTTGTTAAAGGCTACATAGTTAGTGAGTTCCCATGTTCTGAGAACAACATCCCATTCTCTTTCTAGCTTATGATATGTATATACTTTTGGTTATCTTTGGTACTTTGACACTTTATTATGAGGGTGAGATAGGGATATGTGTTATCCCCTGCCAAGTGTAAAGAAAGTAGAGGTATAGTTGGAAAAATATATGATGTTTGAGTTGTAAATGACTCTTATTCTATGTTGATTCCCTTAGCCCTATTACCCCTTTTTCCCTTATTATTGAATGTAATAACCTATGAAAATCTAAAGAAGAGTTTTTGATAAGATACCTGTTAGTGTCTCATTCGACATGTCACGTCTAGGCCCTAGACTTGAGTTATGACATACTTGATATTAGAGCTTAAAGTTTTTATTGGTACTCACGCATTTTTCCCTCTCCTCCTCAAGTGCCTACTCTAACTTCTAGGATTTGGGACTTTAGGAATGAATCCGCCCAAGTTTGACCCTATGGAGTTTATTGATGAGGTTTACCATATTATGGCTATCATAGGCGTGCTTCCATATGAAAAGGCCGAACTAGTGGCCTATTAACTTAAGGGTGTAGAAAGGGCTTGGTATGAATATTAGGTTATCGATATAAGTGAGGATATAGAGCCTATCTAATGGGAATAGTTCAAAGGTTCCTTCTTAGACCGCTTCTTTCCCTTAGAGCTAAAGGAGGCAAAGATCTAAGAGTTCATCAATTCTTTACCAAAGGAGTATAAGTTTGAGAGAATATGCTCTCAAATTCACCAAATTATCTAAGTATTCTCCTTTCATGGTCTCTAACCCAAGGTTAAGGATAAGAAAGTTCATTTTCGATATTTTTAGCTTGGTATCCAAAGAGTGAAAGATGGTCATGTTGGTAAAAGAAATGAACATCTCCCAACTTTTGAAATATGCAGAATAAATCAAGGATGAGAAGTTGAGAGAGAGGTCAAGATGGTTAAAGAAGGCTAGAATAGATGGTGGAGGATTCAATCCTCAAAGATAGGGTTATGGTAACAATGGCAAGAGTCAAGGTGGGGAATGATTCATGGGGCAAGGCTCTACAAATACTCCTTCTCAAAGGTTTAACAAGGACAAAGATTCTTACTCGATGGTCCCAAAGGAGAATATTGGTACTCAAACATTCCCTGCTTACAAGAAGTATGGAAGGAATCACAAGGGTAATGGTTAGCCGGCTCCAATGCATGCTTCAAGTGTGGCAAGACGGGCCACCATGCCAGAGATTGTAGAGGTTGTGGTGGTGGTGGTAGGCCTCATAACCAAGTTTCTCATAGTCAATAAGCTCAAGGTGGTGGCCAATGCACCAACCTCTTTTATGCTTTACAGGAGAGACAAGCAATTGAGAAGGACCCAATGTTGTTACTGGTATGTTAAAGGTCTTTGCTTTTGATGTGTAAGCATTATTAGATCTGAGTGAAAAAAATTCGTTTGTTACTCTATTCCTAGATAATAAGTTTGATGTGTTACCTAAAACATTAGTATATCCTCATTTGGTGTCTACCCTCATTGGTGAGTCGGTTGTTGCTATAAAGGTCTATAAGGGTTGTCCCGTGTCTATCTTATATGAAGTTTTCCTTTGTGATCTTATAGAGCTTTACATGGTGAACTTTGATGTTATTCTTGGAATGGATTGGCTGCAAGAATCTTATGCCTCTATAGGTTATAGGACTCATCAAGTCAAATTTCAATTCCTAAATGAGTCTATTATTGAATGAAAGGGTTATGATTCGATAGTGAAGGGTAGGTTCATTTATTGTATTAAGGCCCAAAAGTTTATTGCTAAGGGTTGCATTTACCACATTGTGAGGGTTAGTGATGTCTACTCTAAAAGTCCTTCTCTTGAGTTGGTCCTCGTAGTCTATGAGTTCCCTATGTCTTTCTCGATGATCTTCTCGGGTGCTTCTCCTAAAAAGGAAGGTAATTTTAGTGTCGATATTCTTCCTGATACTCAACCTATCTCTATTCCTCCCTATCGAATAGCCCTGGCGGAATTAAAGGAGTTGAAGTAACAATTCAATAACTTATTAGATAAAGGGTTTATAAGGCCAAGTATTTCACTATGGGGTGCTCCTGTTTTGTTTGTAAGAAAGGAGGATAGGTCATTTCGAATGTGCATAGACTACCGACAATTGTATAAGGTTACTTTTAAGAACAAGTACCCAATTCCTAAAATAGATGATTTGTTTGATCATTTGCAAGGGGAAAGTAACTTCTCCAAGATAGATTTTCAGTCTGGCTAACATGAACTGAGGGTAAGAGAGTGTGACATTCCCAAGATGGCATTTCGAACAAGGTATGGTCACTTTGAGTTTTTGGTAATGTCATTTGGATTGACGAATGCATTGGCAGTGTTCATGGACTTGATGAATAGGGTGTTCAAACTCTACCTTGATACATTTGTGGTGGTTTTTATTGATTTCATCTTGATTTACTCTCGAGATATAAAAGAAAATAAGAACCATTTGAAGGTTATGCTTCAAACCCTGAGGAATAGGAATTTTTTTGTGAAATTTAGTAAGTGTGAATTTTTGTTGAAGGAGGTGGCCTTTGTTGGTCACATAGTGTCCGATGATGGGATCAGGGTTGATCCTAAGAAAATAGAGGCGGTCAAGAATTGGCCTAGACCATTGTCTCCTTCGGACATTAGGAGATTCTTGGGTCTACCTGGATACTATAGATGGTTCATTAAATGGTTATCTACTATCTCATCTCCTATGACAAATTTGACTCAAAAGAAGGCAAAGTTCCTATGGACGGATGAGTGTGAAAAAAGTTTCAAAACTTTGAAAGATCAACTTATGTCTGCTCCTTATAGTGACTTTAATGGAAGGGTTATGAGGGTTTGTGGTTTATTGTGATACTTCAAAGATTGATTTGGGTTGTGTCTTGATGCAAAACAGAAAAGTTATAGCCTATGCTTCTAGGAAATTGAAGGTGCACAAACGTAACTAGCCTACCCATGATCTTGAGTTGAAGGCTATTGCACACACTTTACAGATTTGGTGGCATTACCTATATGGGGTATATGTTGATGTATTTACTGATCATAAGAGTCTCCAATATGTGTTCACCCTAAAGGACCTCAATCTAAGGCAAAGAAGATGGCTTGAACTCCTCAAGGACTATGACATGAGTGTGCATTATTATCCGGGTAAAGACAATGTGGTTGTCGATGCACTTGGTACAAAGTCTATTGGGAGTATGGCTCATTTTGATGAAGGAAAGAGGGAATTTGTAAATGATGTTCACCGGTTGGCTATATTAGGGGTGAAGTTGAGTGGTTCCAATGATGGCGGTATGGTTGTTTATAAAAGGTCCAAATCATCTTTGGTGGTGAATGTTAAGTTAAAACAAGACCTTGACCCAACATTATAGGAGTTAAAAAGGATTGTAAAAGAAAAGAAAGTAAAGGTCTTTTCACAAGGGGAGATGTAATACTTCGCTACCAAGTCCGATTATGTATTCTAGATGTGGATGGACTAAGGAGTTTGATCTTGAAGGAGGTTCATAATTCTTCATAATGTATTCATCGCAGTTCGATGCAAATGTACCGAGACTTAAAGGAGATTTATTGGTAGAGTGGTACGAAGAAGGACGTGCAAGGTTCATGGCTGAATCTCTGAATTACCAACAAGTTGAGGTTAAACATCAAAGGCTGGGTGGCCTAGCACAAGACATTGAGATCCCTAACTTGGATGTTGGAAGATATGAATATGGATTTTGTAGTGGGATTGCATCATACTCAGAAACTTCATGATTGTTGATAGAATGACTAAGTAGACTCACTTCCTAGCAGTCAAGACTTCTTATAGTGTTGAGGATTATGCTAAGTTGTATATTAGGAAATTAGTAAGGTTGTATAGTGTGCCTTTGTCAATTATTTCAGATCGTGGAACCCAATTCACTTCTCATTTTTGGAGATTGTTTCAAATGGGTCTTGGTACTAAGGTGAAGCTAAGAACCACATTCCATCCTCAAACCTATAAGAAAGAAAAACAAAGAGTTTAAAAACTAGAGGATATGTTATAGGCTTGTGTGTTAGAGTTCAGAAGGAGTTGGGATAATCATCTACCGCTCATCAAGTTCGCCTACAATAATAGCTACCACTTAAGTATTAAGATGGAACCATTTGAGGTTTTGTATGGGAGATGATGTAGGTCTCCGGTTGGTTGTTTTGAAGTTGGTGAGATTCTTTGAAGAAGGTGAGAGTCATTAGAGAAAGGTTAAAGATGGCTCAAAATTAGCAGAAGTCCTATTCCAACACTAGGAGAAGGGATATTGAGTTTAATATGGATGATTGGGTGTATTTAAAGGTTTCACCCATGAAGGGTGTAGTTCAGTTTGGTAAGAAAGGGAAATTGAGCCTTAGTTATGTAGGGCCTTAGAGAACCTTGAAATGTATTGGCAAGGTTGCTTATTAATTAGAGTTGCCTTTGGAAATAACTATGGCTCATCCGGTGTTTTATGTGACTATGTTGAGAAAATGTGTGGGTAATCCTAGTTCCATTGTCCTATTGAAGATAGTGAATATTGAACAAAACTTGACCTCTAAAGAGGTCCCATTTGAAATTTTGGACTAGCAAGTTAAAAGATTGAGGAATGAAGAAGTTGCATCCGTTAATGTCATTTGGAGGAATCAACAAGTTGAAAGTGCTAAATGGGAAGAGGAAGCGGATATGATGAAACGTTATCCTCATTTCTTTCATCCTACTCAATCCTAAGGTACTGAGTTATTCATGCTCAAATGTTTAAGACTCCTATGTTTCAGATTTTCCTAAGTCCTCATATGCATACATGTTCATGGAGTAGAATTTTAAAGTCAGGTTTTATGCTAAGTTTAAATATCTCATGTTTTTTGCATTTCAAGTGTCAGTATATTCATGTTGGGTTGCTAGTCCTCATGCCATGTTATTTTCAATGCTAATGATTCTTATTTGAGGAATAATATTCCCAAGAGGGGAGATATTGTAAGACCCCGGAAATTTGGACAGTCCTAAAACAAGGAACAAAGTATGAAATCTCAGAAGAAATATAGAAACTAGTACCTGTGATGACCACAGAAGGCCATCACGAGCTGTGGTGAGCCACCATGGTAGTAATTCAGAGACATAGACCTATACGAAAGGTACCACGATAAGGGACCATGGACTATGGTGATCACCATGGACCGTAGTTCCTTCCTTGTTGACCACTCCCCTAAGGCCGCAGGAAACTTTCTAAGGCGAGGACCACCTATGAGCACCATTGACCGTGGAGCTCTTCACAGACTGTGGTGTATTTACTTGGTGGTCACTCTACAACCCTCCTACAGGACCTGCACCGCAACAATATTTCATGGGCCGTAATTCCCTCAACGAAACATGAAGGCCTAGGCGGAGGAAGTTCAGAGACTCTCCCTGCAAACTTCCCAAATCATTTCCTAAGTCCTTCATCATGGGACACCACTATGGATAATGGTGAGCACCACGTGCCGTGATGGGTCCTCATGAAGACCTTTCTAACCATATTTAAAAAGGGGCATGTTATTCTTTTCATGTGTTTTAACACAAAGTGATGTCGTTTTGAGGGAATAATTCACCTATCCTTTCTACACTCATTCACTTTCACTCAAAGTTCTAAGACCCAAACCCTAACCTCCAAGTCCTCTCAAGTCTTTCTCTTCATCAAGAAAGCTAGGGTTCATTTTAAGAATATCAAGTCTCCATTTCTTTAAAGCATGCATTAGGGTTTCATTCCGCAAGATATGTGGGTCTCATTCATGGGTTTTTCCTCTCAAGAAGCCCAAGTGATTTCTAAATGCAATATTTCAATTTTAAATGATGAACTCTTATGGATTATTATATGTTGATTCCAAATACATAGATTATTGTCTATTTGAATTTTATTTACATATATTGATATACATTGACTCTCAATTTCATGAAATGGAGGATTTATCAAGGTCCTTATATGAAGGCATGAAAGTACCTTTAAAGTGTATTAGTGGGTTGTTTTAATATGTTTTAACTGATGCATTTTCCATTACCCTCATGCATGCTAGCATTGATTTAAATGTATTTGAAGGTTGAATGAAATGAAGCCACCTAGTTTCATTATGTTTAAATGAAGTTGAATTGAAAGCTTTGACTCTAAAATAAAAGTTTATGAAAGCAAATGTTTATGATTAAAGGGAGTCTTATTAATTGAAAAAATGATTGAATGATAATGAAAGGGCTTCTTAGCCAAAGAATGAATTCTATGTGATAAGGACAATTCTCACATATTTGAATTACATGAAAAGTTTTAATGAGGTATTCTACCGAATGATGATTAGATGTATAAATTTAAATGAATGCTTATGTTATTATGATATTTAAAATATATTCTATGGTAATTGACCTAGCACCGATTGTAGCATGTTGATAGGGACTTGACCTAAGGGTTCCTTAAGTAAAGTCCCATGTTACATAAACTAAGTGCCACCATAGAGGCCCTTGTAGGCTATTTAGGATAGTAGATCCACAAATAACCCTTAAAGTTAAATTTAAAGAAATGAATGAAGTTAACGGAGTTTTACCCAGCAAGTAGTCTCTCCGTGCCAATGTAGGGGGTTTGTTGGATTCTATGTAATAGATCACGTAGTCTTAAATATCGGTAATGATCATCTTCCCACAAAATGAATGTTTAAAGGTTATTCACATGATTGACTATGCATGCATTGCACTATGTTCCATACTACATAAATGTTATAATGTTTCTTAAATGTTCATGCATGCCTACATACTTAGTACATTCAAAGTACTAACACATACTCTTTGCATACATGATATCACAAGGTAGGGACCGGCGTTGCTCCACATTCACCTTTACATGGCTAGTTAATTCGTTGAAGGCTACATAAGTCGTGAGTTCCCCTATTTTAGGAACACCAACCCATTCCCTTTCTAGATTATGATATGTATACACTTTTGGTTAGCTTTGGTACTTCGACACTTCATTATGGGGGTGAGCTAGGGACATGTCTTATACCCCGCCTAGTCTAAAGAAAGTAGAGGTATTATTGGACAAATAGACGATGTTTGATATTGTAAATGACTCCTATTTTATGTTTCTTCCCTTAGCCTCATTACCCTTTTTTCTTCCGCTTATTATTGAATCTCATTACCTATGAAAAGATAAATAAATTCTAAGGGGCTTGGATGAGGTACCTCCAGGTGTCTCATTCGCTATGTCACATCTGGGCCCTAGGCTTGGGTCGTGACACCATTGAAGATGTGGGTCTGGGCCAATTCTGTGCCACTTTCGTTTTTTGAGCATCAACTAAAACACCTTCGCCAGATATAATGTAGCCTAAGAATTCCACAGATGTAAGCCAAAATTCACACATTGAAAACTTAGCATACAACTCCATATCATTGAGAGTTTAAAGGACAATCACAAACATTTCTATATATAGCTTAAATATACGGTTCTTGAGGTCTATAAATATTACAAGAGCATTAGATAAACCAAATGACATAACAAAGAACTCAAAGTGACCACAACAATTCTGAAGGATGTCTTCGAGATGTCACTTTCTCTCACCTTCAATTGGTGATAGCCTAATCTGAGGTCTATCTTCGAGAAGAAAGTGGCATCCTAAAATTGGTCAAAGAGGTCATCGATTCTTTGGAGAGGTTACTTATTCCTTATGGTGACCTTATTCAACTAATGGTAGTCAATGTGCATTCTAAGGGAACCATCTTAATTTCACATAAATAGGATAGGAGTGCCCCAAGGTGAGATACTCAGCTTAATGAATCCCTTATCTATCAAGTCTTTTAATTGCTCTTTTAAATCTTTGAACCAGGCAGGAGGAATTCTATAGGGTAGAATAGAAATAGAATGCATATCACAGAGAGTATAAATCCTAAAGTCTATCTCCATATCAGAAGGGACTCTAGGTAAATCATTGGGAAAGACCTCAAGAAATTCATTAACTATAGGAACAAACTAAATGGATGGAGTCTCATCATGAACAACTTTGACTTGTACTATATGGTAGACAAACCATTTTGAGATTAGCTTTCTAGCCTTAAGGAAGGAATTGAAATGACCCTTAGGCACTACTGAATTACCCTTCTACTTTAACATAGGCTCATTCAGGAACTAAAATTTGACAACTCAAAGTTTTACAATCGATGGTGGCATAACAAGCATAAAACTAGTCCATGCCTAGAATGACATCAAAATCAACCATATCTAACTTTACTAGATCATCCATAGTGTCCTTATGATAGATGGAAACTGTGTAGTCTCTATAGACTATCTCAGAAAAAATAGACTCACTAATAAGAGTAGAAACACTGAAGGGTTCAACAAGACTCTCGGGAAGGATCCCAAACTTGACAACCACATAACGGGTCATAAAAGATAAGGTTATACCCGAATCAAGTAGAGCATATACATCATGAGAAAAGACTCGAAGTATACCAGTGACAACATCTAGATAGTTCTCCTGTTCTTGGTAACTAGCCATAGCATACAGATGATTTGAACCTCTACCTATTCCTGAAGTGGTACATATCTAGGTTTGTCTAGCTGGTGGTTATGAAGAAGAAGATTGGGCCTTGTTTCCCCATCACTCTATCTCAATTTTGGGCACTCCCTCTACGTATGAACCATTTGACCACACTTGTAGAAACCATTAGTCCCCTCTCGACACTCTCCCAGTTAAAACTTACCACACCTTCGATAAGGTGGCATCCTTTTGAAACCTTGAGCCACACTTCCTTGGGATTGGGAATCCTGTGCCTTGGATCTCTAGTGACTTTTCCATTTTTGATCATATTTGTAGTAAGGCGCACTCACAGATAATGGTTCATAGCATTATGATTTAATCTGCAAGTAGGACCTGCCACTCTTACCTTGCTTCTACTGACTAGGCTCATGTCCTGTTGACTTGGACTTTTTGCTCAAATGCTCCTCTCTATATTTCTTCTAATCTTCTTCTACCTACTAGGCATATTTCATAAGTTAGGAAAGGACCATGTCTGAGATAAGAAGTGATGCCTTGCACTCCTTCATCACTTGCCTACCTAAACCATAAACAAACTTTCTTATCTAATCTCTCATATCTAGGACCATCTCTGGAGCATATTTTGATAATTGAATAAACTTAAGACTATACTCTTTCACTATCATCCCATCTTGCTTTATATTCACAAAATCTCCAACTTTAGCTTTCCTTAATTCTCCACGAAAGAACTAATCAGGGAATACAACCTCTAACTCATCCAAACAGCAGACTCAACATCCTCCTCATGACTATCCTCCTATTGGTTCTACCAAACATTTGTCATATCTTTGGTAAGAGACAAGCTCAACTCCATTAACCTCAATAGAGAACACATAGCCTTTGGGATCTTCCATATCTCGTCAGTAAATTTTTGGGGGTCTTCCTAAACCTTAGATCCCATGAAGACTATCTGGTCATCCTCAAGAAATCCCTAATCCACATAGAAGTTCATGGCTCTTAAGAGTTAGACCTAGTGATTGGAAAGATATGATGTCCTATCTGGGCAACCACTAAGTCAGTAAGCATGGTAATTGCTCCCTTAAATTCGACATTATAAGTAGGAGCGGGATGATTAGAAGGAATTTGAGGAACCTTAGTTGACCATGCAGGTCGTACCCTAGTTATCACCACTGACTGTGAGGGAATCTCAGACTGTCGGACCTCAGTATTGGCAATATTCCTCTGACTGGCAATACATTTTGGAGGCATTATCTGCAAATATATTGATCCACTAATTAGAAAGAATTGTTAAAAATTTTAAAATGTATCACATAATCTTTGAATGTGAAGATGTGAAATAATTTCTAATGTCTTATAGCCTCTTGATTATAAATGTGTACACCACACACTCATAAGCAATACTCTACTAGGCACAGATTCATAAACACCCTAAGACTCTTGAATTCTATGCTCTGATACTATGTTTGTTACGCCCCGATAGGGTACCCTAGGCATGGCTGGCACTCAAACACCATTGCTGGCCCCAAGTGAACCACTAGGCGTGATCACTCATTAAATCACTTAATGAAAGACTTTACTTAAGGATAATAGGACTCAAGTAGGCAACTCAACATTATTCATATTAGTTAAATAATAAATTTAAGAATACTCGAACTGACATATCACTTAATATCATAATTTTTAAATGGAATTGATAATTTAAAAATAGACTCTGAAAGAACCATTCTACTCAACTCTGACTCTGTCTATAAAGCCTGCAACTCAAGACTAAAAAGGTGCCATGACATGTCCAAGGCTACCTCAAATGACTATCAAAAAAAATTGTGAATGAAAGAAATAAAAATAAAATCCTCCAAATGCAAGAACATCTTAGAGAAAGCTGAGTGGAATCTGGTCTTCAATGATGCGCTTGTTGATGACCTTTATCACTTGTATCTACATTATAAAATAATGCACGTCAAGTGGAATTAGTTCATGGAATGTATGAATATTTAAAAATTTGAGAGTAAATACAATCAAGAATACTCAATATCATGCAACTCAACTCAAATGGACTCAATCTAAAAATGACTTAACTCAATAAGCATGTGAGTTAAAAAAATAACCAGTGATTCGAAAACAGACTCAAAGATATGTATCTCAACCAAATCAAGCTATTCTTTAAGGAGTTTCTCTAACTGACAACCATCACCTATGAGGAGGTGATGATACAATATTTTGCACTGCCGTTATCGCAACCAACTAAATGGATCCAATATAAAATTCGTCTTTTGGGATAAGAGAGACTTTACCTCTATCATATGCTGGCTATTTAGTTTATGGGGATTGAGTTACTTAATCTCTTACCCAAATAGGTGCTCAATACTACTTTCCAAATCAATTCAGTATGCTCATAGCTATCAGGTATCACTTTTCAATTATCTCATATCAAGTCTCAACAGACCTTTCAAAATTCAGTTTCATCTCAAACCATCATGATCTTTCATTTTAAATATATTTTTTATAAAATCATTCACATCTCGTTGAAAATCTTTTCTCAATTCATTTAAATCAATTCTCAAACTCATTAAAAATCAATGCTCATGCACTTTCAAAACCCAATAGAATATGCATAGACCCAGTTTACAATTATATTTTGATATGCATGAAAACCATTCTCATCAACTAAAAATATATTCATGTTAATATAATTATCATTAAGTCAAATAGAGTTCATATGAATAAAATTATGAACAATAATTCAAGAATTCCAAACATGGGAATTATCACAATGTACTCATATATATAAAGAACTCAATAAGAAATTACACAAATAACTAAAGAACTCAATTTAATGGGATTGAAACTCAAACTCAAATTCAATCTTGACTGAATAAAGATTTAGGGCACGAGAACGAACTCACGTCAATATTGTAATTATCCTTACATACTTGGAAATCAAAGAATAATCAAACTTGAAGAATGAAAGTTGAATGATTGAACCTTAGTCATCTTTGTTCTAAAAAAATCTAAGAGTTAATGAGAAAAAATACCTCTAGAATACTAATAAGGGGCTAAATTTAGTACCAAAATGACTTGAGTTAAGTTGAGAAAAGGTGGAAAGAACCAAAATAATCTTCATTAAAATTCTGGATGGGCTCTTGGATGAAAAGTTACCACAGCCCATGAAGCTTACCACGGTCTGTTGTGATGGATGTGGTCCTGAGGGTTAATTCACATTGGGGGTTGACTTTGATAAAGGCCATTATGGTCCATGAAGGTCACTATAGGCCGTGAAGTTGACCCATCCCCAAGGTTCTGAGGGTAGTGTTTCAGGAACCTCTTTACGGTCCATGAACACAATTATAGGTCGTGAACATCATTTGTGGTCTTCTCCCAACTTAAGGAGCCTTGGGGATAAACTTGATGAAAGGGAATATGGTCCATGGTGCTCACCATTAGATATGATCCATCTCATGAACTATTCCCTTATTCATGTCTCATTAAGGGCCATGAAGAGGAGTTCGGCCCGTGATAGGTATCGTGGTATGTATCTAGTGAAATTGTTTTGATCTTTTTATAGTTAGTTTAGGCTAGAAAGTTCATGGGTATTACAAATATGGACCGTTATCGATAATAAAATGTGAGCTATAATATGGAGTCAAATATAACTCCTACACAAAAAATGGAGGCTTCTAGCCAAGATATACTTCGTATCACTAATGTTATTAGTTATATGTGGATTTACTAGATAAGTCATTTAAGACAACATATGAAGGCATATAGTTTGAGACTAGAAATTTCTAGTAAATACATCCTTTACCAAGCCTCCACCTCAAGCCCTCTTGGTGCTAAATCATATTCCAACAGAATATATAAAATTAATTATCAATATACATCATAGAATCATATAAGAGTAGTTCCTTAAATCATGATTTCATATCATCGTTCATAAGGATACTTACCTTTCTAAGCATCTAAATCATTATTTGATTCATATTGTGGGAGAATTTTTCACAATTCATTTATACTATCACGACACGACCTAGGGCCTAGTCGTAACACGACAATTAGAATCTTGGAGACTCCAACCAACGTTCTTAGCATAACATAAATGAGCATACATAAGGTATATGAAATAAATAAACAAGAATCAACAATATGGAAGCATAGTTTCAAATAGAATATAAGTCTCAAAATGAGAAATGACAACATAGACTCTTTTACTATCTAATATGCCTCTAATACTAGATGGGGGCGAGAGATATTCTCCCAGCTCACCCAATAGATAACATAGATGCATGAAGCACAACTGTCAAATATGAAATACATGTCATGTCCTTGAATGTGAGGACTTACCAATAAATGTAAATAGTAAAATCTAGCCACGAGCGGGAGGAGGATGAACATGATCGTCAGTCCCTACATTTTGATATAATATAGGCAAAAAGTATACATTAGTACATGCATTAGTATAGATCAAGTCATCTCCTTTGTCACAAGTTCAACTCCTTTTGAGTGAAAACATATTGCAAACTCTTGTGATCAGTGAAAACATCAACATGGACACCATAAAGATTGTGTCTCCACAACTTCAAAGAAAATACCAATACTATCGTCACCAACTCCAAGTCATGAGTTGGGTAATTGTTATCATATACCTTGAGTTTCATTGAAGCCTAAGCTATCACTTTACCATTTTGTATTACAACATAACAAAGACCAACTCGTGAAGTATCACAATACACAATGAACCCTACCTTAGGGCCCCTTGAAGCTGATCGAACAGGTCATCAATCCTCAGAATGGGATACTTATTATTAATCATGAATGTTGCCTCCAAACGCGCATGCAAGTGTATTCAATCTCAACAGTAATATAGTCACCCTTTTTAAAAGCCAGATATCAAACTCACAGGAAAATTTAATTAGGCGTTGGTTAGTCTTTCAATGAATTAAATTATTCATGCGTGTTTTCAAGGAGTTGAGTTCACTTATATCTAAAATGATTATACCAAAAATGATATAAAAAAATAATTCAAAGATATTAGAGAAATTTTATCAATTTAAGAAAGAGTCCCACGGTTGTAGCACTTATAGATTTTCAATCTAACATTCTTTACTTTGGTATTCAATGGGTCTTTCTAATACTGATTTATAGGCATGATTTTATAACCGTGAGAAAGTGCCAAGTTAAATTTTCCTATTTTACTTAGGATTAATTTTGGTTCTATAATAGCCCATCTTAGGTTTTATTTTATTTTTCCACAATATTAGCACAGACTTGGAGTATTTTGAAGGAGTATTTGGAGATTTTGACATGATTAATATATTTACTCACTTCTTTATTCATAGTTCTTCCATTGCTTCGAGATTGATTATTCATTTATCATAACTATTTATTACATGAATTATACACAAATTCTTTCTATCGTTCTTGCTATCATGTGCGGCTAAACACCACAACTAGAGTTGTGGGAACCATGACTGAGTAACAATATAGGTTAAGTGAAAGCTATTCTTGATCAATGTACATGCATGTATTGTTGTTATCTTCATTTTGATTGCTTTCAAATGAGTGCACACATTAGAACTTGCCTGTATTCAATACTTGCTTTAGAGAGAGGTAAGGATTAGCAAAATATAACAACAACAACAAAGATTTGAACCTTTAAACATTTGTCTAAGGACTTGAACCTTGGAGGAGATAGTCTTTTGGGAACAAAAATAAGGGTTAGTTGGTAATACGCTCTGAAACTAGGAGGTGATGAGTGAAATTCATATAATAGGGTCGGAAGGCATTTAGATGTCATTAACTTGTTAGATTTTGCATGTTATACATTGAGAAAGGATTACTAGTATGGTATGCCTATTGAGTTACAATGTAATGGGAACACAATCCTAGCTTCTTCCATATATTACTCAAAACTCTAAGTCTATTTTACTTTGTTATTACAAACATTGTTACTAATTATTGAATTAATACAAAATCCCAGTTTAGTTAATATATTTTTACTCTTGGAAAATATTGACTACAACTAACATAAGTGCTAGTAGATGTATTTTCTTCGCATTCCCTGTTGGATCAACCCTAGTCTAGTTTGGTTTAATATTTGACACTGACTTCTTTATACTTCTTAATTGAGGTGTAAGTTTGGGTGTATCAATTGCAAGGTAAGAGATACAATTTTTTAGGTTGGTGAACAAATATTGTTGAAGGTGTTACCCATGAAAGGAGTCATGAGATTTGCTAAGAAGGGTAAGCTTAGCCCTCGTTATATTGGTCCATTTGAGATTATTGATAGTGTTGGGATAGTGGCTTAATTGTTAGCACTTCCACCTAACTTATCTAGAGTCCACCCAATTTTTCATGTCTCTATCCTAAAGAAATACCATGGGGATGGAGATTATATCATCAAGTGGGACTCAGTTATGCTAGACAAGTATTTGTAGTATAAAGAGGAGCCATTTACTACTCTTGATCGAGATGTCTATAAGTTGAGAACTAAAGATATTAGATTAGTAAAGGTACAATAGGTGCATTGTCCGATTGGGGAGGCTATTAGGAGACCAATAAGGACATGTTGGACAAGTACCCTCATTTATTTGAGGATTCAGGTACTACTCCTTCTAACTTATCCCAATTTTCTTTTCTGATCACTTGGGGACGAATGATGGATAAATTGGTATATATTATAATGACCCATTCTAGACATTATGGATAGACCATTGGAGAAATAATTGGGCTAGAAACTTTTTTTGGTAGTAACTTAGAAATTTTGAGACTAGGTCTGACTTAGACGATATTTGAGTCGGGCAAGGTCTAGGGTAATCCAGTATAGATTGGAGATGATCTTTGAGTATGGATTATTTTATATAATATTCAAGACATCAAGGAACACTTACGGCTTTACGAAATTGAATTTGGGCAAGTAGAACTCCTAAAAATGAATTCGGCGTGAAAGTGCTGGTTTGAAACGTCAAGGGAAGAAGGTATGTTATGAAAAAGATACTTTTCTGAGGTCTCCAGAGCTACAATGTTGTGAAATCTTCTACAGAAAAAGGATGCTACTATAGCGGGTTGCAGGCGCTATAGCAATGTACTCGCCCGCTTATAGCGGGGTTAAGCCAATATAACGGGGTCTGCTACAGTGAGGTAAGTCAGAATTTAGTGCATAAAATCCCCAAATATGAACATTATTTAACTATATCATTTTGGAAAACTACAAGGGAGACATAGGGCATTTTCATTAGTTTTCCATCGTATTCATCGATTAAGGTAAGTTAATTACTTCTCCAACTTATAAATTTGATTATTAGGCTTTAGAATCCATGAAAGTAACTTTGGGGAAGGGTTTTAACTTGAATTTGATGGTGGGGAGACCTACTTTGGGCGGGATGGTGATAAGTTCATCCTTTGTTTAGGATTAAGCTTAGTTTGAGTTTTTATAGGCCATAACTCATTGATTATGTATTTTATTATTTTTTTATACCAAGAACAAGTCAGAATTTGTAACAAGGGGAAACCTTATATTTTTAAAAGTTTTCAAGGATTGATTCGATGTATGTGTCACTACCCAACCTAGGTCCTAGATGTGACACGACAATTGAGAATTCAAAGGATCCCAACCAAGACATCTTATCACACATCGAATACATAAGGTAAAAAAAACTTAATAAGATAAGTAGAAGAAACAACTCAACATAGATGTCAAAGAGAAATTAAAATCAACTTAATGTCCAAAATAGACTATATCAAATTACAACATATAAACATTCCTCTATACTAAACTTTGATGGGGGTTTATGACATGCTCCTAGCTCACCCGAATCATATAATAAAGTCAAAGAAATATATGAAAGAATGTGCTATTCTCGATGAATTAGGAATCACCAATAACAACTCAAGAATGCTAAGTCAACTCTAGCCACAAATGTGAGGAACGTGTGTGTAGTCCATTCCTATATTATGAGGCAATGTAGCCAAAATATGTATTAGTACTTAGAATGTACTAAGTATGTGAGATATGAATTAACAAGTAATACAAAATGAGAAATATGGCATAGGATGCATGACCAGTCATAAATAAACATGAATAAAGCTTAAAAGCATTTGAAAGCATACGAAAACTAATGGTCAATGCATCATAAAGCTTTGTAGTAAAACTTACATCTTTGCTTATAACATGTGAGGGATAAGACTATTAACCAATATCTTAAGACCATGTGATATATAACATGGAATCTAATGCAACTCCCACATGGAGAAGAGAGAGGCTACTAGCTAGGACATAAAGACAACCTACAAGGGCAATGTTGTTTGGGACTTTAAGTTGCTACTAGGATTCCCTTGGGTAACTAACTAAGTTACTAGACTGAACTCCACCTACAAGTCATCTCGGTGCTTAGTCAATATCCCAACGGAATTGATGAAAACCATAAAAGCATCATCATTACTTTTATCATAAAACATAATCATTAGAGTAGCTCATTAACTTTAGTGATTTATAGAAATCTATAATTTTGGTGAGAATTTTCCTTATCACCATCTTAAATCATCATTTATGTGAAAATTATACTTATCACACCATAATAACTTTCTTAGATCATCATTGATTATCATTACAACTTTCTTCATTGAATCATAAATATCAACTTCATTTATAAAACTGTCTTTTGAAAATCATTGAACTTTATAATCATAATTCATATAAATAATCATTAAAATTAGCTTCATGCATGGGCATTCATAATTCAACTTTAAATCAAAAATTAATATAGAATTATGCTTAAAATGATCATTGATAAAAATTAAAAATATAATTGAAATAGCCCAGTATAATTCATCAAAACTAGGGTTAGAAAGTAATTAAAATTAAAGAGATCTTTTGAGAAAAACTTGATACTCTATGGGTGAAAGGAACCCATGGATCGATTCCCACATACGTTGGTGAATTTACTTAGAAATTGAAGAAGAATCTGATTGTTCTTGAAACCTTAGCTTGGAATTTGGAGAAGAGAACCTTGAGAGAATTGATTGATCTTGACTTAGAGATATTTTGGAGAATGAATTAGATTAGGATGGGAATTTGAAGGAATGGGTGTTTATGGTCTTGAAATTGGCCATGATAGTGTCTAGGTTCATTCAACCGAACATGAGAAAAGATAATATTTCCCTTTATTAAACACAGATTTTGAACCTACGATTTGGTCCCTACTACTCATCTTTAAGTCTACGAGTTGTAGTCTTGACTCGTCCTGTAGGGTATGAAAAGACCCTAGGATTTTGGGTCTCTAAAATTGCATCTACGAGTCGTTTCTATGACTCATCAACATGTTTATGGGTTGTAGACCCAACTAGACCTGCAGGTTTAAAAACCTGTAAATTTTAAGCCTCTGATTTTTCACTACGAGGCCCTTTTATGATTCATCCTATTGTCTACGAGTCATAGACATGACTCGTAGACCCTCCCTTTCCTTCACCTTTTTCTTTTACTCAACACCCTTTGTATGAGTCACTTCTAAGACTTGTAGGCACACGACTCATAGGTCGAGTCGTACACTTGAGGTCGGTCAATATGTTTTTGGATTTTCCATTTTGATCCAATATCCCGACTGTCAGGGTTTTACAGTAAGTGATGGTTGTAAGTTTTGAATTTATGTATGTACGCATGTCTACTGCTTTGTAGTATTACTTGTGCAATACTTGTGAAGAAAACTAAAAGACTAAATAGAAATGACACCGTGTCGATTATTTTATCTAATGAACCTGTGTATTTACTTTTGGTCTATAGTGTTGTTGTTCATTATGTATATGATTGTGCTAGGTCATGAAGGCAACCTATAGTGGCACGTAGTTTATGGGACATGAGGCTGCTAGTAAGGCTTTTGGTAGGGCCCCCACCTCAAGTCCACTCGGTACTAAGTCAAATCCCATGTAATACATGCATAGCATTGAAATCATATTTACATATATCATAGTCATGATCATAGGTTTAAAATCGTAGAGTAGCTCATTTTCATAACATACTTGTAATGTGATAATTGTCTTTTCATCATTACAAGCATATTTGCATAATTCATATCGTTAGGCCTTAGGTCACCACATATATGGCTCTAAGTCACCCTTTAGGCCTTAGGTCACCACATAGGGACCTAAGTCACCTTATATCATAGCTTGCACGAAATTCATACCTTGAACTTAGAGAAGAACTCAATTGCATAATCAATTGACTCCGAAAATCATGTAATTGACTTTAAAACATGCATGATCATAAACTTTATATCAGCCCATACATAATGCTTATATATAATATCCCTTGGAAGTATAATTCAAAATACTCATAATTTAAATCATGAACCCTAGAGATCAAAATAGGAGAATTCATAGGAAAACTCTTCAATTTAATGCAATAACCATCAATTTATATCAAAATAGGCTCATGATCATACTTTGAATCATAATTCATGCAATGGGAATAGAGATCATAAAATCCATAAAATACCATACTTTAATTTGATATAAAACCTTGAAAAATTGATTGGGCTTCATGGATGAAAAGATCCATGAATCAATACCATATACCTTAAGTGAGAACACCAAATAATTGGAAAAAACTTGAGATTTTTGATGGAGAGCTTGAGTGAATGTACCTGAAGTCTTCAGTGGAGTCCTTGAGAGTCTTTTGTAGAGAAATATTTGTGTAGGTGAATAGTAGAAGAATGAATAGAATTAAAGGTTTAGGTTAATTTATAAAGTTGAATTAGGTCCTAAAAACATCTAGGTTCATTGACTAGTAATTAGGGAAAATTCTAAAGTGCCCTTGCTAAAAAAAACTAAATTCGGCAAAACAATCATCGCCAGGTCCACAACGCAGAGGTGAGAAAGTCCGCGATGCGGGCCTGTCGCACACCTTATTGGTTTGTGCAGTTCCTTGCAAAATCTATCTTTCAATCTACGGGTCCTAAAAATCCTCCAAAACTATGTTCCTGCAGGTTTTGACCCCCTGATCGATATTCCGAACTCAGATTTTCCAAAAAGATTAAGGTAGCATTACATGAGCGGCCTAATCTCAAGGCATTCTTAAGGCACCTATGAGCATTTTGAGGGATATTACACTTCCGTATAATATGCAAATGTCTTGTAGAATCTCAAATGCTTTTAGAATAAATCTGAACAGTCAACTCAACTCTAGGAAGGTACTTAAAACTAGGAATTTCATAAAAAACTTAAGGGTCTTAAGAATGTCATTGTAGCTTCATTTAAACTTCACACGACTAAGCCTACAAAATTCATGAAAGACTCAAAGCTCTTGACTCGACTTCAATTTAAAAAATTAGTCTTTAGAAACTCAAAAGGAGAGACATGCTTGAATTGATTTATTATAAATGACTCCAAGTTGGTAATAGTATGAGCCTATTTAGAAAGAAGATTGTTTATCAAGTATATAAAAAGAGAATAGGGTATAAGATTTAATATGAATATAATTTTACAATAACATTTTTGTAAGAGCTTCTGTAGAGAAATATGGATAAATAACCTCTCTTAGATGCAACAAAGTAATCCTTTAGCCTTACACCCTCACCATTAGGCCAAAAACTCACTAATAGAGCTAAGGAATAAGAAATTCAAATGCAAAATACTTTAACCGTCAACCGTACTTCAGAACTCTCTAAGCACGATAATAATACGATGAAGTTAAAAAATAAGAATAGCTTACATCCTAATGCCCTCCATAGAGGGTCTTCCTAGCAATAGAACAGTAAAAATAACTCATTCGACCATTTGTAATTTTTAGGGAATTTTTGCAATATAAAAAGAGAGTGTTTCCTTAACATACCTTGAATATAACCTGATGTAGATAATCAATTTCGTTTTTGATGATCAAGTAAATCGTAACAATATTTTCCTTTCTAAAATTGATTCACTTGAATAAGCAAGTATGTTTGCAACATGTAAGGAACTATAGTGCCCTTCCCTCAAAATTTTAATGACTAATGAATATGGCTAGCAGTAGTATAGTTTTTTTTCCTTTTCGTGAAGAAATTTCATTGAGAAGAATTTAAGAAATAATTGAACATAGAAATACTTACAGCGACTAACTTCTGAAAAGGTGGACAGATTTATCATTATAAATAAATAATTTTCTTGTATGTATATAAATGCTATCTATCCACATCAATGGCCACTAGGTGACCTTTACCAGAGATCCACGTTTAAGGCATGGTGTCACAATATTTTAATTCTTTATATCCTATTATATATACATTTGGGTATTGCATAGGTTTGTGATAAAATACATTTAACTTTTTCAATATATCACAATTAATAAAAAATTATTTCAAAAAAAGTACAATAATAATGTCTTGGCATAACAAGACTTACTATCTTCGTTAAAATATTATTAATTAATAAAACGCTTATAAAAATAAATACATATACAAATATATTGTAACTAAGAATTTTTCATAAATATTTAAGATATTTTAGGAAGAAAATAAATATATATTTTTTGTTATATTTTGATTAAAAATACTACGTTATCAAATCAAGCACAGACCTATAATAAAATGCTGAAATTTACGATCGTAAGTCTTTAACATGGGATGATAGATAATTGTAACACCTGAAGTGTTATCGCTGGCTCGAGTACCACGCCTGATATGATTTTTAAATGATTGGCTTGCGTACCACGCCGGTACACTAATATTTTGGGTGTGAAATTCATGAGAGGACCGATATATGAATATGGTGATCATGTGGGACATGTGTTATGCATTGATGATTCAGGACAATGAGATTGAATTGGTATTACTTTGTGACTATTTCTAAATGTGTTTACTGGTTCTTACTATATTATTGTGGCTTGTTTACATTCATGTTTTGGACTGACCACATGATCTTACCAGTAGACAGTTGTTTTGTGTAGTGATATTGCACTTGCTCATTTCTTGTTGAGTACAGGGCATATTTCAGCGGCCGATCCAAGACCTCAATTAAGGAACTCATGACTTCAAATCCAAGTCTGAGATGCTCTTATCCAACTATCATGGATTTCTCTTAGTTTTCTCATTCCCATATTTTAGACTTCATTTAGAGTTTTTGTACTATGACTTTTAGATTCTAGGGGATTTAATTCCTCATTTTTTTAAAACTTATTGATTGAGATTATGGGAATTCAGTCCTTTTACTTGCTTGAACTGTTTTACTCTTTAAAAATAGCATGATTTATTCTAAACTAGTTTTGTTGGGTTAGTATTTGATTCTCCCACCGGATGGTTAGTGTGGGTGCAACTCACACTAGGTCAGAGTCATGAAAATTTAGTAGATAAATTTCATGAAATTCTTATCTAACGTCAAGCAATCAACCACGACTTTGATATCAATGAATGAAATTTAGAGCAAAATTGAAGAATTGTGTATTTTGTATTTGCAGTGGTAGTCGTTAATTTTTCTACTCAAATGGGTTTCTCCAAAGTATCTCTTTGAATCACTGGGAGATAAATTTTAATTCACAAACTAAATGTATATTTATGCTTAAATCATTTGTTGATATTTAGACAGAAAGAGTTTTTTTCTTTTTTCTATTTTTTGTTCTTCACGTTGTCTTTGTCTACAAAGGAAACAAAATGTTATTTGTAAAGAGAAGTTGAGAAGTTTACCAGTTACATCATAACTGTAGTAATGTAAGTTTTAGATCATTGGCACCTATGTGGACCGACCCAGCCCGACCATAGCTAACCCAATCCGATAAAGTTTCTGAAATGAAGATAAACACATTTTTGAAAAGGGTGGGAACAGTTACAAGATAACTGTTGAACCACCACTTTCAGTCCCTTTTAAAATTGTCTTTCACCATTTTCAATGGTAAAGAACAATAAAATGAAAAATTAAAAATAAAGAGTTGAAAAGGCAAACATATTTCTTTCTTCATATTAACATCAACAAACAAATATGCATTTAGTTTATGAAAGAAAAACTTTGTTTCCTAGTGAATAGTGATTCAAAGTGGGATTTGGAGCAACTCGTTTTTATGGTAGAAAAATCAACAACTTCTGCTGCAAATATAAGGCATTAAATCTATCAATTTTGCTCTGATTTTTTAATGATATTAGCATACGCCGCTCTCTAAATATTTCTAACACTCTATTCCTTTCTACTCCTAACTATATCATAGTTTCCACTAAATTTAAAAGGCTAGTACCAGCATAAGTTGCATGTGTTTATAAAATAATATAACTACGCTGCAAAGTTCTAAATAGACACTTTCAAGGACAAAATGTCCTGGATATGAGTATGACTCTTTAGGGTAATAGACAAAGAAATCCTTTTGACCACATGCCTTAATGATTAGTCCTCAACAATTACGACGCCTTCATCTTTTCGAAAAAAAAATATGATCACACTGCCCAATAATCATCCATCTTCTCTGTTAAGAATATATGTAAGCCCTATTGCTTCTCAAACACCAATTGTTCATGCTTTTGCTATTACTCATCTACTACTAACATTATATGACATTGTTAATTATGTTCGTATTCCTTTCACTGTCATTCTTCCTTCCATCTAATTTCATTGGAAGTCCCTTTATATGAAACTCATGTAGTAAAGTTCAATTTTTTCCACCCTCTCGACACTTCCCAAATTTATTTTTCATTTATATAGTCTTTTTATATGTATTTGTTGTTTGATTTCACCATATTCCAATAAACTTAAGAAAATTTAATGCTTTTTTGACTTTCCACTTCTCCATTTTTTCTATTTTAGAGTGGAATATTAAGATTGTGAATATTGTTGAAACAAGCAGTTCAGTAATATGTATTCTTTAGTATATGTTAATCTATTTGTGTACGTTCTGCTTTTCAATAATATGCATTCAGATCCTCATTGTTGTGATTTGCGTTCTTTTATTTTCATCTGAGAGTGAAACGATTTGTGAAAGTCATTTTAATAAAAACAACATGCTTATGACTTTACAATCCAGCCTCAATTTACTTGCATATTTGTCGAGCGGTTGTGGGATTCTAAACACTGTCATTAGTTATTTGAATTTAATAATTTCTCCACTTATTATAACTGATTTGTTGTTTATGATATTTTAAAAATAAAATTCTTGCTTCAATAAGCTAGAATGATAACTTGAATCAAGTAAAGGCATTATTAGGGGTGTTGCCACCTAAGAAAATGCAAGAGTTTGGGTTTATAGTATTAGAGTTGAATTTACTACATCGACAAGTAAAACTTCCATTGTGATTTCCTCATTATTTGAATTAAATTTTCATTTTGAATAAGAGACGGAACAATGTAAGCACATCTCGAGGGAAAAATGATCAATTTCAAATGAATTTCTCATATTTGCAAGCAAGCCATTATTATTATTATTTGTCACAATGGAATAAAATAACCAAAGGGTTGAGAAGGTGTCGTACTTGAGGAGCCTACAACCATACTTGATTATTTCAAATAATATTTCAAAGGTCTTAGCACAAGCTACTTTATTTTACATCAAATACATCGTAGTATAGATATGAAATAATTGTCCTATATTTTCAAGTTTCTACCATAACTTAAACTGAACATAAAAATTGAATCGAGATATATGTGACTCTTTAGAATCTTGTTGGTCGATGTTTGACATAAATGAGAGATTGAAAAGAGAAATGGAAGACGATATGACTATCCATATTCAATTTACACTAGAAACTCTTGTTGACCCGTGTAGGAGGTTAACAAGCTATATTGTGTGGTTAATAAGCTAATGTGAATTAGTTAATTAGGAGATTCCTAGATGGCAATAATCATCTTAGGGAAGTTGGTTAATGATTTGTATATATAGGTGGTTAGCTGGTGTAATAGTTAGTTGAGCAGGTTGAATGTAGTATAAAAGTTCAACTCACAAAATATCTAGATCAGTTTCTCTTTTCCTTCTTCTTCTTCCTCTATCTCCTCTATAAATCTATCAAAGCTTATTCTCTATTAATGAAGTTATCATGGTATCAGATTATGTGATCATAGGTTAGTCACAGTATAAAAATGACCACTAGATGATCATATTCAACCACTGTGAAAGGTTAATCGTAAGGAGGCATTAAAATTTAGATTGAATCAAAAATTCAATATAGCAACAATGGCAATCGGTTCTACAAGTGAAGCAACTGGCAATGCAACTATGAACATATCCTGTAATCAATCACAATCATCCATTCTTCCTATAGCCTACAGATACTACAGGTAGTTCCTTAATCTCCCTTCAGTTAATAGGATTTGAAAGCTATACATTATGTAGTAGATCTTTTAGAATTAGACACATAGGTTGCAGCAAGTTAGAGTTTGTGGATAGTCAATTTCCTAACTCTAAGTTTAAACTACAGTTACATTATGAATGGGATAAATGTAATATCGTAGTATTTTCCTAGATTATGAATGTTGTTCGACCTGGTCTACTTAGTTTTATTGTATATGCTTCTAATGCACACAAAGTGTGACTTGATCTAAGAGAGATATTTGATACTGTAAATTGATTTAGAATATTCCATCTACATAGAGAAATTCACACTTTCACTCAAGTAACAATATCTATCACTGACTATTTCTCTAAGTTAAGAGACCTTTGGGATGAGTATGATGATCTCATTCCCTGTCACTCATGTCCTTGTCCTAGATCAAGGAAGTTTGGTGAACATTGTGAATACCAGATATATCTTCAATTTTTGATAGGGCTAAATGAGGCTTATTCCTCACGTAAGAGTCAAATTCTCATGATGAGCCCCAATCCTAGTTTGAATAAAGCATATGCTCTTCTAATTGACCGAGAGAGTCACAGGAATTCGGTGAATTATGTCTCAATTAACTCAGGTGTGATTGAAGGCACATCATTGTATAGTCACATGAATCCTAGCTACAACAGCAGAGCAGGCACATCCAAAGGTATATTTCATATTAATCATTTAGGTGGGGTCCTAATGGTTATTTTACTACTTGTGGAAGTTATAGCAGTGGTGCAAGTACTTCTGGAGGAAGTTACAGAGTTAGGAAGAATCTTCTCCAGTGTGAGCATTGTGGATGCTAAGGTCACTCCAAAGACTAATGCTATAAAAGTATTGGCTATCCAGTACACTTTATGTATAAGAAGAAGTCTCTAAATTAAAAAGTATATGCCAATCAAGTTGAACTTCTAAAAAACTTTAGGCAAGAGTTCAGAGGAAACACTAATCAAGTCCATTCAGTGTCAAGTGTTGTATAGCATCCTGGAGCTTTCTTTACATAGGATTAGTATCAACAGCTGCTATTCAAAATGTGTGGTGAAATGCAGTAGATTCACCTTCTTCCAAAGTTGTTGCTGATGTAGGTACCTTTTACATAGGTTTCCTATGTAAATATAAAGCTAGGGAGTTGTGACGATTTGACCTAGGGCCTAGTCATAACACGGTGATTAAAACACAAAAGGGCTCCAACCATGCCTCTTGTACATATCATAAGTATAAATAAGGTAAAGCAAAAGCAGAAAAATAATAAGAGAGTCTAAACCATGAATAGAAATTTAAGAATGTCACTTGACAACATAAGCTCAAAATATTTCTCCAACTATATGCCTCTACTCATGAATATGGGCGGGGCTAGGACATTTCTCTAGCTCACCCTCAATATGAAACATAGCAAAAGTTTTTGAAAATAATAACTTACTCGATAACTAGTCCCTAATAAATGAGGACTCACCGCAACCACCGCTGGATAGAAAATTATAACTAGCCATGTAGATGAGTATGATCTTCAACCTCAACCCCTACATTATGAGAAAATGTAGGGAAAAAGTATGCATTAGTACGTTGGAATGTACTAAGTATGAGGGCGTGACATACAATGTAAATCATGGAATGCAAAGGTCAAGTAAAACACATGATAAGATGAGACAAGTAAAGACATGAGAAAGTCATATTGATCAAAGCATTTAAAAACATAATTTAAAATCATAGCATACATAAGAGATCATACATATGTGGGATAGGAACTATAACCGATAATAATACCATGCGAGCTATAAAATGGAATCCCGTTTTCTCCTCATCAATGAAGAAAAAGGGGAATCTACTTGCCAAGGTAGAATCTACCCCGCTAGGAGGGTCGTACATACGCTATATGTAGATCCAATAGCTAGGCCATGAAGGCAACCTACGGTTGCATGTAGTTTATGGGACATGAGATTGCTACTAAGGCTTTTGGTAAGGCCCCCACCTCAAGTTCACTCGGTGCTAAGTCAAATCCCATAAAATACATGCATAGCATAGAAATAATAATTTCATATATCATAGTCACGACGATAGGTTTGAAATCATAGAGTAGCTCATTTTTACAACATACTTATAATGTGAGAATTGTCCTTTCATCATTACAATCATATTTGCATAATTCATATCGTTAGGCCTTAGGTCACCACATAGGGCCCTAAGTCTCCTTTTAGGCCTAAGGTCACCACATAGGGCCCTAAGTCACCTTACTTCATAACTTGCATAAAATGCATACCTTGAACTTAGAGAAGAACTCAATTGCATAAACAATTTACTTTGAAAATCATGTAATTGACTTGAAAACATGTATGATCATAACCTTTATATCAGCCCATACATAATTCATATAGATAATATTCCTTAAAATTATAATTCAAAATACTCATAATTTACATCATGAACCCTAGAGATCAAAATAAGAGAATTCATGAAAAAACTCTTCAATTTAATGCAATAACCTTTAATTTATATCAATATAGAAATATGATCATACTTTGAATCAAAATTCATGCAATAGGAATATAGATCATAGAACCCATAAAATACCAAACTTTAATTTGATAGAAAACCTTGAGAAATTGATTGGACTTCATGGATGAAAGGATCCATGAATCAACACCCATACACCTTAAGTGAGAACACCAAATAATTTGGAAGAACTTGAGGGTTTTGATGGAGAGCTTGATGAATTTACTTGAAGTCTTCAATGGAGCCCTTGAGAGTCTTTTGTAGAGATAAAAATATTTGAGTAGGTGAATTGTAGAAGAATGAATAGAGTTAGAGGTTTAGGTCAAATTATAGAGTTGAATTAGGTCCTAAAAATGTGTAGGTTTATTAACTATCAATTTGAAAAAAGTCTAACGTTCCCTTCATCAAATAAAATCTAAAAAACGGACCCAAAACCCTGTTGGCACTATAGTGGTATATCGAGCCAAAGGCCAAACAACTGTAGCTAGTTTTGGGCGCTCTACTAGCGTGCCGCGCCAAGACCGTAAATTCCTGCATCAGTAATCTTTGGTAAAATGATCATGACTTTTGACTCCTAACTCGGAATGAGGTACACTTGGTGGCATTGGAAAGAAGACTCAAAGATCTTTAATTTTATAGTTCATAGAATACCTAATTTTGTTATATTATAGGAGATATGGATAATTGAAGTTGACCATATTCTGACTCACACCAAAACTTAGCTGATGGAAATTCTTTGGACTTGGCTTGGTGTTAGAGATCCCTTATGACCCTAAATCATATCTAATAAATTTTAAATACTTAAGAATTGATGCTAACTCATATGTAAAATTAGAATTCGATGAGTTTAAGCCTATAAGCCTTTGAAGAATGGTTTGGATCTTGGCATAAAAAATTTTGAGGTGTTACTGGAGTGGATAAAAGACACTGAAGCTACTCATCCCATCACATATAAATATGAAATACTAGAAAATATCAAGGAAGCCCTTGATAGTTCACGTAGTAAGATACACTTGCTAAATGTGAAAGCAATTGTAGTATCCCACATTGGTAACACTTGTATTTTTGAAAACCAAACTGTCTCAAAGGTTCTTTTCTTACCAGAATTCAAGTTTAACTTATTGTCAGTATCAAAGATTACTAAGGAGTTGAAGTGAATAGTAGGGTTCTTCCCTGACTTTTGTATTTTCCAGGATCTCTACTCTAGTCAGGGGAAGGGGATTGGTGAGGAAAAACATGGACACTACATACTAAGAGGATGACCAAATCAAGCTTCGAAGTAGTTGGTCAATAGTAGTAGAAGTCATGTTGAGTCCGTTATTAATTCTGTTTCTACATCTGAGTCTATTGATAAATGGAACAAGAGATTAGGACATGATCCTATAGTATAATATAGATACATTTCTCTCTTAGCTTATTAAGAAGTAAGGATCACCCCTATTGTACAGTGTTTCCTTTAGCTAAACACATAAAACTTCCATTTCCTTTGAGCACCCATATATCCAAGGATGTCTTTGAATTGTTGCACTATGATATCTGCGGACCTTGTAGAGTGCCACTCATAATGGGAAAAGGTTATTTGTTATTATTATGGATGATTATAGTAAATAGACCGAAATATTTTTAAATGCTTCTAAAGCTGACACTATAGTAGTTCTTAAACATTTTCTTAGCCAAGTAAAAAATATTTTCTCCACTAGTGTTAAAACCTTGAGAACTGATAATTGATATGAGTTATTTAGTCATGTCTTTAAAACTTTACTATGTGATCTTGGTTTTTCCCATCAAAGCACTTGTGTGTGTATATCATGGTAAAATGGTGTTGCTAAAAGAAAACACAGAACCATCCTAGAAATCGGCATATATATTAGGTTTCAGGCTTCTATACTAGTCAGGTACTAGGGTAAGTGTTTCTCTTCTATTGTATACATCCTGAATACATTTTCTTCCAGGGTGTTTGGTTTTAAGTATCTGTTTGAAAGATTATACTTGCATCCTCCCTCTCTATCTCATCTCAAAGTATTTTTTTTATGCTGCTTGTCCTAAAGTATTGGATAAGTTCTCATCCAGGGTTGTCCCTGTAGTTTTTATGGGGTAATCCTCCATACAAAAGGGGTATGTATTATATGAAATTCATGCTAGCTCTTTTATTGTAAGAAGTCATGTGCTGTTTTAGGAACATCTATTTCCTTTTAACAATCTACAAGCTTCTTCTAATCCTATGTTCCTGGAATTAGTGCTATCAGGAGTTGACTCCTCACTTGTGTCATCTGAAAATATTACTACTACTACTATTGTTGTTCCTGAGACAATTCTAAGTTGTTCTTATTATCCCTGATATACCTCCAACTGAAGTACATACTCCAGCTCCCTCAACTACAGCTGAACAATCTAGAAGATCAAAAAGACATTGTAGACCACCTCTGTAGTTGCAGGACTTTGTTAATCAACCAAAAGGCAATACATGTGCATATCCTCTGATTGACCAACTCACTTGTTCTCACTTATCTCCCTCCTATAGAGTTAGAAATTATTGCACTAGAAAGCAACAATACATGGAGCTTAATAGGCTAACCACCTGGCAAGAAGTTCATTGTCCTTAGATGGATTGATAAAATTAAAGTCTTATCCTAAGGGGAAGTAGAAAAATTCAAGGCTAGGATTGTAGCCAAAGGTTTCAATCAGAGAGAAGGACTTGATTATAAGGAAACATCCTGTCCAATAGCAAAGATGGTGACAGTTAGATCAATCATAGCTCTTATTGAATCTAGAGGCTAATAAATTTATCATATGAATGTACAAAATGCTTTTTTCAATGGTGACTTGCTAGAGGAGGTGAATATGAAAATTCTTAGTGGGTTTTCCAGATAGGGGAGAATCAAAAGGTCTACAAACTTGTAATATCCTAGGCATTTGAAGATTAGAATATGATATTATAAGGTAATTAACTGACCTCGGTGGGTTTATTTATGGGTCAAGTATTCTTGAAAAAAAAATGAATAAAAAAAAGTTTTCTCAAAGAATATCTGTATATAATAATATTTTCATTCAAGGATTATATGGGTTTTTTCCCTATCTAGTAGAGAATGAACCTAGACTACTTCTATACTAGATTCCTAATCTATTTATTACTCCAAAACCTCAATTTCCCTCATTCTATCACAATTCACCCATCACCAAAAATTCTTTCTCTAAAAAAAGGTTCTCAAAACCTCCAATGAAGATCAAGCAAGGATTATTCCAAATTCTCTATTGATTTCCAAGTTTCTCTCAAGTAATTTCACCTTTTTTTTATCCAATTTCAAGTCTAAACTTTATGGGTCTTCTGAATTTGAAACCAATTACATGAACTATGATGTATTTTCTGATTTCTAATCTATTTTAACATGAATTTACAATGATTGCATGGAATTGATAGATTTTGATATGAAATTGTTATGTTATTTAGGGCATATGATTTTCATTATGGGGTGATTAATACACTTAAAAATTGTTGAGAATATTTAAAATTCAAGAGGGAAAGGATAGGGCGGCAAGCCAGCATCGCAACAAGACCATGCCTCTGTAATAACCCTCAATGTCATTTCTATATTTTTGCATTATTTTTCCATTTTAACCCTTCTCGCAACTTCTTTATAGCTCATATGTGATGTTGGGATGAGTGGCACGCTCCATAAGGAGTTCAGTTGAGTTTTGAGGTGGGTTTGGCTATTTTTGAGGCTTAAGGCTTGAAAGAGTTGACTTTAGTCAACATCTATAGATTCGGGCATCGTATGAGAAGTTTGATAATTCCATTGGCTCTGGAAGGTTCATTTTGGTCTAGGAAGAGGTTGATTTGGGTTTTAGAGTCTTCGTTTTGAGTTTGTGCGATTTGTCATTCTAACTTTAAAGTTTTGGCCAAGTTGGACTTCGATTAATATTTTGAGTAAAAATGCTTTGATGAAAATTTTATCAGCGCGGTTAGCTCTGCAATATTGATTTTGGTCTAGAACGACCATTGGTTCAGTTCCCGAGGTGCTCGAAATGAGTGTTACGTCGTTTGTGCATTTTAAGTGTTTCCTTTAAAAAGTATTGATTTTGTCAACTTTTCAGCGAAATTACCTCCATTGGGAAATCCATCGGTTTCGTTGAGTCCGAAATATTGTTTCCAGTTGGGTAGCATAGCTTGTTTGCATCAAAAAGGTCTTGAAGGAGTTCCAAGACCCCATCGAGGGACTTTTTCCCTTGGTGAAATTGCTGGTGAACAGCTTCTGGTGCCCTCTAATTTGTTCTCTGAGTTCGCATACCTTTGGATGCATTTGCGGAGGTTTGGTTGTTTGTTCTCCGTGTTTACAGGCCTTTGGCCGCATTTGTAGAGGGTTAGCTTTTTGTTCTCTGTCTTCGTGGACAAGCCTCTATGTTCACTAAGGGTGAGCTAGATGAACTCCACATTAATGGAGGGTCATCTGGATGACCTCTACGTTTTCGTATCATGTCTTTGCATTCGCGAAGGCCAAATAGGGATTGGCAGTGAGGTCTTAAAGACTCAATTTTTGGATTTGTCTTCTCCATTTGTATTCAATCAAAACATAATTTTGAGAGTTCCTCTTGACCATTTTTGATAATGCTTCTTTCGGTGAGTTGGAAATTCTTGTGGAAATATTTTGGGACCCTTTCTCATCATAAAAACCTTGTAAGTCTCATGTAACTTTGTCGGTTTTTTTACTATCTTAGGGCTTGAAAATGTTGGGGCTTTTTTGAGCTCTTCTGATACTCTGAATATTCCATTTTGGGGGCTCAAGTTCCTTAAACTATTTGGAACCTTGTGATAGAGTTGGTTTCTAGATTTTATGCACGGATCTCAATGTCAAATTTTGACCTGATTTTGAGTCTATTTTTAATTATAGTAATATAGGTATTATTGATTTTGTTTTGATGTGTTCTATGATAATTTGATAGAGTGGCATCATTCGAAGGTGGTCCAGAAAGGAAAAGCCCTGATTTAGTGGTTCGTGTTCTATTTTGGCCTTGAGGTGGGTTATGGCTTTCTCATGTTATACCTGGCTTGGTTAGAATTGGTATATTTTAAGTAGTAACATGTGATTACGTTGGTAGTTTAGATGTTGATATCCTTTTGAGAAATTTGGAATCGATGATCATCTTTATGTCTTGTTTGATAATAATATTGAAATGTTGGGCCCGAGGCTGTGCTTTCGGTAGACCAGAGTCTCAAGTTAGTGATTTGGTTCCTTTGATGGGATTTTTACCCTACTTGAGAGGTATACGATTTTTTTGACATGCTACTTGCCTTGATTTACCATGCCGGTGTTTAAAAACCTTTTTAAAGAGTGACCAAATAGTGGGATTAAAACTATTAGTTGATGAATAAGTATGAGGAATTTAAGGAAATACTTGTGATATCTTATTTATGGCATTTCATGATTGATGAGCTCGAGGTAAAATTTCGAGCGGCCCTTTAATTGACTTTTGGCTACACTATTATATTCACTATTGATAAGATCGAGGTCTGAATTCGTGGTGACTCATTACTACATATTCTAGGTTATTATTTCAATGTTGATGAGCTCGAGGGTTATTTCAGGCGCTCTATGCTACTTTTGGGGGATATTGATCCATAACTGCTAGTTTACATTTATGCATTCTTTCGATATTTTGTGAGTTGAGACTATTAGTGTGATTACCTTCTTGGTTGGATTTAATTAACTACTGTATGATCTTTCCGTACCCTATTTTCTCATAATCGTAGTTTTATGATTTTCTCTTATTATTATTAGTATCACCATACTACTTATTATATACTTATTCTTTCTGAGCTTAGTAGGCCTATGATGCCTACTAAGTATCCCATATTTTGGTACTCATACTGCAATTTTTTATCTTTTTGATATAGCTCCCAGTTTGATATACCCTAACACGTGCCTGTTCATCCGTAGCAGTGCCAGATCTGGATTGTGGTGAGCTCCCAGCGTTCAGAGAGTTGCTACCTTCCTTATTTTTGTACTGGCTTATATTTGACACTTTAGGTAGTCAGTTTTTTGTTATATATAGATATTGTCAGCTTTTTATACTTAATATCTCCTATATAGGTGATACCAGGTCCAGAGTTTGATCTAGCATCAGTCCATCATGTTTGGTTATTTTTGGGCCTTTTTGTATTGTCACGACGCAACCCCGTAGGCCGTGACAGGTGCTCGAACTAGGTACTCGTGTATATCCCTATTATCTGTAAGTAAATATGTCCCATGTTTAAGTTATAGCACATCAACAGGAAGGATAACATATAAGCCGGCAAGGCTTATCATAGGCACCACTGTACATACATGAATATACAACCCATACACAACCCATATACATGTCCACAGACCTCTAAGAGTAAGAATAGTAACATAAGGCGGGATAGGGCCCCCGCCGTACTCGTGAACAAATAAATATATACATCAAGGGATAATACCAAAACTAGGCTCCGGCATAATGGAGCACTTTTGAACTGCTGAGTAGAATTCCTATGCTGATGGATCCACAAAGTGTGTATCTGTACCTGCGGTCATGAACGCAGCTCCCCCGAGAAAGGGGGTCAGTACGACATATGTACTGAGTATGTAAAGCATAGACATCATAAGGAAATTACAGTTGGCAAAGGGATGCAGGGGGAAAGTATAACATTTAACCATTTACCGTACTCGCATCGTATAAAACAAAGTCATACATATTACTATCACGTACTGTGCCCGGCCCATTTTGGGGACTCGATGTACCATCTACATTAATCTGTCATCATATGCACATATATATTATTAGCATTGTGGAATGTACAGCACGATCCATTTATATAGTAAGTATATGCCGAGGAACATACGGCCCGATCCGCACATCATATAATAATGCCGAGGAACGATGGCCCAATCCACATATCATATAGTAATACCGAGGAACATTCAGTCCGATCCACATATCATATAATAATGCCGAGGAACATCGGTCCAATCCACATATCATATAGTAATGCCGATGAACGTTTGGTCTGATCCACATATCATATAGTAATGCCGAAGAATGTTCGATCCAATCCACATATCATATAGTAATGTTGAGGAATGTTTGGTCTGATCCACATATCATATAATAATAATTATATTATAGATGGCTTGGGACTCAGTGAAAGATGTATTACAGTATACACGAATTAAGTAGTGAGTAACCATATATAATCTAAATCATTATCAGAGACTCGACAATGTAAGAAGATTAAGCTATTGTCCGAGGAACAGAATAGTAGTGTAGCCATCTCTTGTGCCTTGTAAGTGCCATTGAGGCCTATATGACTTAGGATCTCGGGGACCCTAGACATGTACTAAAGTAATACTAACAGTTCATAGAATCAGGGATACGCGTCGTCACATAGTCCTTAGGACTAGGAGCTTATGCATCCAGTACTTCTCAACCTATGGAGTTCAAGGAAAGTAGTTCAACTTACTACAAGAGTTTGACATTCAGAAGTGAATAAGAGATACAGATTACATTTAGGACTTAAAAGTGGAGTTACCCCAGAGCTCGTATCACCTTTTATTTACAATTAGGACATGCCAAAGGAAGAGAAAGAATAAGCTTTACCTAGTCTCTACTTTTTCTCATGGAGTCATCATTACATATATCGTACCCGACCTATCATGGGCTCGATATCATAACCTTATTATTGCATTACCTTACCATCATAGCACCACACTTATGTCAAAGACATATCAAAAGGAAAGAAGGGTAGCTCTACGTACTTATGCCAAAACATGCCAAGAAAAAGGAGATAACTTCACATACTTACTACTCTCCATCATATAGAAGCCTTGAGAGGCAATAACTCAACTAGTATAGGAATTCTACCATCGAGAAGTGAATAATACTTATGAGTCATACTTGGGGTTATATGAATGGAATTATCCCTACATTTCGTATATCAATCACTTACGGCTAAGACATGCCAAAAAAAAAGAAGGATAGCTTCAGATATCTATGCCACAGACATGCCAAGAGAAAGCTTCACATACTTATGCCAAATACATGCCAAGAGAAAGCTTCACATACTTATTCCAAAGACATGCCAAGAGAAATATTCACATACTTATGCAAAATACATGCCAAGAGAAAGTTTCACATACTTATGCCAAAGACATGCCAAGAGAAAGCTTCACATACTTATTCCAAAGACATGCCAAGAGAAATATTCACATACTTATGCAAAATACATGCCAAGAGAAAGCTTCACAAACTTATGCCAAAGACATGCCAAGAGAAAGCTTCACAAACTTATGCTAAAGACATGCCAAGAGAAAGCTTCAGATACCTTTTTTGGGATTAATTGAAATCCTGCTTGCCTTGATACCTCCTTAACCTATTTGACATGAAAGTAATACTAATATTAATAGCCTTTCACTTTCCAATATCCAACTCTACAACCAAGTACTAATAGGAGTCATTTCCTTATCCATTACCCTCGACTAGTTTGTTACTAGTTCCAATGCTACCAAAAATCGGGCAGCATTTCCCCTGTAATTCAACATCCCCGAGGTTTTAACTCGGCCAAAGTCTCAATGACCATACCAAAAAAAAACTAGAAGCATATATACAAGTAAACCACCTCAACATTACACAATACAACTTCAAACACTTAGCTCAAAACTACGATACGAAAATAGAGTTTTTAATCTTTATTTCACAAAATCTTTAACCATACCAAATGGAGGGTCGTGTGTCTTCAACCATAAGCACCCACACCCTTTTTAAAACACTTTAAATCCCTGAAACACGCAACCCAACCAGCTGCACCCGCAGCACCACAACGACAACCCACTACTCGACTTCGATTTAGCTATAACCACTTCAATTTAGTTTGTTTCTAACATCAAGCATCCTTATGTAATTTTATAACTTCCAACATTATTTAAGAAATGTAATATACCTCATAAAAACATCATAAACTCCAATTTTAAAGGGAATCCCTTACCTTGCCCGAAACTCATCAAACTCATCGAAACTTGCCTCGGAAGTTCTTTTAGCGTGCCTAAATTTCGTGGTTGTTTTCTAATGTTTTGGGATGATACAAAACATAAAGTTTCATTATAAACACCTTCATAACATCATTTTACACCCTAGATAATTAATACACGAAGAAAAATTGAAGAACTCACCTTTTAGTTTCCTTCTAAAATTGTGCCTCTCTCCCTCTCTAGTTTCTTCTCTTCTCTTCTTTCTTGTTCTTGAATTTTCTAGATAAGTATGGAACTTTAATAAGTCATAAGACATATATATATATAGGCCACCTAAGGGGGTGACATGTGTCAACCCCTAAGTGGTGACACATGTCAAGCCCTAAGTGGTAATACATGTCAAGCCCTCATTGGGCCAACACACCCTTTCCTCAAATCACAGGCTGCCAAATGCAAGTGGGGCCCACCCCCTTGCTCCAGCTGCTTCCATGTGTCACTCTCTCTTGATGCCACATGGCACTCTCTCATACTTCCACGTGGCACTCTTTTTCCCCCCTCGTGAGTTCGTAATCATGTCTTACTTTACGAACCTATATAATCCTTTCTACATAAGCTTGGTATGTACTCCACTAGCTTAAGTATGTAAAATTTCTAATTTGGTAGCTTACGTAAATAAGTCATGTACTATGACTCATCATTCAGTCTCCAACTTCTTTCGGATTCTTATAACTCTATTTCCAATCTTCTCTACTATGGGGTATCACACTCTTCTTTTCTTAGAGTTGTTTGATAGCGTTATAGATTATCCGGCTCACATGGCAACTCTTAAGAAGCTTTTAGAATCTTTAAAAAACTTTAGGAAACCTTAAGAAACTTAAGAGGATTACAATCCTTCCATGAAACTTAAGAGCCTTTCAAGAGACTTAAGAACACGTTCCAAGGTACAAAAGTATGGGGTGTAACATGCATATTTTGTATCATATTTAAATATATATACCTTGTCCTAATTTCTTTTATTATATTAGACCTGCTTTCGTCGTCTTATATTATTAATTATTTATTTTAAATTGAGGTTTGACTTCCACTTGATTTGGGTTTGGCTTGCCTACTCGAGGGCTATTGTCGGCGCCATCATGGCTTGGATTCGAATCGTGACAAAGTAGTATCATAGGTTAGGTTCACCGATCTCACCATTATAGGAGCAAGTGTCTAGTAGAGTCTTATAGATCGATACGATGATGCCCATATCCAATCTTCAGGTGGCTATAGGACATTATTAGGAATTAAGTCACTATTCTTATTTTTGATCATGCGCTAATGATAATGAACAGATCTATATCCTATTTGTTTCACTTTTTCTAATATAGAGAAGACAAGATCTACTCAAGGAGGATGAGGACTTCTTGATCCTACAAATAAAGCCTCACTTTAGGGTAGGGATTAACATCAACACAGAGACCTGGGTAGAGCTCAGGTCACAGCACTAGTGTCGTAGCTAGATATAGAGTTTGAGCAGTTCAAGAATTAGCTGATAGAGGAGGATCCAAACCATCCTCCACCCGAATTTGTAGCCTTATTATTGTTATAGGTCACTTTGTCCTGAATCCCCAGCTTTATGGAGGGTATGTCTCAAGCAGGGACATTGCCTAGCACTTTAGCTGGACCTCAGGTTCGAGAGGAGGCTCAGATTTCATGAAAGGCAAGGGCACAGTATGATGCAGTCCAATTTCTATAGCCTATTACTACAGCTCCCCCATCTGGTGATTCAACCTATTCCTATGGTTGTTAAGCACATGGCAGCTAGGCCAGTTATGACTACGGATGAGCCAAAGATGTTGGGAAGGTTTATTAGTTTGGCCCCAACCAAGTTCTCAAGTGCCGCAATGAGGATGTATATGATTTTTTAGTTAGTTTCCAAGAGAGGTTGGATAACCTCAGGTTGGTGGAGTCCCACAGGGTTGATTACACTTCTTTCCAGCTGGATGGACCCGCAAATCAGTAATGGAGATCATATCTTAGATGCAGACTCGCGGTATCACCACCGATGTCATATACTCTATTCTCCAAGGCCTTCTTGGAGAATTATGTACCTCACAGTTTGAGGGAAAGGTTGACGAATGAGTTCAAATAGTTAGTGAATAGACCAATGACATTTACAAAGTATGAGTCTCAATATAATGAGTTATCTAGGGATGCCACCATGATTATGCTAACAGAGGAGGAGTGGGTACGCCTATTTTTCAGAGGGTTGTTTGTTTCTTTGAGGTTGGCTATAAAGTAGATGGTTGCATTGGGTTGTTCATTTTAACAAATAGTAGACCATGGTCGTACTATTGACGTTATACATCACAAGGCCTAGGAGGTAGCAATAAGAGGCCTCTCCTCCAGGGCAATTTCATTGGATGCCAGTCGCATGGTAGAGTTTCTTTTGGCTGAGGTCATCTACAATCGTATCCACCTAGCAGACCGATTTTGGCAGTCTTATAGATTATCGATGGTGGATCAACAGGTGTCGGTGGTCAAAGTTACCAAATGTTAGTTCAGTCTTTTCGGGTTTAGAATTCTAAGTATTCAGGCCATGGTGGCCATTCGGGTTAAACTGAGACATTACAGGGAGGTTCAATTAGAGGGTCTTGCTATGACTGTGGTATGATAGTTCACTTTACTAGGGAGTATCCTACTATTATGCATCACATATGCCAAATTCAGTATGGTCCATAAGGTCAGCAGGTTTAGGCCCCTAGGTCCCAATTCAGCTGCCCAGAGAGAGTGTGTAGGGTGGTAGAGGTAATTCTCAGGGAACTAGAAGTGGTCCCCAGGTAGGACGGACAAGTGGTAGAGGTGGATATAATCATATATATGTTTTTCCAGGTAGGCCAGATGTAGAGGCATCGAATATCATCATCATAGGTGCGATCTCTGTCTCTTACTAGCCTACATATGCTTTATTTGATCCAGGGTCTACTTACTTGTATGTGTTTTCTCGTTATGCTACTAAATGGGATGTCTTATGTGAGCCATTGCATGTTTCTATGCATGTATCTACTCCCATAGATGATTCTTTAGTAGTAGATCAAGTTTGTCGATCCTCTGTGGTGACCATCTTGGGGTATGATACTTGAGTAGACTAGATTATACTAGATATGGAAGACTTCAACTTAATTCTTGGCATGGACTGGTTATCTACTCATCATATGATTTTGGATTATTTTTCAAGACCATCACTTTGTGTATGCCTAGTATTTCTTCGGTCGTATAGGCAGGTGCAGCTAGTCATATGCTGTTTGGTGTGATATCCTTCCTCAAGGATCAGTGTTTAGTAGGAAAGGGTTTTTTAGCCTATCTTGATTATGTCTGTGACACCAGTGTTGACACTCCTTTTGTTGATTCAGTTTTGGTGGTTTGAGAGTTCCCTAATGTTTTTCCTACTGATATACCTGGTCTTCCTCCTAAGAGGGATAGTGATTTTAGCATTAATGTTGAGTCAAGTACATAGCCAGCCTCTATTCCACTATACATGATGGCTCCAGTTGAGTTGAGAGAGCTTAAGGTACAACTGTAGGACTTTTTGAGTAAAGGGTTTATCTAGCCTATTGTATCTCCCTAGGGTGCTCCTGTTCTGGTCGTGAAGAAGAAAGATGGCACCTTGCGTATGTGTATTGATTACAGGCAACTGAATAAGGTGACCATCAATAATAGGTACCCAATGCTGCTGATTGATTACTTATTTGACCAGCTACAAGGTGCAATAATGTTCTCTAAGACTTAAGTCCAGGGTATCACCAGTTGAGGATTAGGGAGTCAAATATCCCTAAAATTTCTTTTAGGACTCGATACGGGGACTATGAGTTCTTAGTCATGTCTTTTGGGTAGACTAATGCCCCCGCACCATTCATGAATTTGATGAATGCTTTGACCTTACTTGGACTGCTTTGTTATTGTGTTCATCAATGACATCCTAGTCTACTCTGAGATTAGAGAGCAGCATGAGCAGCACCTGAGGATAGTACTTCAGACCTTGCGAGATCAGCAGTTGTATGCCAAATTCACTAAGTGTAAATTTTGGCTTGAGTCCATGGCATTCCTAAGGCATGTGGTGTCCAAGAATGAGATTATTGTAGATCCATCAAAGATAGAGGTAGTTGATAGAGTGGAATAGTTCAGAGGCGGTCCGGAAAGGAAAATCGTTGGTTTAGTGGTTCGTGTGCGGTTTCAGCCTTGATGTAGGTTATGGCTTCCTTTTGTTAGACTTGGCTTGGTTAGAATTAGTATATTTTTTGTAGTAACATGTGATTAGGTTGGTGATTTAGGTATTGATATCCTTTTGATCAATTTGAAGTTGATGATCATCGTTAGTAATTAGCTTGGGTTTTAGCTATTGGAGCCTTGGTCTAGGTTCTATCTTGACTTGGTTGCATTGCTTATAATCTTTAGAACTTTCTTCTACGTGTTTTGAACTTAATATATCGTTTGTTTGACTTGTTTGGTTTCGGTTGCCTGCTTGTTGTGATTTTTTCTTATGCTTATGTCTTGTTTGCTAATGATATTTAAATATTGGGCCCGAGACCATGCTTTGGTACACCGGAGTCTCAGGTTAGTGATTTGATGTCTTTAACGGGATTTTTACCCGACTTGAGTGGTATATGATTTTTTTGACATGCCGCTTGCCTTGATTTACCCGCCGGTGTTTAAAAACCTTTTTAAAGAGAGAATAAATAGTGGGATTAAAACTTTTTGTTGGTGAATAAGTATGAGGAATTTAAGAAAATACCGATGATATCTTATTTATGGCATTTCATGGTTGATGAGCTCGAGTTAAAATTCTGGAAGCCCTTTTATTGACTTTGGGCTACACTATTATATTCACCATTGTTAAGCTCGAGATGTGAATTTTGGGTGGTCCGTTGACACATATTTCGGGTTATTATTTCGATGTTAATTAGCTAGAGGGTTATTTTGGGGACTTTATGATACTTTTGGGGGAGATCGATCCATAACTGGTAGTTTACATTTATGCATTCTTCTGATATTTTGTAAGTTGAGAATGTTAGTGTGATTACCTGCTTGGTGTCATGACCCGATCTAGGGCCTAGTCATAACACGATGATCAAAATTCTGAAGGGCTCCAACCAAGCCTCTTGCACATATCATAAGCATTCATAATGTAAAATAAATGGAAACATCATAAGAGAGTCTAAATAATGAATAGAAATTTAAAAACGACACAAGAAAACATAAGCTCGAAACATTTGTCTAACTAGAAACCTCTACACATGAATATGAGCGGGGGCTAAGATATGTCCCTAGCTCACCCTGAATATGAAGCATAGAAAAAGTCTTTGAAAATAATAACTAACTTGATAACTAGTCCCCAATAAATGAGGACTCACCATAATAACTGGAAAGGAATGCTTAACTAGCCACCTAGATGAGTGTGATCTTCAATCTCAACCCCTACATTATGAGACATTATAGGCAAAAGTATGCATTAGTACTTTGGAATGTACTAAGTATGAGGGCGTGACATGCAACATAAATCATCGAATGCAAAGGTCAAGTAAGACACATGATAAGATGGAATACGTAAAGTAATGAGAAAATTATATTGACCAAAGAATTTACAAATATAAATTTGAAATCATAACATACTTGACAGATCATACATATGTGGGATAGGAACCATAACCGACAATAAGACCATGCAAGCTATAACATGAAATCCGACTATACCCACATCGAGAAGGAGGAGGCTACTTTGCAAAGGTAGACTCCTAATCATGAACATATGCTATTTTTGGATCCACTAGCTAGGCCATAAAGGCAACCTACGGTGGCACGTAGTTTATGGGACATGAGGCTGCTACTAAGGCTTTTGTTAGGGCCCCCCACCTCAAGTCCACTCGGTGCTAAGTCAAATCCCATGGAATACATACATAACATAGGATCATAATATCATATATCATAGTCATTATCATAGGCTTGAAATCATAGAGTAGCTCATTTTCATAACATATTTTTAATGTGAGAATTGTCCTTTCATCATTACAATCATTTTTGCATAATTTATATCGTTAGGCCTTAGGTCACTATATAGGATCCTAAGTCACCTTACTTCATAACTTGCATGAAATTCATACCTTGAAACATACTTATAATTCATGATCATCATGAAAATACATAGTCATAATTCATACTTTGAAAATTAGGGTAAAACCTGGATGCATAATCAATTGACTTAAAAATTATGTAATTGATTTGAAAACATACATGATCATAAACTTTCTTTCAGCCCATACATAATTCATATAGACAATATCATTAGAAAGTATAATTGAAAATACTCATATTTTACATCATGAACCCTAGAAATCAAAATAGGAGAATTTATGGAAAAACTCTTCAATTTAAATCAATAACCATCAATTTATATCAAAATAGTCTCGTGATCATGCTTTAAATCAAAATTCATGCAATTGGAATAGTGATCACAAAACCCATAAAATATCATACTTTAATTTGATAGAAAATCTTGAGAAATTTATTGGACTTCATGGATGAAAGGATTCATGAATCAATACCCACATACCTTGAGTGAGAACACCAATTAATTTAGAAGAAATTGAGAATTTTGATGGAGAAATTGAATGAATTTGCTTGAAGTCTTCAATAGAAGCCCTTGAGAGCCTTTTTGTAGAGAAAGAAATATTTGATAGATGAATTGCAGAAGAATGAATAGAATTAGAGGTTTAGGTTAATTTATAGAGTTGAATTAGGTCCTAAAAATGTCTAGGTTCATTAACTAATAATTTGAAAAAATTCTAAAACGCCCTTAAAAAATCTCAACTCAGCCAGAAAGGCTTCCAGGTCTATGACGCGGTCCTGTCATGGACCACTGGGCCAGAAAACTGTTCCCAGGTCCGCGATGCGGTCCTGTCGCAGACCACACTGTTTTGTGGTTTCTTCAAAAATCCTTCTTCCGTTCTACGAGTCTTAAAAATCCATCGAGACCATTTTCCCACAAGTTTTGACCCCCTGATCAATATTTCGAACTCAGATTTTCCAAAAAGATTAAGGATAATGCGTTACATGAGCGATCTATTTTCAATGCATTCTTAAGGCACTTATGAGCAATTCTTTTTCTTTTATTTTTTATTTTTGAGGGATGTTACACTTGGTTTGATTTACTTGACTAATGTATGATCTTCCCTTACCCTCCTTCCCTATAATCGTAGTTTTATGCTTCTCTCTTTTTATTATTAGTATCATCATGCTGCTTATTATATATTTATTCTTTCTAAGCTCGGTCAGCCTATGATGCCCTAATAAGTACCCTTTATTTTGGTACTCATACTGTACTTCTGCAACTTTTTGATATACCTCCTAGTTCGAGCTACCCCCAATGCGTACCTGATCATTCGTAAAGGTGCTAGATCAGGATTGTGTTGACCTCCTAACGTTCAGAGACTTGATACCTTCTTTCTTTTGTACTGGCTTGTTTTTGACACTTTGGACTATTAGTTTTGTGTTGTCTATAAATATTGTCAGTTTTGTACTTAGTATACCTTGGCCAGATTTATTTTTTTATATTAGTCCTGGTTCAACCGTCTTATGTTATTAATTTTTTATTTTAATTTGAGGTTTGAATTCCTCTTGATTTGTGTTTGGCTTGTCTGCTTGAGGTTTATAGTATGCACCATCATGGCCCGAATTCGAGTCATGACCACCCCAATAGATTTGGGTTTTGTGTGGGTTGCCAGTAGTGCACCAGGATCAGGCCTCTTTAGTTTGAGGCATAGGGCCGCTCACCAGAAGTGCGCCACCACCCAGATTCTTCCATCCATTATTCCATTTTTGTATTTGATCTTTTCCCCACCCCTACTACTCTTTCAAGTGCACGAATTAAGTTTCATTTATGATTGAATCTCTCATTTATGCAGGAATTTCTACTCAATTGCATGATTTTATCTTGATTTACAGAGACTCATGCATGATGTTACTTTCAAGTATGATTATTCAATTATGATTTCAAGTATGTTTCAAGGCATGATCTACATGCAAGTTTATGATAAGAGGGGACTTAGGATCCTTAAATGGTGACCTAGGGACCTAATGCTATTTCACATGCAAGCTTATATAATAAAGGGATGACTTAGGGTCCTTAAGTGGTGACCTAAGACCCTAATGATATTTCTTATGACGTTCTGATTTATGAAATTGAGCTACTCTATGTACTATAAAAATTATGAACAAGCTTATGAATTATGTTGAGTATGGTTTTATGATACGTATTCCATGGGATTTAACTTAGTACCAAATGAGACTTTAGGGGGAACTCGACCTATCGGGTCCTCATATAAAGTCTCTAGTCTCATAACTACGTGCCAATATAGATTTATCTTTTTGGCCTAGCTAGTGGATCCACATATAGCACATGTTCAAAACCCGCCTAGCAAGGTAGAGTCTACTTTTGTAAGTAGATTCCCTTTTCTTCTGTTGTATGGGGAGACATTGGGATTTCATGTTTTAAATCGCATGGTCTTATTGTCGGTTATGGTTCTATCCCACATATGTATACTTTCCTTATTTACTCTTTGTGATCTCACTTATGTCTTTCAAATACTTTGATCAACTATGATATTTTCATGACTCTACTTATCATCTTATTTTGCATGTATGTTATTTGATCATTATATCTCATATTTTATATTTCATAGCATGCTCGCATACTTAGTACATTTAAACGTACTAATGCATACGCTTGCCTACAATGTATTAAAATATAGGAGTCGATGATCATACCCATCTTCCACATAGTTATAGTTGAGTTCCTATATTTCACTATCAGTGATTTCTCATTTAAGGAGGATGAGATTATGATTCATTTATCTTTTCATGTCAATGACTTATGTTATATTGAGGGTGAGATAAGGACATGTCTTAGCCCCTACCCTTATTGACTATGTAGAGGATTGGTGGACATCTTATGTATTGGCTTATATTGTCATATTGATTGGATTGTTGTACTTATGTATTTTTCCTAGTCTATTTGATTTGATGCTTATTATGCCATGTATGTGGTCATGTAAGATACGTAAGATCGCTTGGTTGGAGTCATTCGGGATTCTAATTGTTGTGTCACACCTAGGATCTAGCTTGGGTCATGACAAACTTAGTATCAGAGCACAAGGTTTAAGTCTTATTTATGGATGTGAAGAGTGCCACATCTATAAATAGGAGGCTATAAGGCGTGTTAGGAAATCTTCACTTCTTTCATGACCTATGTCTTGCGATAGAGTGTACTCTAAGACTTTCTCTTCCTAACTATAGTTCTTTTGCGATTTTCAGAGTATACCTCCTAGAAAAGCACCTTTGTAAAAAGGGATCAATGCTAATGGAGACCAAGCTCCTTCGGTCCATCAAGCTACTAGTCTTTTTCTCGACCAATTGACTAATGTGGAGTTCCAAACTGCTATCACTATGCTAGCTCATGTTGTGGCTAACCAAGGAGTTGTTTCTCCACCTAATGCTCCTACTCCGGCTTCTAGAGTTAGAGATTTTTCCAGAATGAACCCTCCTGAGTTCCATGGTTTTAAGATTGATAAAGATCCTCAAGAGTTCATTGATGAGGTGTATAAGGTGGTGGCTATTATGGGGCTGACCTCGGAAGAAAAAGTGGAGTTAGCAGCCTACCAACTCAAGGGTGTTTCCCAAGTTTGGTATACTCAGTGGAAGTTCGAGAGAGTTGATAAAGGTCCTATTGGTTGGGGGAACTTCAAGATTTCTTTTCTTGATCACTTCTTCCCACTTAAGCTAAAGGAAGCGAAGATGATAAGTTCATTAATCTCAAGGAAGTCAATATGAGTGTGAGGTAGTATTCCCTTAAGTTCACCAAACTATCCAAGTATGCTCGTTCTTTGGTTATGGATCCTCATACTCGAATGAGCCAATTCATGTCGGGTGTATTCGACTTGATTGCTAAAGAATGCTGAACTGCTATGCATATAAGGGAAATGGACATATCTCGACTCATGACCTATACCAAACAAATTGAAGCAGAGAAGCTTAAGGAGATACAGATGGGGGAGTCCAAGAGGGCTTGGTTTGAAGGTGGATTCTCCAATGCTAAGACCGGTGGTAGTAATAGTCATTTTTAATAAGTCTAAAGGCTCCAAGGACAAGGTTTTTCTCAAGCATCGGGCCAAAGGTTTGTGTAATACCCCATAAGATGAAAAGTCAAACGAAGATAAATTCAAGGAAGATTTGATCAATTTTTTAGTCTACAACTCGTAGAGATTCTTATGAGTCGTAAAGGTGACTTGTGGGACTGATTTTGAGGATGGAAATTTAATATATAAAATATGTGGGACTAAAATTTGTTTGACTGCTCGTACAAAGGTCTACGACTCGTAGCCACTAGACGTAGTACAGGATTTGCACCTCTGCAACTACTGAGCCTCAGGACCTCTTCTACAACTCGATAAAATGAGTCATAGAAAGGATGATGACTCATAAACATAAGACGTATGCGAACTTCAGAGACTTGTTTTTCAGTATTTTTGAGTACCAGCAGGATGAATGATGTCTACAATTTGTAGACTTGAGAATGAGTCATAGACACGACTTGTGTGGGAAGTTCAGAGACTGGATTTTCAGGTTTGTTTGCAAAGCCTGTAGGAGGAATCATTCCTATGAATCATCACTGCCTCTATGACTCATTGAGGGCTACTCATAGACCTTTCTAACTCAGATTAATGAGGTGTAGTTTAGTCTTTTCCTTATAATCTACCAAGGTATGTGGACACTTTTAAGGATTAGATTCATTAAGTAATTTATTTTAAATACTCCTAAACCCTTTTATTCCCTCATTATTTCCCAAAATAAGTTTAAGACTTCTCTCTCAAGGTTCCTCAAGAGTTCATCATCTTCATCAAGCTTTGGTTAAGGTTTGTTCAAGATTAAGCCTTCTTTATCAAATTCAAGGTTGAATTTCAATCAAGGTATGTGGGGATTGATCCATAGGTTCCTTTCACCCATGGAGTCCCAAGGTTTTCTCAAAGTTTTCTTCAAATTTGAATTATCTATTAACCCAAGTTTTGATGAATTGTATTGGATTGTTTCAACTTCATTTTTATATGTTATCAATGATCATTATAAGCATATTTCTATATGAATTGCATGATATCAAGATGAATAATGAATGCAAATGCATAAAGCTATTTTCAATTATGATTATGAAGTTCAGACATGATTTTCATGAGTTTAACTATGAGTTCAATGATTATCCAAAGAACAACTTTTATGAATGAAGCTGGGATTCACTATTTAATGAAGAAAGTTATGATGATGATCAATTGTATTCTAAGAAAGTTATTATGGTGTGATAAGTATAATTCTCACATAAATCATATTTAAAATGGTGATAAGGACAATTCTCGTTTATGGATTTTTATGAATCCCTAAAGTTTCTGAGATACTCTTATTATGTTTTACAAAAATGGATTGATAGGTAGTTACTATCTTTTCTTATAATATTTATTTTAATATTTTAATGAATTCCGTTGGGATATTGACTAAGCACTGAGAAGAATTTTTGGTGGGGTTTGGTCCGGTAACATAGTTAGTTAACCAAGAAAATTTTAGTAGCAACCTAAACTCCCAAACTACGTTGCCCACGTAGGTTGCCTTTATGGCCTAGCCAGTAGATCCACATATAGCTATTGATTTAAAGTTGTTTCTCACGGAGTCTACCTTGGCAAGTAGCCTCTCTCTTCTCAATGTGGTCGTTACATCATATTTTATATTATAGCTCATATGGTATTAATATGTCAGTTAAAGGTCTTATCCCACACAAGTTGAATGTTAAGGTATGAGATTTACCATGAAGTTTTATGATGCATTGACCATAAGTTTTCATATGTTTTCAAATGCTTTGAAGCCTTACTCATGTTCATTATGATTGGTCATGCATCTTATTTCATATTACTCACATTCCTGTACTTGTTCATGCACATCTCATATACTTAGTACCTTCTATGTACTAACACATATTTTGCCTACATTGTCTCATAATGTAAGGACGGAGGATACTCACACTCTTTATATTCGTGGCTAGAGTTGCTTAGTTCTCAAATAGTTGGTGAGTCCTCATACCATCGAGGACATGAATTTTATTTCATATTGTTTCATTAACTTTATTCTTATAATTCGAGTGAGCTAGAGCTTGTCTTAAGCCCCCATCAAGCATAGACTAGGCATGTTTTGACATTACTTCGATGTAATCTATTATGGACATTGATTGAATATTTCTATCCCTTAGACTTACATATTAATTTGTTTATTCCGCTTATCTTGTTATGATCCTTTTCCTTATGCATGCGATGTATGCTAAGATGGCTTGGTTGAGATCTTTTGAGTTCTCGATTGTGGTGTCACATCTTGGCCCTAGGCTTAGGGCGTGAAAAATTTGGTATCAAAGCAAAAGATTTAGCAGTATCCTAGGAAGTCTAACATTCCACTTTTAGTAGTCATTTTCATCAGTTTAAAGCGCGCCACATCCATGAATAGAAGGCTATGAATGTCTTAGGAAAACCTCACTTCTTTCATAATCTATGTCATGAGGTAGAGTGGTACTCTAAGTCTTTCACTCTAACATTAGTTCTTTTGCAAATTTTAGAAAATACCTCCACGAAGATACCCCACTAGAAGAAATGTGGTTGAAGAGGAGCAACAAGCTTTGAATGATCCCTTGAATGACCAACTCCAATGCTGAGTTCTGAGCGGCCTTTCAAGTACTTGCTAAAGTCGTTACAACTCAAGCCAATAGGGAGGTGGTGTCTTACTTGAAGAAAAATGTGGGTACAACATCAATAAGAGTTCGTGACTTCATGAGGATGAATCCTCTAGAGTTTTGAGGTTCTAACGTGGAAGAGGATCCATAAGATTTTGTTGATAGTATTCACAAGATTGTGGATATTGTGGGGATTAGCCCAGTTGAGAGGGATGATTTGGCTACTTATCAATTGAAGGGTGTTGCTCGTATTTGGTTTGATAAATGGAGAAATAAGCGGCATAGAAAGGCAGATTCTGTGACATGGGAAAATTTCAAAAGAGTGTTTTTTATCACTTTTTCCCATTGGAATTAAGGGAGGTTAGTTACAAGAATTCATCAATATTAACCAAGGTGGTATGGGTGTGAGGGAGGGAGTATTCCCTCAAGCTTACCCAATTATCAAAATATTTTCCATTAATGGTTGGTGACCCAAGAACTCGTATGAGCAAGTTTGTGTCGGGTGTATCGGATGTGGTTTCTAAGGAGTGTAAAATGGCTATGTTGATTCAGGAAATGGACATCTCTAGACTTATGACTTATGTGGAGAAAATATAGGGTGAAAATCTTAAGGAGAGAAGTGCTAGGGAGTCCAAGAAGGCAAGGACCGATGGTGGTTATTCCTCTCATGCTAGGTCTGAAAGTGATGGGCGTTCTTATTTTTTCCAAAGATATTACAGTCAAGGATCTTTAAATTCTACTACTCCATAGTTTGAAAAAGATAGGGTGTCCAATCGTAAGCCTCAAGAAGGTGACCTAATTGGCCAAATGACCCTTGCATGCAAGAAGTGTGGCAAAACCACAAGGGAGAGTGTTTAATGAGTTTGAATATGTTTATCGATATGGCAAGCTGGTTCATCATGCTAAGGAGTGTAAGGTTAAAGATGGTTGTCCTCACGACCAATTTTCTCATAGAGGCCTAGGGCAACAAGGTGCTCAAATGCAACCAAAGGGTGGTCAACGCAACAATCAATTTTATGCTCTTCATGGTAGGAAAGAGGTGAAGGAACTCCCGATATAGTTAACAGTATATTAAGGTTCTTTCACTATGATGTTTATGCCTTATGCCTTACTTGATATGGATGAAAATTTTCTTTTATTACTCCGTATGTGTCCATGTCATTTGATGTTAGCCCCAAAATATTTTTAGAGCATTTTTTCATTTATAATCCTGTAGGTGAGTCAATTGTGGCTAAGAGGGTTTATAGAAGTTGTTTAGTTTCAATTTTTCATAAAATTACTCTATGTGATCTAGTTGAGCTTGACATGACCGATTTTAATATTATCCTTAGTATGGATTTGCTATATCCATACTATGCTTCTATTGATTGTATAACTAAGTTCCAATTTTCTAATGAGTTGGTCGTAGAATAAAAGGGTAGTAATTCTATGGTCAAAGGTCAATTCATTTTATGGCTTAAAGCTCAAAAATTAATTTCCAAGAATTGTATCTATCATCTTTTGAAGGTTAGGGATACTAATTCCGAAGTCCCTACTCTTGAGTCAATCTCTATTGTTAATGAGTTTTCAGATGTGTTTCCCAATAATTTATCCGGTGTCCTCCCAAAAGGGAGATTAACTTTGGTATAAGCTTTCTTCCGAATACTCAAGACATTTTTATTCTTCCTTACCGAATGGCTCCAGCAGAATTAAAGGAGTTAAAAGATCAATTGAAAGACTTGTTAGAAAAAAGTTTCATTAGAACAAGTATAACCTCATGGGGTGCTCTTGTTTTGTTTGTTAGAAAGAAGGATGGTTCGCTTCGAATGTGCATTGACTACTATAAATTAAACAAAGTAACCATCAAGAATAATTATCCAATTTTATGGATAGATAACTTGTTTGACCAATTTCAAGGGGCAAGTTATTTCTCTAAGATTGATCTCCATTCCGGTTATCACCAATTAAGAGTGAGGGAGTGTAATATTCCAAAGATGGCATTTTGAACAAGGTATGGCCATTATGAATTCTTAGTTATGTTGTTTGGTTTAACCAATGCCCCCACAACATTCATGTACTTAATGAATAGAGTGTTCAAACAATACTTGGACATGTTTGTAATTGTGTTTATTGATGATATTTTTGTTTTCTCTCGGAATGAGGAAGAGCACGATAATTACTTAAGGATAGTGTTGCAAAATCTAAGAGACAATTAATTATTTGTCAAGTCAAGTAAATATAAGTTTTGGTTAAGGGAGGTTCCTTTCCTTGGTCACATTGTATCCGGTGAAGGGATTATAATTGATCCTAAGAAAACCGAGGTGGTTAAGAATTGGCCTACACCATTGTCTCTTTTGGATATGAGAGGTTTCTTGGGCCTATCCGGATATTATAGAATCTTTGTAAAGGTTTTTCATTAATTTTCTCAGTGTTGACTAAGTTGACTCAAAAGAAAGTAAAGTTACAATGGTTGGAAGCTTGTGAGAAGAGTTTCCAAAAATTGAAAGCTTGTTTTACTACCACTCTTATTTTGACTCTACCATAAGGGTCCAATGGTTTTGTGGTATATTGTGATACCTCAAGGGTTGGTCTTGGTTTTGTGTTGATGTAACATGGTAAGGTGATAGTCTATGCTTCTAGATAACTTAAGGTGCATGAAAAGAACAATCCAACTCATGACTTGAAGCTAGCGGCGGTTGAGTTTTCCTTGAAGTTTCGGAGACACAATCTTTATAGTGTCCATGTGGATGTGTTCACCGACCATAAAAGTTTGCAATATGTTTTTAAGCAAAAATACTTGAACCTTCGACAAAAAAGATAGTTTGAATTGTTGAAGGATTATGATATGAGTGTGTTGTACCATTCGAGCAAAGCTAATGTAGTTGCCGATGCACTTAGTCGGTTGTCTATGAATAGTGTTACACATATTGAGGAAGGTAAAAAGGAATTGGTCAAGGATGTTCATAGGTTGGCACGTTTAGGTGGGCGTTTGGATGATTATGATGATAGAAGTAGTCTTGTGCATAATGGTTCAAAATCATCTCTTGTTGTGGATGTTAAAGCCAAACAAGATCATGATCCAATGTTGGTTGAGTTAAAGAATTCGGTCGCCGAAAAATCCATTAAGGCATTCTCTCAAGAGGGAGATGATGTTCTTCTTTATCAAGGTTGCTTGTGTGTGCCTAATGTTGATTGTTTAATAGAGTTGTTATTGAATGAGGCCCATAGTTCTCGGTATTCAATTCATCTAGGGTCCACCAAAATGTATCATAATTTGAGGGAATTGTATTGGGGGAATGGCATGAAGAAGGACATAGCAGAATTTGTCACTAAATGTCCAAATTGTCAATAAGTTAAAGTTGAGCATCAAAAACCGAGAGGTTTGGCTCAAGATATTAAATTTTTTACTTGTAGTGGAAAGATGTGAATATGGATTTTATAACGGGTTTGCCTCATACTAAGAAGTAACATGATTCTATTTGGGTTGTTGTAGATAGGATGAATATGTCAGCTCATTTTATATTGGTTAAGACTTCTTATAATACCAAAGACTATGCTAAGTTGTTTGTTCGTGAATTGGTAAGACTTCATGGCATTCCCTTGTCCATTATATCAGATCGAGATACAATATTCACTTCACCCTTTTGGAAGTCATTTCAAAAGGGTCTTGGTACAAAGGTTAAGTACCGCCTTTCATTCTCAAATGGATGGACAAGCTAAAAGAAGGATTCAAACTTTAGAGGATATGTTAAAAGCAAGTGTTAATGATTTTAAAGGAAGTTGGGATGAGAATATACTATTTATTGAGTTTGCCTAAAATAATAGTTATCACTCTTGCATTCAAATGGCTCCTTTTGAAGCATTGTATAGGAGAAGATGTAGATCTCTGGTGGATGGTTTAATGTAGGTGAGGTGGCCTTAATTGGTCCAAAATTTGTAATATATTCTATGGAGAAGGTGAGACTCATAAGGGAGGGGTTGAAGACAGCTCAAACTTACCAAAACTCCTATTCGGATGTTAGAAAAGGAGAGCTTGAATTTGAGGTAGATGGTTGGGCCTATTTGAAGGTTTCACCCATGAAGAGTGTAATTCATTTTGGTAAGAAAGGGAAGTTGAGTCCTAGATATGTTAGACATTATAAGTTATTGAAGTATATTGGCAATGTGGCCTATGAGTTAGAACATGTGAGTGTTGAAGAGAATTTGACTTATGAGGAGGTTCCGGTGGAAATCTTAGACCGACAAGTTAAAAAGATAAGTAACAAAGAAGTTATGTCGGTCAAAGTACTATGGAGGAATCAACAAGTAGAGAGTGCTACTTGGGAGGCGGAGACAGATATAACGAAATGATACCCATACCTCTTTTACTCTACTAAATCCTAATGTGGTAATTTATTCTTATTCGATTCAATTGAACTCTAATGTATTCAGTCCCTCCTATGTCATTCATATGCATGTATATCCGCGAAAGTTGATTTTATATCATGATTTATGCTAAGTTTGAAATTCTCATGTTGTATGCATTTTAAGGTGTCATTATTATCATGTTGGGTTGCTAATCCTCTTTTTATGTCCTTCCTATGATAATTTAATCTCATTTGAGGATGAATGTTATCAAAGACCCCGTAAGATCAAAAGTCAAACAAAGAGAAATTCAAGGAAGATTTGATCAATTTTTGAGTTTACGACTCGTAAAGGTTCTTATGAGTAATAAAAGTGACTCCTAGGAAAGATACTGAGGCTAGAAATTTAATACATAAAATATGTAGGACTACTAGTCGTTTGACGACTCATACAGAGGTCTACGACTCCATAGACACCAGTCCTAGTGCAGGCTCTGCACCTCCGCAACTACTGAGCCTCAGAATCTTTTCTACGATTCAACAAGACAAGTCTTAGAAGGGACAATAACTCGTAAACATGATTCATATGCAAACTTCAGAGACTTGGTTTTGAGGATTTTCAAGTAACTGCAGGAGAATAAAGTCTATGATTCATAGACGTGAGAAAGAATCGTAGACACGACTCATATAGGAAGTTCAGAGACTCAATTTTTAGGTCTTTTTGTAGGGCCTGCAGGACAAGTCATTCCTATGAATTATCACTGCCTCTACGACTCATAGAGGGCCACTCGTACACCCTTCCAATTTACATTAATGAGGGGTAATTTGGTCTTTTTCTTATAATCTACCAACATCTATGGAAGTTTTTAAGGATTAGATTCATTAAGTAATTTGTCCTAAATACTCCTAAACCCTTTTACTCACTCATTATTTCCCCAAACAAATTTAAGACTTCTCTCCTAAGGTTCCTGAAGAGTTCATTATCTTCATAAATGTTACACCCCATGCTTTTAAAACTCGGAATGTCTCATAAGTTCCTTAGACATTATCATGTGAGTCGGATATGCTACAACGTTATCAAATGACTCCAAGGAGGGGAGGATGTGATACCCCATAGTAGAGAAGGTTGGAAGTGGAATTATAAGAATCCGGAAGGAATTGGAGGCCAAGTAATGAGTCGTAGGACTCGATTGACCTACGTAAGATACTAACTTGGAGGTCTTACATACTTAAGCTATTGGAGTACGTACCAAGCTTGTGTATCATGGGTTATATAGGCTCTTAAAATAAGATGAGATTATGAACCTACGAGAGGGAGCAAAAACTAGTTTCCGAACTTACGAAAGTCAAGCAAGCAGGTGACAAGCAAGCACCTCAAACAAGCAGGTGACTCACCTGCCTACTTGAGGGGGTGGACCCTGCTGCCACATGGCAGCATATGATTGGCCGCATGGGCTGCCACGTGTCACCCTAGGGGGGGCTGCCACATGGCACCCTAGGGGGATGCCATGTGGCACCTTCTAAAGGGGTATACATGTATATATTATGATGACTGTTAAATCAGTCCTCATCCAAAATTTCAGCAACAGAAGAGAGGAAAAAATGTGAGGAGAAGAAGGGAGCAGCCATGAGCTTGATTGGAGAAAATAAGGTAAGTTTCCAAGTTTTTCTCCGTGAATTAATTATCTAAGGTGTTCCTTGGTCATGTGGAGGTACATATATGTATATTATGATGACTAATAAGTCATTTATTCATCTGTACACTTAGAAAAGTTGGGCAGAAACATGAGAGAAAGAAGAGAGGAGGGCTACTGCCTAGGGGCTGTCAAGGTACGCCTCCGAGCTTCGCTCTGTAAATTAATTATCTAAGTTATATTACGATGAATTTAGGGTGTTAATAACATAAATTTACTGGTTGGGGCATCAAGGAAGTGAAGAAAACAGCCCCACCAATTTCCAGCACATCAAGAGATGTTCCAAGTTGCAATTTGGCAATTTTGGCCAATTTCGGGTAAGGTAAGACTTCTCCTTTAAATTTGGACTTTATGGTATTTTTATGGAGTGTATTATACACCTTTTTTGTGGCTGTAAACGTGAAAATAGTATAGAAATGCTTGGCGTTGAAGACAATCCAAATTGTAGTCGTTATAGTCGAATTGTCGTCGAAGTAAGGTGTTGCTCTTGTGAGTTGCTGATGCAGGGGTGTGATGTTGAAGGGACTAAATATGTTCTAATGTGAGTTAGGGTGCTTCTGGTTTAAGCCACATGACCCCTCGTTGCGTATAATTAAAGGCGTTACAAAATAAAGGCTAGACACCCTATTGAGATATCATATTTTTTGAATAAGTCGTTTGGAGTTTATGTTGTATACTGTTTGTGTGAATTGCTGCAGGTTGTTGTTGTTGGTTGCCTGTAGGTCTTAGGGACCTCATTTGAAATTGGGATAGGGCACATTATAGGGGAGGTGCTGCACAATTTTTGGCGATGCCTTACCAAATAACAGAACTAGTCGGGGAAACGACTAAGGAGATAAATTCCATTAATACAAAGGTGTAACCTAGGATGCTAGAAAGTTAAAAGGGGGTTGATATTCATATTACTTTCATTTTGAATAGGTTCAAAGGACAGCAAGGCAAACAGGATAAGGAATAATTCAGGCAAGGTATGTGAAGCTTCTCTTGGTATGTTTTTGGTATGGGTATGTAAAGCCTATCTTTTCTCTTTTGGCATGTCTTAGATGTAAGCAGGATATGATATGAGCTTTGGGGGTAATTCCATTCCCAGGTTCTGAATATGACTTCAGGACCCTCACTCACTTTTGAATGATTAAACTTTAAAGTAGTAAGCTGCTCTCTTCGAGTCTTCTATATGATTGTATAACAATTGATTCGACTAAGCTCTTGTTTGTAAAAAAAAAGAAAGGCTCTAAGATAACCAATGCTCGGACTGCTATAAGATATTTCACATTGCTATATGTCTAAGATTTCCAAAAACTCCTTTTTACATAGTCCTTAGTGACAGTTAGAGAGTATATGTCACATACCTTCTGCCCTGATCCCCAGGTGATGGTTCACTTGATGACTTCATTGAGTCTCAGATAATGATTTAAACTGTGTTTTGTTTCTCACTACTCTACTCATGTATACTGTAACACTTCTTCTCTGAGTCCTGGGCCGATTGTCAGATTTGTGCAATTCACTGCATTATTCACCGAGTTCGTCGCTAGAAGACCGGCATACATATGTGTATATATGATGATGATGTATTGTAATAAGGTGACGATGGCCTGGGGCCTGATACTGATACTATGATGATGTGTTGTAATAAGGTGAAGATGTCATAGAGCCTGATACTGATACTACATATATGATTCATCGGCCCCCTAACGGGGCCGGCTATATTGGAAATTTGAGCATGCATGTTTTATGATTCACAGAGTACTGGTACATGTTTCTGATTTGATAATTGGTTCCCCTGCTTTTCTATTTTGGATATACCTCTAGTTGTACTATGTTACGTTTTACATACTCAATACATATGTCGTACTGACCCCCTTTCTCAAGGGGCTGCGTTCATGCCCGCAGGTACAGATACAGGTTTTGGGAGTTCGTCAGCTTAGAATTCCATGCAGCTCAGCTAGAAAAGGCTCCATTGTATCGGGGCCTAGTTTTTGATACTATCTACTGATGTATAACATTGTTTTGTCCATTCGGGGGTACGGCGGGGGCCCTGTCTCGCCATATGTTGTCAGTTATATTTTTAGAGGTGTACAGACATGTATATGTGGGTTGTGTATGTCAGTTTGATTCAGCTGGGTCTACCTAATATATGATATATGTGATTATTTTATGGTAGCCTTGTCGGCTCACGTGCCCTATCATTTTGTGATACAAATGAAAAGGGCTACCGGTTCATAAAAATATTATCGCCCAGTGGGGCCCTATTATGTGATATTGTCTTATTTACAGTTCAATGTGACCACAACTGATAGATATGTGTATGGGGGCCTAGGTCAGCCCCAGTCGTAGCCTACGGGGTTAGGTCGTGACAGATGTGGTATCAGAGCAGTTCATCCTCAGATTGTCTGCAGACTGTGTCTAGTAGAGTCTTGATTATCGATGTGTTGCGCGCCACATCTATAAATAGGAAGCTACAGGACATTTAGGATGTTACCTTTCTTCTACATCTGAGATCGTGCTTTAGATCTGAGTCATAGGAAAATTCCTTATACGAACCTTGGATCTTAACAGAAGGGCGACATCAAACGAAGGAAGTGATTGACGACATGGATGTTACAAAGCACCCGGGTAAGTAAAGTAAAGGCATGAAAGATATCTGTTGTGGTGAGTTATGGAAGAAAAATTGAAATGTAAAGTCAAAACCTAAAAGGAAAGTATACTGGAAAGTGCAGCAGATGCAGTTTGAAGTTGGACATATGAGGTAAGTCCAGTATTTTTATATTATTAGTGTCGTTGAAAGCCCTGTATGGCTGCGATATGAGATGACATTGAAATCCCTGTGCGACTGTGATATGACATGTATATATATATGTTGGCCCTGTGAGGCATTGTTGATATTTTCTGCGTGCAGGTTTTGGGATAGTAAGAATTATAGAGGAAACTCTGTCGAAATTTTCCCAGAACAAGAAAAGAGAATGAAACATAGAGTCTTAAGATGTCTTGGAAGTTGATACCAAGTACCCCCATTATGGTTAACTAAAGTTGTAAGAGGTACCCTTTAGGTCGTCCATAAGGGATACCTTTTTCACTTGGGGAAGTTTATTATGGAGAAACAAAAGTCTGTCTGAGCAGTACAGTTCAGACCACAGTATCTCCAGCTGTAACTATGCTATAAAAAAAAGAAGCTCAGGTTGAAAGGTAAGATGTCTAATAATTGAGCTTCACTCATTTTTGAAAATACCAAACCCCCGAATCCTATTGTAAATTAGATGAGTTGTTCATAACTCGAGGATAAACTTGGAAGGAGACCGGGTTGGGCAAATATTAAAAGGGAAGTACTATGATGTTTAAGAGATTCTGGTTTCTTCCAACAATGGATGGAAAATGGTTTACGATAACAGTTTATAGTTCTCCACCGACTAATTGGGGAAAAAGCTTCGAACAGAAGCACCTTAAAGAGATGTCAAGAACTGAACACGAATACGAATTAAAAGAGGGATATGTAAGTATGAATTGAACAGTGTGATACGAGTATGCAGGGATAAAGTGGAACCACTAGTAAGACGCACTTAGTACGCGTTGACTAAGTTAAAGGCCTGTGTTGAGAACACAGTAAGAGCATGGGGCTTAAGATACAAAAAAAATGATGCATATACACAATGTCGCCCCAGAAATAGTGGAACCCTTAAGGGACGAGGATGGAAAACTTAAGGAACAAATAGCGCAACTTCTATTTGCCCCAAGAAGCAAAGGATATAGGTTGGGATAAAGCTACTACTTCAAGAAAACCTTAGATAGTTATCGTCGGAATACTAGCATTGTCTAATTGGAATTGGAACGACTACAGGTGCGAAGTAATTCCGGAAAAAGGAAAAGTAGAAGGTGGCCTTGGATGAGTTGTTCCTTGGGTCACATTATTCAAGTACCGATTAGTGGACAGGACATCACATTAAATATGGAAAGGTTCTCTTCGCTTCATAATTTAGCCACGGCTCCGTACGCGGATAGTCCGATTATAAAATATGAAGATAGATAGAGACATGATGCAGTACCAAGTAGATTGGAGGAAGAGATTGGGAGAAATTGAGACTGGACAAAGAGACATAGAGCAAAGTACAAGCAGATGAAAGTACGAGTACCCTCTAAAGGGGGGAAGTTCATGAGAAAATAGCAAAAGTAAGGTGAAGGCAATCGATATGGGAATATATTTGAGATGGAAGTCTAAACTTCAATAAGATATTTGGCCGAACCAAGTTAGAAAGGTCTGGAAGCCACCTGTAATTGGATGGAAGCCAGAATGCTATATAAGGCAGCGTTAAGAAGTTTGTGACGAGACCCTGAATGACATTACACTAGAAGGAGGTTGCGTATAAAAACAAAATAGTGTAACCATGAAAGGATATCAACCAACTTAAGATATATTACAAAGGATAATGACAGCATGCTAGACCAATAGCCAAAATATTGGTTATGGAGTTAGTCGCAAATGATGTTGCGATAGATAAATAACCAAAGAAAAAGGAATAGAAAGCCTCCTGTGGTAGAAAATGAGGAGAACACAAAGTGAATAGAGGATAGTAGAGCTAAAGGTCTACGCCGATACTGGATGCAAGATAACAAACGAAAGGACAGGGCAAAACATAAAGACTCGCGAGACAACGCTGAGGTAAATCTGGAGCTAAGTTGAGTGCCCTATATATTATAGCAAGGATTACAATGAAACGCAACATGAAGACTTCCCAAGGAGGTCACCCATCCCAATATTACTCTCGCTCCAGCACGCTTAACTTCGAAATTCTGATGGAACTTAATGCGTTAGTGCTGGTGTGATCGCGCGAGATGGAAGAATCTGAACTAGCGAAGGAGAAACGAGATGCGATTATGTACCTAGAGTATTATAAGATACGTTAAGGCAATTGTAACATGGGCTTAAGGAAAACAAGAAGTATTAGCTAACTGCTAACTGACGACGCATCAAATGCCACAGCTCTTCAACATAGAACCAGTTAATGAGAGGAAAACCGTAGAATGACTATATGGGATAGTAGGCGAGGGAATTTCGACACCACTTGGCAGCCAACTCTGAGGGCGAGAAAAATCAAAACCCAAAAGGTAAGGGTACCAGCTGATGTAATTTACGGATGACAAAAAGCAATGCCTAAGGTCGAATATTTCATAATATAACCAGGACTACAAGACTCATTTCGCACTCCAGAGCCAGATGAATCTGGAGGGAATGTTACTTGTGGATTAACGATGTTAGTCCGTGCTCCTTCGATCAAAGGTTACCTACTCCGCCGAGAAGGTGTAAAATTGTAGAGTAAAAAAGTAATAGGACCTTATGGAGTCCCCACAGCTATTGTCCTAGGCAAGGGAGCCCAAGTTGCAATTAACTATCGAGAGATACAAAAATAGGTTAAGCCAAATTACCGAGATGGAATTAGTGCTACGGGTGGAGTAAGACGTGGCCAGGAGTGGACCAAAGATCTACCCCGACATCGAGTATAGGAGAAGGGGGAAAAAGGCAAGGTAAAACATGAGCACTAGTGAGGTAATGCTAGAATACTTTTCGTACCTTCTCATAATCTTATAAAGGTAAATAAGGACACAAGATAATGGATCTAGAGGATTATAAGCGGGGGAAGGGGAAATGGTGAAAGGGTCTAAGTAAAACTGGTAGAACTAGCTGGTTACTATAGGATGGCGAGTTTATATGCCAAAATTCCTTCAGAATTATACTAGATCATGTTAGACAAAGCACAGAATGACTATGAGAGCCATTATATGAGGGGACTGCAGCATTATTCGATAGTCAACCCTAACGATTGGAAAAAAAGGAGAAGAAGGACCCAAAAGATCGAATGTCAGTTAAAGTTCTAAAAAGAGTCAAGAAGGACTATACGAGGCTAACGGTTCCCAAATTATCAACATTGTTATGAACCTATTTTGTACTCTGTAAGAGTAGGGTGCTATATGGATTATTGTGAGTAGGCTAATAAATCAGCCTATTTGCTTCCAATCAAGAGCACCTATGTAGCTAATATTAGGTGGAGTTATACAAAATGGAGGTAGTAAGGTTCCGTGAGGTTTCCCCAGCTAATATCTTAGATGGAAGAACTTTAGTTAAGATTAACATTTGGACATCAGTCCAAGAAAAGATTGGGAACACAAGTAGGTCTTAGTACCCCAATTTTTCCCTCGAGTTGCTGAATAGACTGAGCATACTATCAGACATTAGAAGATATATTGTGGACTAATATGGTTGGCTTTAAGAGTAACTGAGACGATCATCCACCACTTATTGAATTTGCCTATGAGAAGGGCTACCATTCTAGCATTCAGATGACCCCCTACAAAATATTGTAAGGCAAAGTGTATAAGTCCCCCTCTTGGGGAAAAAGACTAAGTTGGTAGGCCATACAGGATTAAGCAAACTAATGACTAACAACCCAGATCGGCCGAAATGATGTACAGATAATCGATATCAACATTCAGAGTTCAAATTGATGATTGAATGTTCATAATGAAGTCCTCCGGAAAAGGGAACTTGACCCAAAATATATTAGACTGTATCAAGTTACTCATAAGGTAGGCAACGTGGCTGGTAAGTTGAGCTTACCACCTCATTTGGAAACTATATGCCCAGTCCATCAGATAGAGATGCTTCGCAAAGGCACTGACGAGCCACCCAGGGTATATTCTATAGATGATGTCCAGAAGATGGAATCCTGTGAGGAAAAACCTATCGCCATCTTAGATTGGCAAACTGGAAGATTGTAGACTAAAGGCGTGCCTTCCGTCAAGATACGGTGGAAAAACCAAAACCAAAAAGAGGATGCCGGGGAAACTGAAGAGAACAGGAAACACAAGTATTCGAACCTATAACCGATGTCTGCAGGTAACCCTAACTCTGGAAACACGTATATTAAGTACTTGTATGGAAGTATGTGTTAGGGAAATAGATCTCCCTACGATTTGTATAAAGTGCTAAGAGAAGTTTTGTCTAACATTCGGGGACGAATGTTCTAAAGGGGGGAAGGATGTTACACCCCACGTTTTTAAAACTCAGAATGTCTCATAAGTTCCTTAGACATTATCATGTGAGCCGGATATGCTACGACGCTATCAAATGACTTCAAGGAGGGGAGGATGTGATACCCCGTAGTAGAGAAGGTTGGAAGTGGAATTATAAGAATCCAGAAGGAATTGGAGGCCATGTAATGAGTCGTAGGACTCGATTTACCTATGTAAGATACTAACTTGGAGGTCTTACATACTTAAGCTATTAAAGTACGTACCAAGCTTGTGTAGCATGGGTTATATAGGCTCTTAAAATAAGACGAGATTATGAACCTACGAGAGGGAGCAAAAACTAGTTTCCGAACTTACAAAAGTCAAGAAAGCAGGTGACAAGCAGGCACCTCAAGCAAGAAGGTGACTCACCTACCTTCTTGGGGGGGTGGACTCCGCTGCCACATGGCAGCATATGATTGGCCGCATGGGCTGCCACGTGTCACCCTAGAGGGCTGCCATATGGCACCCTAGGGGGCTGCCATGTGGCACCTTCTAAAGGGGTATACATTTATATATTATGATGACTATTAAATCAGTCCTCATCCAAAATTTCAGCAACATAAGAGAGGAAAAAACATGAGGAGAAGAAGGGAGCAACCATGAGCTTGCTTTGAGAAAATAAAGTAAGTTTCTAAGTTTTTCTCTGTGAATTAATTATCTAAGGTGTTCCTCGGTTGCATGGAGGTACATATATGTATATTATGATGACTAAGAAGTCATTTATTCAATTGTACACTTAGAAAAGTTGGGCAGAAACGTAAGAGAAAGAAGAGAGGAAGGCTACGGCCTAGGGGCTGCCAAGGTACGCCTCTAAGCTTCGCTCCCTAAATTAATTATCTAAGGTATCATACGATGAATTTAGGGTGTTAATAACATAAATTTACTGGTTGGGTCAGCAAGGAAATGAAGCAAACATCCCCACCAATTTCCAGCACATCAAGAGATGTTCCGAGTTGCAATTTGGCAATTTTGGCCAATTTCGGGTAAGGTAAGGCTTCTCCTTTAAATTTGGACTTTATGGTATTGTTATGGATTTTATTATACACCTTTTATGTGGATGTAAACGTGAAAATAGTATATAAATGCTTGGCGTTGAAGACAATCCAAATTGTAGTCGTTATAGTCGAATTGTCGTCGAAGTAAGGCGTTGCTCTTGTGAGTTGCTTCTGCAGGGGTGTGATGTGTTGTTACAGGGACTAAATATGTTCTAATGTGGGTTCGGGTTCTTCTGGTTGAATCCACATGACCCCTCTTTGCGTATAATTAAAGGCGTTACAAAATAAAGGCTAGACGCCCTATTGTGATATCGTATTTTTGAATAAGTCATTTGGAGTTTATGTTGTATACTGTTGGTGTGAATTGCTGCAGGTTGTTGTTGTTGGTTGGCTGTAGGTATTAGGGACCTAATTGTAAATTTGGATAGGGAACATTATAGGAGAGGTGCTGCCCAATTTTCGGCGACGCCTTACCAAATAACAAAACTAGTCGGGAAAACGACTAAGGAAATAAATTCTATTAATACTAAGGTGTAACCTAGGATGATGAAAAGTTAAAAGGAGGTTGATATTCATATTACTTTCATGTTGAATAGGTTCAAAGGACAGCAAGATAAACAGGATAAGGAATAATTCAGACGAGGTATGTGAAGCTTCTCTTGGTATGTTTTTGGTATAGGTATGTAAAGCCTATGTTTTCTCTTTTGGCATGTCTTAGATGTAAGAAGGATATGATATGAATATGAATATGACTTTAGGATCCTCACTCACTTTTGAATGATTAAACTTTAAAGTAGTAAGCTGCTATCTTCGAGTCTTCTATATGACTGTATAACAATTGATTCGACTAAGCTCTTGTTTGTAAAAAAAGAAAGGCTCTGAGATAACCAATGCTTGGACTGCTATAAGATATTTCACATTGGTATATGTCTAAGATTTCCAAAAACTCCTTTTTACATAGTCCTTAGTGACAGTTAGAGAGTATATATCAGATACTTCTACCCTGATCCCTAGGTGATGGTTCACTTGATGACTTTATTGAGTCTTAGATAATGATTTAAAGTGTGTTTTGTTTTTCACTACTGTACTCATATATACTGTAACACTTCTTCTTCGAGTCCTGGGGCGATTGTCAGATTCATGCAATTCACTGTATTATTCACCGAGTCCCTCGTTAGAAGACCGGCATCCGTATGTGTATATATGATGATGATGTGTTTTAATAAGGTGATGATGGCCTAGGGCCTGATACTGATACTATGATGATGTTTTGTAATAAAGTGACGATGGCACGGGTCCTGATACTGATACTACATATATGATTCACCGGACCCCTGACGGGGCCGGCTATATTGAAAATTTGAGCATGCATGTTTTATGATTAACAGAGTACTGGTACATGTTTCTGATTTGATAATTGGTTCCCCTGCTTTTCTATTTTGGATATACATCTAGTTGTACTATGTTACATTTTACATACTCAGTACATATGTCGTACTGACCCCCTTTCTCAGGGGGCTGCATTCATGCCCACAGGTACAGATACAGGTTTTGGGAGTTCGTCGGCTTAGAATTCCATATAGCTCAGCTGGAAGAGGCTCCATTGTATCAGGGCCTAGTTTTTTATACTATCCACTGATGTATAACATTGTTTTGTCCATTCGGGGGTATGGCGGGGCCCTGTCCCACCATATGTTGTCAGTTATATTTTTAGAGGTGTACAGACATATATATGTAGATTGTGTATGTCAGTTTGATTAAGCTGGGTCTACCTGATATATGATATATGTGATTATGTTATGGTAGCCTTGTCGGCTTGCGTACCCTATCATATTGTGATACAAACAAAAAAGGCTACCGGTTCATGAAAATATTATCGCCTAGTGGGGCTCTGTTATGTGATATTATCTTATTTATAGTTCAATGTGACCACAGCTGATAGATATGTGTATGGGGGCCCAGGTCAGACCCCAGTCGCAGCCTACGGGGTTAGGTCGTGACAATAAAGATTTGTTTAGGGTTTCTTCAAGATCAAGCCTTCGTTCTCAAATTCAAGGTTCAATTTCAATCAAGATATATGGGGATTGATTTATGGGTTCCTTTCACCCATAGAGACCCAGGGTTTTCTCAAAGTTTTCTTCAAATTTCAATTATCTATTAACCCTAATTTTGATGAATTGCATTGGTTTGTTTCAATTTTACTTTTAGATGTTATCCATGATCATTATAAGTATATTTCTATATGAATTGCATGATATCAAGATGAATTGTGAATGTACATGCATAAAGTTATTTTCAATTATGATTATGAAGTTCAAACATGATTTTCATGAATTTGACTATGAGTTCAATGATTATCAAAAGAAAAAATTTTATGAAAGAAGTTTAGATTCACGATTTATTGATGAAATATATGATGATGATCAATTATGTTCTAAGAAAGTTATTATGGTGTGACAAGTTCAATTCTCACACAAATCATGTTTAAGATGGTGATAAGGACAATTGTCACTGAAGTTTATGGATTCTTATGAATCACTAAAGTTAATGAGCTGCTCTTATTTTGTTTTATAAATATGGATTGAGAGGTAGTTACTATTTTTTCCTATAATGTTTATGATCATGTTTTAATGAATTCCATTGTGATAGACTAAGCATAGAGGGGACTTCTAGGTGGGGTTCGGTTCAGTAACTTAGTTAGTTACCCAAGAGAATTCTAGCAACAACCTAAAGTCTCAAACTACATTACCCACATAGGTTGCCTTTATGGCCTAGCAGTGGATCCCTAGCAGTGGATCCATATATAGATATTGAGTTAATGTTTTTTCTCATAGAATATACCTTTGCAAGTAGTTTCTCTCTTCTCGATGTGGAAGTTACATCGGATTCCATGTTATAGCTCGCATGGTCTTAAGATATCGGCTAAATATCTTATATCACACAAGTTGAATGCTAAGTTATGATATTTACCATGAAGTTTTATGATGCATTAACCATAAGTTTTCATATGTTTTCAAATTTTTTTAAGCCTTACTCATATTCATTATGATTGGTCATGCATCTTATGTCATATTATTCACGTTTCTTTACTTGTTCATGTACATCTCACATACTTAGTACCTTCTATGTACTAATATATATTTTGCCTACGTTGTCTCATAATATAGGGACGGACGATACTCACGCTCCTTATATTCATGGCTAGAGTTTCTTAGTTCTCAAAGAGATGGTGATTCCTCATACCATCAAAGGCATGACTTTTCTTTCCTATTGTCTCATTGAATTTCTTTTTATAATTTGGGTGATCTAGGAGTTTTTCCTAAGCCCCGCATCAAGCATAGACTTGGAGATATGTTTAGACTTTACTTTGGTGTAGTCCATTGTGGACATTGATTGAATATTTCTATCTCTTAGACTTACATCTTGAAGTTTTTCTTCTTCTTATCTTGTTATGTTCCCTTACCTTATGTATGCAATGTATGCTAAGATGGCTTAGTTAAGATCCTTTGGATTTTCAATCACTGTGTCACGTCTAGGACCTAGGCTTGGGGCTTGACAGTTTTGATAAGGATAGAGTGCGATACCCTAAGGTTCAAGGTGGAAGTGTGAATGCTAGTGGTCCTACTTTTCCCAAGTGTTCTAAGTGTGGGAAAAATCAGAGAGAAAGGTGTTTGGTTGGAACTAGTGCTTGTTATGCATGTTGGCAAGATGGGTTTGAATGCCCAAATATTGCTAATATAGGTAGAGATGGTCCTCCTCAAGGCCAATTTGCTCATGGTGGAAAAGTGCAACAAGGTTCCCAAGCTCAACCAAAAGGTGGTCAATGCAATAACCAGTTCTATGATCTTCATTCTAGGCAAGATATAGAGGAGCCTCTCAATGTTATTACAGGTATATTATGGTTCTTTAACATTGATGTATATGCATTGCTTGATCCAAGTGCCAACTTTTCTTTTGTTACTCCTTATCTTGCTATGAGATTTGATATGTGCCTTGAAATATTGTTAGAGCCTTTTTCAGTTTATACTCTCATTGGCGATTCGGGTTTAGCCAAGAGAGTTTATAGAAATTTCCCCGTGTCGATCTTGCATAAAGTTATTCCTTATGATCTTGTTGATTGTGACATGGCCAATTTTAACATCATTCTTGGTGTGGATTGGTTGCATGTTTCATATGTGTCTATTGATTGTAGAACACATACGGTCAAATTCCTATTTCCTAATAAGCTAGTCCTAGAATGGAAGGATAATGATTCGGTGGTGAAGGGTCGATTCATCACATGTCTCAAATCCTAAAAAATTATTTCTAAGGATGTATATATCATATAGTATAGGTTAAGGAGGTTGATTCTGAAACTCCTACTCTTGAGTCGGTTCCTATTGTTAATAAGTTCTCTAATGTGCTTCCTGATGATTTACCTGGTATTTCTCCTGAAAGGGAAATCAATTTTGTCAAAGATCTTTTTGCAGATACTCAACCTATTTACATTCCTCCTTATCGTATGGCCCCGACAGAACTTAAGGAGTTAAAGGAACAATTAAAGAACTTGTTAGATAAAGGGTTCATAAGGCCAAGTATTTCACCTTAGGGTGCTCCCATGTTGTTTGTTATGAAGAAGGATGGATCACTTCAAATGTATATAGACTATCGGCAATTGAATAAGGTTAACATAAAGAACAACTATCCAATTTTGAGGATGGATGATTTTTTTGACCAATTGCAAGGTGCAAGTTACTTTTCTAAGATTATCTACATTCCTGTTATCACCAATTAAGGGTGAGGGAGTGTGATATTCCCAAGACCACATTTTGAACAAGGTATGGCCATTTTGAATTATTAGTCATCTTATTTGGATTGACTAATGCACCCTCTTTTCTCATGGATTTGATGAATTAGATTTTTAAGCCGTACTTAGATATTTTTGTGGTGGTGTTTATTGACGATATATTAATTTACTCCTAAAATAAGAAAGACCATGTGGGTCACTTGAGTATAGTGTTGCAAACTTTGAGGGATAAGAAATTATTTGCCAATATTAATAAGTGTGAGTTTCGGTTCAGGTCTGTAGCATTTCTTGGTCATATTGTTTCTGCTGATGGTATTATGGTTGATCCAAAGAAAATAAAGGTGGTAAAAAAGTGCCCTAGACCATTGTCTCTTTCGGATACTAGGACCTTTTTGGGCTTAGTCGGATATTATAGAAGGTTTGTTGAAGGTTTTTCTTCTATTGATTTACCTTTGACTAGGTTGACCCAAAGGAAAGTAAAGTTTAAATGGTCTGATGAATGTGAGAAGAGTTTTCAAATATTGAAGGATCGTATTACGTCGGCTCCTATCTTGACGTTACCGGAAGGTTCAGATGACTTTGTTGTCTATTGTGATGCCTCACGTATTGGTTTCGGTTATGTTTTGATGCAACATGATAAGGTTATAGCATATTCCTCTAGGGAACTCAAGGTTCATAAACGAAACTATCCAACCCATGATCATGAACTTGTGATAGTTGTATTTGCATTGAAAGTTTGGCATCATTATCTCTATGGGTTACATATGGATATATTCACCGATAAAAAAGTTTACAATATATGTTTAGACAAAGGGACTTGAACCTTAGTCAAAGGAGGTGGCCTAAACTACTAAAGGACTATGATATGAGTATAATGTACCATCTGAGTAAAGCTAATGTTATTGCTGATACTCTTAGTCAGTTGTCCATGAGTAGTGTTGCCCATGTTGAAGATGATAAGAAAAAGTTGGTTACAGATGTTCATAGATTGGCTCGTTTAGGTGTTCGTTTGGTTGATTCTGAAGATGGTGGTGTTCTTGTTCGTAATGGCTCTGAATCATCTCTTTTGGTGGATATTAAGGGAAAACAAGATAATGACATAGTGTTGGTGGAATTGAAGAAGTCGGTTGCTGAAAATGCCATCGAGGCTTTCTCCCAAAGGAGAGATAGTGTACTTCATTACCAAGATTATTTGTGTGTACCTAATGTCGATGGTCTAGGATAATTGATATTATATAAGGCTCATAGTTCTCAGTATTCAATTCATCCAGGATCCACCAAAATGTATTGTGATTTGAGAAAAGGTGGAATGGCATGAAAAAGGATATAGAGGAGTTCGTGTCTAAGTGTCCTAATTATCAAAAAGTGAAAGTTGAGCATCAAAGACCAGGAGTTCTATATCAAGACATTGATATTCTTACTTGGAAGTGGGAGGATGTGAATATGGATTTTATAATAAGTTTGCCTCGTACCTGTAGGCTACATGATTCTATTTGGGTTGTTGTGGACTGAATGACTAAGTTGTCACATTTTCTAATAGTTAAGACTTATTATAGTGCCAATGATTATGCTAAGATATATATTCGTGAATTAGTGAAGCTTCATGGTATTCCCTTGTCTATTATATCGAATCAAGGTGCTCAATTCATTTCATATTTTTGAAAGTTATTCCAAAAGGGTCATCTTGGTACGAAACTCAAACTGAGTACCACTTTTCACCCTCAAACCGATGGGCAAGCCGACCAATTCAAACTTTGAAGGATACATTGAGGGCATGCGTTGTTGATTTCAAAGGAAATTGGGATGAGCATCTACTACTAATTGAGTTTGCTTAAAATAATAGTTATCATTCTAGTATCCAAATGGTTCCTTTTGAAGCTTTGTATGGGAAAAGATGTTGGTCCCGAGTGGGATGGTTTGAAGTAGGTGAGGTGGAGTTGATTGGTCCCGATTTGGTATTTGATGATATGAAGAATGAGAGACTTATAAGGGAAAAGATAAAGGCTTCCAAAAGTCCTATTCAGACAATAGGCAAAGAGACCTTGAGTTTAGTTTGGATGATTGGGTCTACATGAAGATTTTGCCCATAAAGGGTTTAATGCACTTTGGTAAGAAAGAAAAGTTGAGCCCTAGGTATGTAGGATCCTATAAGATCTTGAAGCGGGTTGGCAAAGTAGCATAGTTAGAATTTCCATTGCAGTTGGCTATGGTTCATCCGGTGTTTTATGTATCAATGTTGAGGAAGCTTGTGAGTGGTCCAAATATTTTTATGCCAATGGAAAGTGTAGGTGCTTAAGAAAATTTGACCTATGAAGAGGTTTCGGAGGAAATATTAGACCGACAAGTGAAAAGGTTGAGAAACAAGGAAGTTTCATCCGTTAAAGTCTAATGGAGGAGCCAAGAAGTTGAGAGTGATACATGCGAAGCAGAAGTGGACATGACAAAATGATATCCTTACCTCTTTCCTTCCAATCCATCCCAAGTGTCACGACCCGACCTAAGCCCTCGTCGTAATACGACGATTGAAACCCCAAAGGGCTCTAACCAAGCCTCTTGCATATATTATAAGCATTCATAAGGTAAAGAAAAAATGGAAACATCATAATAGAGTCTAAATCATGAATAGAAATTTAAAAATGACACATGAAAATATAAGCTCAAAACATTTGTCCAACTAGATGCCTCTACACATGAATATGGGTGGAAGCTAGGACATTTCCCTAGCTCACCCTCAATATGAAGCATAGCAAATGTCTTTGAAAATAATAACTAACTCGATAACTAGTCCCTGATAAATGAGGACTCACCACAACCGCTGGAAAGGAAAGCTTAACTAGCCATGTAAATGAGTGTGATCTTCAATCTCAACCCCTACATTATGAGACAATGTAGGTAAAAAGTATGCATTAGTACGTTGGAATGTACTATGTATGTGGGCATAATATGCAACATAAATCATGGAATGCAATGGTCAATCAAATCAAATGGTAAGATGAGGTAAGTAAAGACATTAGAAAATCATATTGATCAAAGCATTTAAAATGCATCATTTAAAAATCATAGCGTACCTAAGAGATCATACATAGGTGGAATAGGAACCCTAATCAACAATAAGACCATGCGAGCTATAACATGGAATCCCATTGTCTCCCCACACAATGAACAAAAAGGGGAATCTACTTGTCAAGGTAGACTCTACCCCACTATGTAGGTCATGCATATGTTATAGTGGATCCACTAGCTAGGCCATGAAGGCAATCCTACGGTAGCACCTAGTTATGAGACAAGAGACTTTATATAAGGACCCTGTATTTCAAGTCCCCACCTCAAGTCCACATTCGATACTAAGTCAAATCCCAATAAATATGTACATAGCATAGAAATCATAATTTCATATATCATAGTCATTATCATAGATATGAAATCATGGAGTAGCTAATTTTCATAAAATACATATAATGTGAGATTTTTACTTTTATCATTACAATCAGATTTGCATAATACATATCGTTTGGCCTTAGGTCACCACATAGGGTCCTAAGTCACCTTACTTCATAACTTGCATGAAAATCATCCTTCGAAACATACATATAGTCCTCATAATTTAAATGCATAATCATAATTCAAATTTGGAAATTCATGATCATAGCTTATACTTGAAATTTTAGTAAGGCATGAATGCGTGATCAATTGATTTGAAAATCATGTAATTGACTTGAAAACATGCATGATCATAAACTTTATATAAGTTCATACATAATTCATATAGATAATATCATTACGAAGTATAATTGAAAATACTCATAATTTTCATCATGAATCCTAGAGATCAAAATAGGAGAATTCATGAAAAAACTCTTTAATTTAATGAAATAACCATTAATTTATATCAAAATAGAATCATGATCATACTTTGAATCAAAATTCATGCAATAGGAAAAGAGATCATAAAACTCATAAAATACCAAACTTTAATTTGATAGAAAACCTTGAGAAATTGATTGGGCTTCATAGATGAAAGAATCCATGAATCAATTCCCACATACCTTAAGTGAAAACACCAAATAATTTGGAAGAACTTGAGAGTTTTGATGGAGAGCTTGAGTGAATTTACTTGAAGTCTTCAATGGAGTCCTTGAGAGTCTTTTGTATAGAGAGAAGTACTTGAGTAGGTGAATTATAGAAGAATGAATAGAATTAGAGGTATATGTTAATTTATATAGTTGAATTAGGTCCTAAAAACATCTAAGTTAATTAGTTAACAATTTGGGAAACTCTAAAACACCCTTACTAATTATCCAACTCGTCCAGAAAATACTTGCTAGGTCCGCGACGTGGACTTGTCGTGGACCTTTCTATTTTGTGCAGGTTTTTGAGAATTCTATCTTTTGATCTATGGATCCTAAAACTCCATTGAAACTATTTTCCTGCAGGTTTTGACCCCATGATTGATATTCTGAACTCAGATTTTCCAAAAATATTAAGGATAAGGTGTTACATGAGCGGCCTAATCCCAAGGAATTCTTAAGGCACTTGTGGACTTTTTGAGGGATCTTACAATATATCCCCCTTGGGAACATTCTTCCTCGAATGAGATTCAACTAATATAGGAAGGACATGAAAAAAGGACTAAAAACCTGACATGATTATGAGGACACTTTTAAAGATGCATAGAACATGTAAGCTTCATACTTAACATAAGACATAGTCCTTGAGAAAACAAAATCATTAATCATGCATGCATATGAATGACATAGAGAACTAAAACGTAGGGGTTTAATCGATTTGATTATGAACAACTTAGTACCTCTAGGTTCGAGTGAAAGGAAAGAGATACGGATAATACTTCATCATGTCTGATTTTGCTTCCCACGTAGCACTCTCTACTTGTTGACTCCTCCATAACACTTTAATGGATGCAACATCCTTATTTCTTAACCTCTTCATTTGTCGGTCTAAAATCTCAATCGGGACATCCTCATAAGTCAAATTCTCTTCAATACTTACGTTATCCATTGCCACAATAGAATTTGGATCACCCACAAACGTCCTCAACATTGGCACCAGATGAACCAAAGCCAACTCAAGTGGAAACTCTAACTCATATGCTACTTTGCCAATGCGCTTCAATATCCTATAGGGACCTATAAATCTAGGGCTTAACTTCCCTTTCTTAACAAACCGCATTACCCCTTTGCTAGGTGAAATATTCAAATACATTATATCATCCACATCAAATTCAAGCTCTTTCTTCCTAGTTACGAATAGGACTTTTGACGACTTTGAGCCATTTTCAATCTCTTTTTTATGAGTCTTAGTTTCTCCATTGCATCAATTACAAAATCTTTACCAATCAATGCCATCTCACCTACTTCAAAACACCCCACCGGAGACCTACTCCTTCTCCCAAACAAGGCTTCAAAAGGAGCCATTTAGATGCTAGAGTTAACTATTATTGTAGGAAAACTCAATCAATGGAAAATGGTCATCCCAACTTCCTCTAAAATCAATCACACATGCCCTTAACATATCCTCCAAGGTTTGAATTTTTGTTTCAGCTTGCCCATCAATTTGAGGATGGAAAGCAGTACTTAGCTTGACTTTAGTACCAAGACCTTTCTGAAATGACTTCCAAAAATGTAAACTAAATTGAGTACCTCTATCTGATATAATCAACAAAGGAACACCATAAAGTTTCACAAGTTCACAAATGTACAACTTAGCATAGTCTTCGGCACCATAAGAAGTCTTGACCGGTAGAAAATGTGTCGATTTGGTCATTCGGTCCACAATGACCCAAATTGAATCATGTTGTCTTCTAGTATGAGGTAAACTCGTGAAAAATTCCATATTCACATCTTCCAACTTTCATGTAAAAATTTCGATTTCTTGAGCTAGACCTCCTGGCCTTTGATGTTCAACTTTCACTTGTTGACAATTTGGACACTTAGCTACAAACTCCGCTATGTCCTTCGTCATGCCATTCCACCAATACACTTTCTTCAAGTTATGATACATATTGGTGGATCCTGGATAAATTGAATACTGGAATTATGGGCCTCACTCAATATCAACCCTCTTAATCCATCAACATTTGGAACACTCAAACGACCTTGGTAACGTAGTACCCCATCTTCTTCTAAGGAGAAAGCCTCAATAGATTTTTCGGAAACCGACTTCTTCAATACGATCAAAATTAAATCATTATCTTGTTTGGCCTTAATGTCTGTCACAAGAGACAATTCCAAACCATTATGTATAAGAATGCCTTCATTATTGGAATCAACCAAACACACACCTTAACTTGCCAATCTATGGAACTCTTTAACCAACTCTCTTTTATCTTCCTCAACATGTGAAACACTACCCATAGACAACCGACTAAGGGTATCGACTACAATATTTACCTTACTTGGATGGTACAATATGCTCATGTCATAGTCTTTTAGGAGTTCAAGCCATATTCTATGCCTAAGGATCAATTCCCTTTGACTCAACACATATTTCAAGCTTCTACGGTTGGTAAACACATCAACATGCATCCCATAAAAATAATGGCGGCAAATTTTCAATGCAAACACAACCGCCGCCAAATATTCAATGCAAACAAAACCACTATAAGTTCAAGATCATGGGTTGGATAGTTCCTTTTATGCACTTTAAGTTGTCTAGAGGCATAGGCTATAACCTTACCATGTTGTATCAAGACACAACCCAAACCATAATGCGAAACATCACAATAAACAACAAACCTATCCAAACCTTTGGGCAATGTCAAAATAGGAGCCGACATAAGACGATCCTTCAATATTTGGAAACTTATCTCACATTGTTCCGACCATTGGAATTTTGCCTTATTTTGTGTCAACTTAGTTAAAGGAGAAGCAATAGATCAACAAACCTTCTGTAGTATCCAGCTAAGCCCAAAAGGCTTCTAATGTCCAAATGAGATAATAGTCTAAGACAATTCTTAACCGCCTCCGTTTTCTTTGGATCTACTTTAATCCCATCATCGTACACCACATGGACAAGAAATGCAACCTCCCTTAGCTAAAATTCGAACTTACTAAATTTAGTGAATAATTGCTTGTCTCTCAATATTTGTAACACAATCCTCAAGTGACCCATATGATCTTCCTCATTTCAAGAATAAATCGAGATATCATCAATGAACACCACTACAAACATGTCCAAATATGGCTTGAAAATATGATTCATCAAATCCATGAATATAGTGGGAGCATTAGTCAAACCAAATGACATTACTATAAATTCAAAATGATCATACCTCATTCAAGAAGCCATTTTGGGAATATCACACTCCCTTACCCTCAAGTGCTGATAATCGGAATGGAGGTCAGTCTTAGAAAAGTAGCTTGCTTGTTGTAATTGATCAAACAAGTCATCTATACTTGGAATTGGATATTTGTTCTTTATGGTGACCTTATTCAATTTCTAGTAGTCTATACACATTCGGAGTGACCCATCCTTCTTCCTAAGAAATAACACGGGAGCACCCCATGGTGAAATACTCGTTCTTATAAAACCCTTATCCAACAAATCCTTCAATTGTTCCTTCAACTCCTTAAGCTCTGCCGAAGCCATACGGTAAGGAGGAATAGAAATAGATTGGTTATGGGGAAGGATATCTTTGTCAAAGTAAATTTTCCTTTCAGGAGAATTACTGGACAAATTATCAGAAATATATCGAAGAACTCATTAACTATAGGGACCGACTTAAGAGTAGGTTTTTTGGAATCGATGTCCCTAACTTGCACAATATGATAAATGCACTCTTTGGAAATCATTTTTTGGGCCTTAATGCATGAGATGAATCGACCCTTAACCACTAAATCATTGCCCTTCTATTCAAGAATAGGCTCATTAGGAAAGTGAAACTTAACCATACGAGTCCTACAACATATGGATGCATAAGTGGCATGTAACCAATCCATTCTAAGAATGATGTCAACATCAGTCATATCAAGTTCAACAAGGTCACATGGAAAACTCTGTCAAGACTCATACGGTACAATTTCTATAAGCTCTCTTGGCCAATACCGAATCACTAATGGGAGTATAAACCAAAAGGGGTTTTATTAACACCTCGGGGCACACATCAAATCTCATAGCAATGTAAGGAGTAACAAAAAACAAGTTGGCACCCAGATCAGACAATGCATAAACTTCAAAGTTAAATACTCATAACATACCCATGACCACATCAGGAGCCTCATCAATCTCTTATCTATCATAAAGAGCATAGAATCGGTTATTGCGTTGGCTACCCTTAGGTTGAGCTTGGGCACCTTGCTGCACTTGGCTTCCTAGAGGATGACCTTCACCACCTTTATTGACAACAAAAAAGCACTCGGATACTTTATGACCCATCTTGCCACATCCATAGCAAGCACTCATTCCTATCAAGCAGTTTCCTCCATGATGCTTTCCATACTTTGCACACGTAGGAAAAAAAGGGTTACTAGAATTTACACGTCTTTCTCCTTGAGCTTTAGGGTATGGTACCCTATCCTTAGAAAACTTCTTCCTCGATCTTTGGCCTTGATGAGAGCGTCCACTACTACCAAAGGTCCTAGCATGGGAGAACCCACCTTCATACCGGGCCCTCTTAGAATCCCTTATCCTCATTTTCTTGAGATTTTCTCCTTCAATTTGTTCATAAAATGTCATGTGCCATGATATGTCCATCTCATTAACAATCATAGAGGTGAGATATTCCTTCGCAACCAAGTCGAACACCCTCGATATGAATTTACTCATTCGGGTACGTGGATCGGCAACCATTGAAGGAGCATACTTGGATAGCTTAGTAAACTTGAGGGCATAGGCCCTCATCCCTATATTGCCTTGTCGAAGATTTATGAACTCCAACACTTTAGCCTCTCTTAACTCAAGAGGGAAAAAGTGATTAAGGAAAGCAATTTTGAAAGCTTCCCATTCAATAGGACCTTCATCCACCCTCTCCAACTTCCATTGAGTATACCATATTTTAGACACACCCTTGAGTTGGTAAGCCGCCAACTCCATTTTTTCTTCTGAAGTCACCCACATAACACTCACTATTTTATAGACCTCATCAATGAACTCTTAAGGATCCTCAACAACTTTTGATCCATAAACCTCTAAAGGATTCATTCATGCAAAGTCCCTTACTCTTGAGGAGGGAGTAGGAAAATTAGGAGGAGTCACAATACCTTGGTTGTTCACCACTCGGGCTAGCATAGTAATGGTGGTTCAAAACTCTGCATTAGTCACTTGGTCTGATAAAGGACCATTATCTTGAGGAATTGGGTGAGATTGGGATTTATTAACATTATCTCCCTTTGGAAATGGTGGTCTTCTTGGAGCCATCTCTCTTAAAATCACAAAGAAAGACCGTTAGGGAAAAGAAGTCTTATGGCAAACTCTATAGCACGCCATAGATCATGAAAGAAGTGAGAATTCCTAAAATGCCTCATAGCCTCCTACTTGTAAGTGTGGCACGCTTCACACCCATGAATAAGACTCTACTTGACACAGCATGTTGGACACCTTAGAGTACTTGAAAAAGAACCTTGTGCTATGATACCAAGTTTATAACAACCCGACCTAGGGTCTAGTCAGAACACGGCAATTAAAACCCTGAAGGGATCCAACAAAGCCTCTTGTACATATCATAAGCATTCATAAGGTAAAACAAAAGTGGAAACATAATAAGAGAGTCTAAATCATGAATAGAAATTTAAAAATGATATATGAAAACATAACCTTAAAATATTTGTCCAACTAGATGCCTTTACACATGAATATAGGCGGATTCTAGGACATGTCCCTAGCTCACCCTCAATATGAAGCATAGAAAAAGTCTTTGAAAACAATAACTAACTCGATAACTAGTCCCCGATATATGAGGACTCACTACAACCGCTAGAAAGAAAAGCTTAACTAGCCATATAGATGAGTGTGATCTTCAACCTCAACCCCTACATTATGAGATAATGTAGGTAAAACATATGCATTAATACATTGGAATGTACTAAGTATGTGGGCATGACATGCAACGTAAATCATAGAATGCAATGGTCAAGAAAATCACATCGTAAGATGAGGTAAGTAAAGATATGAGAAAATTATATTGATCAAAGCATTTAAAAAGCATAATTTAAAATCATAGCATACCTAAGAGATCATACATACGTGGGATAGTAAAGTCAGCTCATTTGCCTTTTTATCTACATCTAGAACCCTGGACTCCAACCCATATTAACCAACAATAAGACCATGTGAGCTATAACATAAAAGCCCATTGTCTCCCCACACAACGAACAAAAAGGAGAATCTACTTGCCAAGGTAGACTCTACCCCACTAAGTGGGTCATGCATACGCTATATATGGATCAAATAGCTAGGCCATGAAGGTAATCCTACGGTAGCACGTAGTTATGAGACAAGATACTTTATATAAGGACCCAGTATTTCGAGCCCCCACCTCAAGTCCACATTCGGTGCTAAGTCAAATCCTACAGAATACATTGATAGCATAGAAATTATAATTTCATATATCATAGTCATTATCATAGTTTTGAAATCATGGAGTAGCTAATTTTAATAACATACTTATAATGTGAGATTTTTCCTTTCATCATTACAATCATATTCGCATAATTCATATCGTTTGGCCTTAGCACCACATAGGGCCCTAAGTCACCTTACATCATAACTTGCATGAAAATCATCCTTCGAAACATACTTATCCTCATAATTGAAATACATAATCATAATTCATACTTGGAAATACATGATCAATTGATTTGAAAATCATGTAACTGACTTGAAAACATGCATGATCATAAACTTTATATCAGCCCATACAAAATTCATATAGATAATATCATTACAAAGTATAATTAAAAATACTCATAATTTTTATCATGAATCCTAGAGATCAAAATAGAAGAATTTTTTAAAAAACTCTTCAATTTAATGTAATAACCATTAATTTATATCAAAATAGACTCATTATCATACTTTGAATCAAAATTCATGCAATAGAAATAGAGATCATAAAACCCATAAAATACCAAACTGTAATTTGATAGAAAACCTTGCGAAATTGATTGTGCTTAATGGATAAAAGAATCCATGAATAAATACCCGCATACCTTAAGTAAAAATACTAAATTATTTGGAAGAACATGTAGTTTTGATGGAGAGCTTGAGTGAATTTACTTGAAGACTTCAATGGAGTCTTTGAGAGTCTTTTGTAGAGAGAAATATTTGAGTAGGTGAATTGTAGAAGAATGAATAGAATAGATGTTTCGGTGAATTTATAGAGTTAAACTAGCTCCTAAAAATGCCTAGGTTCATCAGCTAACAATTTGGAAAAAGTCTAAAATGTCCTTATTAAATATCCAACTCAGCTAGAAAACCCTTGCCAGGTTCGTGACGTGGACTTGTCGCGTACCTTTCTATTTTGTGTATTTTTTTGAGAAATATATCTTTCAATCTATGGGTCCTAAAAATCTACTAAAACTATTTTCCTGCAGGTTTTGACCTCTGATCGATATTCCAAACTCAATTTTTTTGTCACGACCCAACCCCGTGGGCCGCGACTGGGGTCCAACTTGGACCCCCGTATACGTAACTTTCAAATATAACCAAATTAAACTATGGGTAATGTGATAAAACCCCCAAAAACCCAAATAGGTTAAAACTTTTTCATGTTCATGTAGCCTCCTTCATTCATATCATATCATGGAAGAGAATGCAAGCCGACAAGGCTGCCATAACGTAAAAACATTTACAATGTGCCATATAGGCACAGCCGAAATAAACTCATGAACAAACCACACATATATGTCTACATACCTCTAAGAATAGTACGGTAACATATGGCGGGACAGGGCCCCCGGCGTACCCTTGAATAAACAAATACATATATACACCGGAGGATTAGTACAAAAAAAGTAGGCTCCGGAATAGTGGAGCACCTCCAATCATAGGTGAGCAGAAATCCTGAGCTGGTGGATCTCTGAAATGAACGTATGTACCTGCGGGCATAAAATACAGCCCTCCGAAGAAAGGGGGTCAGTATGATACATGTACTGAGTATATAAGCATAACATAACTGAGATAACAACTGAAACAGGGATGCAGGAAACCAAGTATAGCATTTAATAGGGTATTGTACCTGCATCTTATAAAATAAAGTCCTGTATACTATTATCACGTACCGTATCCGGCCCGCTCAGGGACTCGGTGTTACAAACACATCATCTATCATGATAGGCATATATATGCTATTATCGCTTTGGAACATATAGCCCTATCCATGTATATAGCAAGCACATGCCGAGGAACGACGACCCGATCCACATATCATGTAATAATGCCGAAGAACGACGGCCCGATCCATATATCGCATAATAATGCTGAGGTACAATGGCCCAATTCTTATATTGCATGATAATGTTGAGGTACGACGGCCCGATCCGTATCTCATATATTAGTACCAAGGAATGACGGCCCGATCCATATACATGCATATCATATAATAATGCCAAGGAACGACGGCCCAATCCATATATCACATAATAATGCATATACGTGCATGTAAGACTTGGTAACACATCAGACATCCCCCAACCATTATCATAAATATGCCTAAGAAACCCCAGATTTAGGAATTTACACACCCAATCACTATTCAGCCTATAGAAGGCTCGAGGGTCGTAGTTCAACTACTTCAAGGCCCTTATCATTCCAAAGTGAGTACAACTCCTGAGTTATACCCGAAACCTATAATGGAATCACCTCTAGCTTATATCATATGTCACTTCAATTACCTTTAAGACATTCCAAAAGGAAGAAGAGACAGGCTTTACACATACCACCTTTCGTCATATAGAAGCCCTAAAAGGCAACAACTCAATTACTATAGGAGTTCTAATAACACGAAGTCAATGAAACTCATGGATCATGCTTGGAATTTATGAATGGAATTACCCCAAGCTCAAATGCATATCATTCATTACTAACGTCTAAGACATGCCAAAAAAAAGAGAAGAATAGCTTTACATACTTATGCCAAAAACATGTCAAAAGAAGGCTTCACATACCTCGTATGGACTTCTCTTAATCATGTTCACGTCGTCGTCCTCCGATCCTATTTAATATGGAAGAAATGTGAGTATCAAAAACCTTAACTTTTAAGTGCCCTCAGTTGCACCTTAGCATTCATGGAACCTATTTCCTTATTCGTCTCCTCGACTAGTTCTTTAATTAGTTAAGGCGTTAACAAAAATTGGGCAGCACCTCCCCTATAAAGTGCCCTATACGAATTTCCAATTACATCCCTAATCACTAAATCCAACCAAAAACAACACCCTGCAGCATATAAATATAAAACATGGCGACATCACGCAACACAAACTCCAAACAACTTGCTGAAAATTACGACACCAAAATAGGGTTTCTAGTCTTTATTTCGCAAAGCCTTTATTTATACAAAACGAGGGGTAATGTGGCTGTTACAATCAGAACCATTACCCCTTTTAGAACACATTTAGTCCCTGCAACAAACCCCCATACACCTGCAGCAGTAAACCACAAGCACAACACTTTACTTCGACGACAATTCAACTATAGCGATTCCAATTTAGTTTGTTTCTAACGTCAAGCATTTCTATGATTTTTTTCATGTTTCCAGATGCTTAAAAAACATATAATACACTTTATAACAACACCATAAACTCCAACTTAAGAGGAGAAACCTTACCTTACCCGAAATTGGCCAAAACTGCCAAATTGCAACTCAAAAACTTTTCAAACTTGCTGAAATCGCGTGGATTGCTTGTCACCAGCTTGCTTGTCACCTACTTTCTTTTCACCTACTTGCTTTTCTTTTGTAAGTTCGGAAACTAGTTTTTACTCCCTTTCGTAGGTTAATAATCTCATCTCATTTTAAGAGACTATGCACTCCTTGCTACTTAAGCTCGACGTATAGTTAAGTAGCTAAAGTGTGTAGGACTTCTAAGTTAGTAGCTTACGCAAGCAAGTCAAGTTCCACGATTTGTTAGTTGGCCTCCAACTCCTTTCAAATACTTATAACTCTATTTTCAACCTTTACTCTCACGGGGCATCACATCCTCCCTTCTTTAGAGTTATTTGGTAACGTTATAGATAATAGGGATCACATGGCTATTTTCAAGAAGCTTACGAACATGTCTCAAGGTACAAAAGTACGGGATATAATATCCTTCCCCCCTTGAGACATTTGTCCTCAAATGTTAACTTGTCTTATAGGGTTATAGGGAGATTTTAGGTGTTCTCTATAACAGTTGCCATCCGCTCTATTTAGGAGTTCAAATTACCCTTGGATATAGGGAGTAAGTACGAGTATCTTTCCTCAATCTCTTTTTCGACTTCTCAGGTCATCCCCTCCCTTTGTTTTTGTTTTGCCACACTTCTTTGACGGAAGTCACGTCCTCAATTCGTAACCTTTTAATTTGCCAATCCAAGATGGTGATAAGTTTCTTCTTGTAGGATAACTCTTCCATTTCATGGACTTCATTTATGGGACATACTCTGGGTGGATTACCAGTACATTTGCAAAGCATCCATATCTGATAGACTGGGCGTAGGGTTCCCAAATCAGGTGGTAAGTTCAATTTACAAGTAACTTTGTCTATCTTACGAGCAACTTGATAAGTTCTAATGTAGTTTGGGCTAAGTTTCCTTTTCTTACCGAATCTTATTATTTCCTTTTCCTGTTCTGGGAGAATTTCGGCAGAGTTTCCTCTATATTTCGTAACTATGCCCAAAACCTGCACGCAAGAATTACCAACAATGCCTCACAGGGCCAATATATATATTCATCTCACATCACAGCCACACGGGGCTTTCAATATCACCTCATATCGCAGCCACACAGGGCCCTACTTCGAACTGCATCTTTTACACTTCCCTTTCTACTTTCCTTTCAGTTTTCAACTTCATATTTCAATAATACTTCAATACCTTACCTGGTACATATATTTCGTGCCTTGGCTTACCTGCGTGTTTGGTAACTTTCAATATCATCAGTCACTTTCTTCTATCAATGATGTCCTTCTACTGAAATAAGAGGTTAGTATAAGGAATTTCACTTCCTATGACTCAGCTCTATTGCGCAATCTTTAGATATGAAAGAAGAATAACATCCTAAATATCCTGTAGCCTCTTGTTTATAGATGTGGTGTGCAACACACCGATAAACAAGACTCTACTAGACACGGTCTGTAGACAAACCAAGGACGAACTACTTTGATACCACTTCTATCACGACTAAACCCCGTAGGCCGCGACTGGGGTCCGACCTGGACCCCCGTATACGTAACTTTCAAATATAACCAAATTGAACTATGGGTAATGTGATAAAACCCCCAAAAACCCAAATGGGTTAAAACTTTTTCATATTCATGTAGCCTCCTTCATTCATATCGTATCATGGAAGAGAATGCAAGCCGACAAGGCTGCCACAACGTAAAAACATTTATAATGTGCCGTATAGGCACAGCCGAAATAAAATCATGAACAACCCACACATACATGTCTATAGACCTCTAAGAATAGTACGGTAACATATGGTGGGACAGGGGCCCCGCCGTACCCCTGAATAAACAAATATATATATACACCGAAGGATTAGTACAAAAAAACTAGGCTTCAGAATAGTGGAGCACCTCCAATCATAGGCGAGCGGAAAGCCTGAGCTGGCGGATCTCTAAAATAAACGTCTGTACCTGCGGGCATGAAACGCAGCCCTCCAAAGAAAGGAGGGTCAGTACGATACATGTACTGAGTATATAAGAATAATGTAACTGAGATAACAACTGAAATAGGGATGCAGGAAACCAAGTATAGCATTTAATAGGGTACTGTACCTGCATCTCATAAAATAAAGTCCTGTATACTATTATCACGTACCGTATCTGGCCCGCTCGGGGACTCGGTGTTATAAACACATCATCTATCATGATAGGAATATATATGCTATTAGCGTATGGAACATACAGCCCTATCCATGTATATAGCAAGCACATGCCGAGGAACGACGGCCTGATCCATATATCATGTAATAATATCGAGGAATGACGGCCCAATCTATATATCGCATGATAATGCTGAGGTACGACGGCCCAATCCTTATATCACATGATAATGCCGAAGTACGATGGCCCGATCCATATCTCATATATTAGTACCGAGGAACGACGGCCTGATCCATATACATGCATATCATATAATAATGCCGAGGAACGACGGTCCAATCCATATATCACACAATAATGCATATACGTGCATGTAAGACTTGGTAACACATCAGACATCCCCCAACCATTATCATAAATATGCCTAAGAAACCCCAGATTTAGGAATTTACACACCCAATCACTATTCAGCCTATAGAAGGCTCGAGGGTCGTAGTTCAACTACTTCAAGGCCCTTATCATTCCAAAGTGAGTACAACTCCTAAGTTATACCCGAAACCTATAATGGAATCACCTCTAGCTCATATCATATCTCGCTTCACTTACCTTTAAGACATTCCAAAGAGAAGAAGAGACAGGCTTTACACATACCACCTTTCGTCATATAGAAGCCCTAAAAGGCGATAACTCAATTACTACAGGGTTCTAATATCATGAAGTCAATGAAACTCATGGCTCATGCTTGGAATTTATGAATGGAATTACCCCAAGCTCAAATACATATCATTCATTACTAACATCTAAGACATGCCAAAAAAAAGAAGAATAGCTTTACATACTTATGCAAAAAATATGCCAAAAGAAGCTTCACATACCTCGTATGGACTTCTCTTAATCACGTTCACGTCGTCGTCCTCCGATCCTATTTAACATGGAAGAAATGCGAGTATCAACAACCTTAACTTTTCAGTGCCCTCAGTTGCACCTTAGCATTCATGGAACCTATTTTCTTATTCGTCTCCTCGACTAGTTCTTTAATTAGTTAAGGCGTTAACGAAAATTGGGCAGCACCTCCCCTATAAAGTGCCCTATCTGAATTTTCAATTACATACCTAATCACTACATCCAACCAACAACAACACCCTGCAGCATATAAATATAAAACATGGAGACATCACGCAACACAAGCTCCAAACAACTTGCTGAAAATTACGACACCAAAATAGGGTTTCTAGTCTTTATTTTGCAAAGCCTTTATTTATACAAAACGAGGAATAATGTGGCTATTACAATCAGCACACCTAATTTTTGCTCCCTTTCGTAGGTTCATCATCTCGTCTCATTTTAAGAGACTATGCACTCTTTGCTACTTAAGCTCGACGTATACTCAAGTAGCTTAAGTGTGTAGGAATTCTAAGTTAGTATCTTACGCAAGCAAGTCGAGTTCCACGATTTTTTAGTTGGCCTCCAACTCCTTTCAAATACTTATAACTCTATTTCCAACCTTTACTCTCACGGGGCATCACTCCTCCCTTCCTTAGAGTTATTTGGTAACATGATAGATAATAGGGATCACATGGCGACTTTCAAGAAGCTTACGAACACGTCTCAAGGTACAGAAGTACGGGATATAACATTATCCAAAAAGATTAAGGATAAGGTGTTACATGAAGAGCCTAATCCCACAGAATTCTTAAGGCACTTGTGAGAATTTTTTAGGGATGTTACACTAAGGTACTTAGTCATTTATACTAAAATCCTCACAACTTCTAAGACCCCAAAATTTAAAAATATGGAAAACAATGAACAAAAGATGAAATTTAAGAAAATGCAGCTTTTTGATATCAGGTGATAACCAAAAGGACATACCGGGCCATATTGAACACCACGGTCCATAATGTGCCACCGTGGTGAAGTTTCAGAAACATGAACCCTGTAGGAAAGGGTCTATGACATAGACCCAGGCTGTTGTGAAGACCAATATTTGTGGTGCCCTCTATGGTGACCCCTCCCCTGAGATCGTCAGAAAATTTTCCAAGGCAGGGATCACGCCCAACCACCATAGGTAGCATTGATGTCCACGGGCCATGGTGGTCAACCCTGCAGACCCTCATGTCATAATCCTTACCACAACCCCTACTACAGGCCGTTGTGACCTTCACGGACCGTCATTGTCTCTGTGAAGGAGCTCATCTAGATTTCTTTTGTTTACCAAGTTCAAGGCACTGACCAGGATCACCATCACGGTCCGTGGTGAAGTTCACAGACCGTGGTAGGTCCTCCGTGTAGTCCCAGTTTTCAATTTTAAAATAGTTGTCTTAGTCTTTTCCCTATATTTCATTAATAAATGTGGACTATTTTTTGGACCAGATTCTTACCTATTAACTACCATAAAGTCTTCTAACCCTCATATTCTCTCCATAATTCCCAAATCACAAAACCTTCTCTCCCAATTTTTTCTCTCCAAGGTCTTCTTCTGTCTCAAGCAATTCAAAAGGGTTCTTCAAAGTCAAGCTTTCATTATCTTCAATTTAGGACTCATCAAGATCAACCTATGACTTCATCCATGGGTACCTTTCACCTATGGAATCCCAAAGAATCTTCTCAATTTCTCTTTATGATTTCTTCAATTAAAAGCCCTAATTTTTTTATTTACATTGGGTCTTCTTAATAATGATATATTTCAATGTTATTTGTCTAATTATGCATAATTCACATCATACAGCATCATTTCAAGTTGAATTTGAATGACCCATGATATATGCTAGTTTCAAGTATGATTGATGAGATATGATCATGATTTTCAAGTTATATTCAAAGAAATCTTTAGTCAATGAATTAAAGATGTTTTATGCAAAGAAGTTTGCGAAAGATGATTCTGTGATATTTCAAGAAAAGTTAAAGACAGGGGAAGTTAAGTCCCTAAAGATGTTTATGATTAAAGATATTTAATGATGGAAGGCCTACACCCATATTGCATAAGTTATATGATAGATGGGCTAATCCTATGATTTTCTATAATGATGTTAGATGAGATATTCTTATGATGTCTCATAAAGATGGATTGATATTAGTTATTATCTTTCCCTATGATATTTATGATTATGTTTTATGAGTTCCGCTGGGATATTGACTAAGCATCGAGAGAACTTTTAAGAAGGGTTCAGTCCGATAACGTAGTTAGTTACCCAAGGGAATCCTTGTAGCTACATGTAGTCTCAAACTATGTTGCCCGCATATTTTTACATATTCCAATATGGAAACGCTAGTGGATCTACATAGCCAGTTAAAAGAGTTATTTAATGGATTATGCCTTTGCAAGGTAGCTTTCCCTATCTTGATGCAGGAGTCATTGAATTCCATGTATTAGCTCGCATGTTCTTATATGTTGGTTAAAGGTCCTATCCCACACAGTTTCAGTTAAGTTATGAGTTTTTATGATGATTATGATTTTTTGATGCATTGACCAATGAGATAAATATTGTAAAGGTTCTTATGACTTTACACATGTTTTAAAGATATTGGTCTTGCATCCCAAGATTTATATAGATTATGTCCTATGTTTATTGTTCATGAATGTACTCACATACTTAGTGCATTCCATGTACTATTGCATAATTTTTCCTACATTATATCAAAATGTAGGGACTGACGATCATGTTCATCCTCCTCTCACTCGTGGCTAGTGCTTGTTAGTAGTTTTTACTATTGGTGAGTCCTCACAGTTCGAGGACATGACATTTATTTCTTGTCTTAACATTTATTACTTCATTCTCTTCTGTTGTCTAAGTGGGTGAGCTAGTATCTTATTTTATGCCCCCATCGAGTTATTAGAGTCATGTTAGATAGTAAAAGAGTTTATGTTGTTATTTTCTCATTTTTAGACTTATGTTCTATTTTAGACTATGCTTTTGGATTGTTAATTCTTGTTTATTTCATTCATGTACCTTATATATGCTCATAAATTTTATGATAAGAGGTTTGATTGGAGTCCTTCAGAATTCTAATCATCTTGTTATGACTAGTCCCTATGTCGGGTCATGGCAAACTTAGTATCAGAGCACAAGGTTCAAGTGTCCTATGGAGTTTAACAAGGCATGTCGAGTAGATTCTTGTTCATCGGTGTGAAGCATGTCACATCTATGAATAGAAGGCTATAAGGAGTCTTAAGAAACACTTCACTTCTTTTAGGATGTCATCGTGCAATAGAGTTGAACTCTAAGGTTCCTTCCTCTAGTGCTTTCTCTTTGCGATTACAGAAACATGCCTCCAAGAAGAGCTCATGTTCGAAGAAATGTTTAAGCTAAGCCATAAGCTCCAATTCCTCTTTGAATGATCAACTAACAAATGCAGAGTTTGAGCCGCTTTCCAAATGCTAGCCCAAGCTATTACTACTCAAGTGAATCGAGGGGTAGATGCTCCTGTCAATATGTCTACTCCAGTTTCAAGGGTTAGAGATTTCACGAGGATGATCACTCCTGAGTTTCATGAATACAAGGTTGATGAGGATCCCCGAGACTTTGTTGATGAATTGTATAAGATTGTGGGGATTCTAGGAGTGTCTTCAGAGGAGAAGGCAGAATTGAAAGCCAACCAACTCAAGGGTGTTGCTCAATTTTGGTACAACCAATGGAAAGCCAAAAGGATTGAAGATGGTCCCGTAGGTTAGGAAAAGTTCAAAGTTTCATTCCTTGACCACTTCTTCCAAATTGAGTCAAGAGAGGCGAAGGAGTTGGAATTTAGCAATCTAAATAAAGGGAATATGAGAGTAATGGAGTATTCCCTCAAGTTCACGAAGTTGTCTAGGTATGCTCCCACATTGGTAGCAGACTCTCATTCCCGAATGAGTAAGTTTATTTCGAGAGTATCATACTTGGTTATGAAGGAATATTGAAACACTATGCTTATCAAGGAGATGGACATCTCTAGGCTCATGACTTATGCCAAGAATATTGAAAGGGAAAAGCTTAAGGAGAGAAATGGAAGGGAGTCTAAGAGGGCTCAGTATGAAGGTGGGTTTTCTCACAACAAATGCGGTGGTGGTAATGATTGTTTTCGACAAAGACAAAGGTTTCAAGGCCAAGGTTAGTCAAATACTCAGGCTCCAAAATTTGAGAAGGTCAAGGTGCCAAATCCTAAGGCACAAGATGGAGCTTTGGGTGGTCAAGTTATTCCTCCATGCAAGAATTATGGGAAAAATCATAGGGGAAAATGCTTAGCGGGTTTGGATGTTTATTTCAAGTGAGGTATCACGAACCGACCTAGGGCCTAGTCATAACACGGCGTCTAAACCCCAAAGGGCTCCAACGAAGCCTCTTCTACATATCGTGAGCATACATAAGGTGAAATATAAAAGCGAAAACATTATAAGAGAGTCTAAAACCATGAATAGAAATCTGAAAATGTGTTATGACAACATAGACTCAAACATACGTCCAACTAGATGCCTCTAAACATAATTTTGGGTGGGGGATGAGACATGACCTTATCTCACCCTCAACATACAATGCAAACAAAAATATTTTGAAAAGGAAATAGTAACCAACTTGAAACTAGTCCTTGGTAAATGAGGACTCACCACAACACCTTGGGATAGAAACTCCTACTAGTTACATGGACGATAAGGATCTTCAACCTCAACCCCTACATTATGAGAAAATGTAGGCAAAAAGTATGAATTAGTAAGTTGGAATGTACTAAGTATGAGGGCATGACATGCAACGTAAATCATGGAATTTAAAGGTCAAGTAAATCACATGATAAGGTGGAATACGTAAAGTCATGACAAAAAATCATATTAACCAAAGCATTTAAAAGCATAAATTCAAAATCATAACATTCTTAAGAGATCATACATATGTGGGATAGGAACCATAACCGACAATAAGACCATGCGAGCTATAACAAGAAATCCGATAATACCCACATCGAGAAGGAGGAGGCTACTTTACTAAGGTAGTCTCCTAATCATGAACATATGCTTTTTGTGGATCCACTAACTAGGCCATAAAGGCAACCTACAGTGGCACGTAGTTTATGGGATATGAGGCTGCTACTAAGGCTTTTGGTAGGTCCCCCACCTCAAGTCCCTCATGATCAAAGGCTTGAAATAATAGAGTAGCTCATTTTCATAACATACTTGTAAAGTGAGAATTGTCCTTTCATCATTACAATCATATTTGCATAATTCATATCGTTAGGCCTTAGGTCACCATATAGGGTCCTAAGTCACCTTACCTCATAACTTGCATGAAAAACCATAATTTGAAATATACTTATAATTCATGATCATAATGGAAATACATAGTAATAATTCATACTTTGAAAATTCATAACCATAGCTTGGACTTGAAATTAGGGTATGACATGAATGCATGATCAATTGACTTGAAGATCATAAAATTTACTTGAAGATATGCATGATCATAAACTTTATATCAGCCCATACATAATTCATATAGATAATATTTTTTAGAATTATAAATCAAAATACTCATAATTTACATCATCAACCCTAGAAATCAAAATAGGAGAATTCATTGAAAAATCATCAATTTAATTCAATAACCATCAATTTATATAAAAAATAGACTCATGATCATACTTTAAATCAAAATTCATGCAATTGGAATAGAGATCACAAAACCCATAAAATACCATACTTTAATTTGATAGAAAATCTTGAGAAATTGATTGGGCTTCATGGATGAAAGAATCCATGAATCAATACCCACATATCTTGAATGAGAACACCAATTAATTTGAAAGAACTTGAGAATTTTAATGGAGAAATTGAGTGAATTTAGTTGAAGTCTTCAATTGAAACCCTTGAGAGCCTTTTTTTAGAGAGAGAAATATTTAATAGATGAATTGTAGAAGAACGAATAGAATTAGAGGTTTAGGTTAATTTATAGAGTTGAATTAGATCTTAAAAAACATCTAGGCTCATTAACTAATAATTTGGGAAAAGTCTAAAACGCCCTTAAAAAAGCTAAATTCGACCAGGAAACCTTCCCAGGTTTACGACTCGGTCCCATCGCGACCAACTCGACTAGAAATGCTTCCCAAATCTGCAACGCAGTTCTGTCGCGGACCACACTACTTTGTGGATTCTTCGAAAATCCTTCTTTCAATCTACGGGTCCTAAAAATCCACCTAGACTATTTTCCCACAGGTTTTGACCCCTTGATCAATATTCTGAACTTGGATTTTCCAAAAATATTAAGGATAATGTGTTACATGAGCGGCCTATTTCCAAGGCATTCTTAAGGTATTTTGTGGGCATTTTTGAGGGATGTTACATGAGGAAGGCCCAGTCATTATGCTAGGGAGTGTAGGAATGGGGCTAGACCCCATGTTTAGACTCAGGCTATCGTTCGTCTGGATCAATGTGCCACTACTTCGGGTAGCAGTCAGCGTCAAAACAGATTTTATGCCCTTCAGACTCTTCAGGAGTTAGAGAATTCCCCCGATGTTCAGACTGGTGTGTTGAAAGTCTTTGATTTTTATGTTTATGCATTATTAGATCTGAATGCTACTCTATCATTTGTTACTCCATATCTTGCTATGAGATTTATTATTAGTGTCAAGATCTTGCAAAAGCCTTTTTCGGTCTATACTTGGGTTGGTGATTCAGTTGTGGCTTAAGAGTTTATAGAAATTGTCAAGTTTTAATTTTCCATAAACTCACCTTCATTGATCTAGTATAGCTTGATATGACCAATTTTGATGTTATTCTTGGTATAGATTAGCTTCATGCATGTTATACCTCTATATATTGTAGAACCTGTGTGGTTAAGTTTTAGTTTCTAAATGAACCAGTCCTAAAATATAAAGGTAGTAATTTCATGTTTAAAGGTCAATTCATCTTATGCCTTAAAGCTTAAAAAATAATTTCCAAAGGTTGCCTTTATCATCTAGTTTGCGTTAGAGATACTAACTCTAAAACTTCTACTCTTGAGTCAGTTTCAGTAATTAATGAATACTCTGAAGTTTTCCTCGATGATCTCTCAGGCATTCCTCCTAAAAGGCAAATAGACTTCGGTATAGATCTTCACCCTGATACTCGACCTATTTCTATTTCTCCTTATCGAATGGCCCTGACAGAATTGAGAGAGTTAAAAGATCAATTGAAGGATTTACTAGAAAAGGGTTTTATTAGACTGAGTTCTCTCCATGGGGTACTCTGGTTCTCTTTGTCAAAAAGAAAGATGGTTCTCTTCGATGTGTATTGATTACAAATAATTGAATGAGATCATAATCAAGAATAAGTATCCCATTCCTCCTAAAAGGCAAATAGACTTTGGTATAGATCTTCACCCTGATACTCGACCTATTTCTATTCTTCCTTATCGAATGGCCCTGACAGAATTGAGAGAGTTAAAAGATCAATTGAAGGATTTACTAGAAAAGGGTTTTATTAGACTGAGTTCTCTCCATGGGGTACTCTGGTTCTCTTTGTCAGAAAGAAAGATGGTTCTCTTCGATGTGTATTGATTACAAATAATTGAATGAGATCACAATCAAGAATAAGTATCCCATTCCAATAATCGATGACTTATTCGATCAACTTCACTCGATCCGGTTATCATAAACTCTATGTGAGGGAACGTGACATTTCAAAAATGGCCTTTAGAACTTGATTTGATCACTTTTAATTCTTGGTTATATCTTTTGCACTAACAAATTCTCCTACATCTTTAATGGATTTGATGAATAGGATATTCAAGAAATACTTGGATATGTTAATGATTGTCTTCATTGATGATATTTTGATCTACTCAAGGAGTGAGGAAGAGCAAGGCGATCATTTGAGGATTGTGTTGCAAATTCTCAAAGACTATCAACTATATGCAAAGTTTAGTAAATGTGAATTTTGGCTAAGGTCGGTTGCTTTTCTTGGCCACATCATTTCCGGAGAAGGAATTATGATTCATCCAAAGAAGACTAGACCATTGACTTCATTCGATAGTCGGAGATTCTTGGTCTTAGCCAGTTATTATAGACTACTTTTGGAAGGTCTCTCTTCCATTACATTTCCCTTGACTACTTTGACTCAAAAGAATGTGAAGTTCCATTGTTCCAAGGCATGTGAGAAAAACTTCCAAGAGTTAAAGGACAAGCTTACCTTCGCTCTAATGTTAACTTTACCGAAAGGTTTCATGTGGTGTATTATAATGCTTCACGGGTTGGTACTGGTTGTGTTTTAATGTAAAATGGTAAAGCGATAGCTTATACTTCAAAACACATGAAAATAATTACCCGACTCATGATTTGGAGTTTGTGGCGGTGGTATTTGTCTTGAAGATATTGAAACACTACCTCTATGGTTTCCATATGGATGCTTTTACCGATCACAAGAGTTTATAATATATTTTCACTTAAAATGACTTGAACTGCGATAAAGAAGATGTCTTGATCCGTTGAAGGATTATGACATGAGTGTGCTATATCATTCCAATAAGCCAAATATGGTTGCCGAAACTCTTAGTAGATTGTCCATGAACAGTGTTGCTCATATTGAGGATGAGAAGAAAGAGCTAATTCGGAATGTGTATAGATTAGCCCATTTGGGTGTTCGATTGATTGATTCCGAAGATAGTGGTGTTATTGTGCAAAAGGGTTTTGAATAATCCCTTATGATGGATATTATGGCAAAGAAAGATGGTGATCTCTTTTTGGTTGAATTGAAGAAAGAGGTTGCTGAAAAAGCCATTGAGGCTTTCTCCCAGGGGGGATGGTGTTTTGATCTATCAAAGCCGATTGTGTGTTCCGAATGTTGATAGCTTGAAATATATGATATTGTCTAAAACTCACAGTTAAAGGTATTTTATTCATCCCGGCTCCATAAAGATATATCGATATTTGAGGGAGAGTATTGGTGGAATGGTATGAAAATAGATATTGTGGAATTCGTGGATAAGTGTCCTAACTGTCAAAAGGTAAATATTGAGCATCAAAAACTAGGAGGCTTACCTCAAGATATTAACATTCCTACTTGGAAGAGGAAAGCCTTGAATATGGACTTCGTTACAGGTTTTCCTCATACTCGTAGGCAACATGACTCTATTTGGGTGGTTGTTGACCGAACCACCAAGTTGACTTATTTTCTTCCTATTTAGTCTCCATATACAACCAAGGATTATGCTAGATTGTGTATCCGAGAGTTGGTTAAGCTTCATGGTGTGCCATTTTCTATCATTTCGTATCAAGGAACTCAGTTTTCATCCATGTTTTAGAGATCCTTCCAAAAAGGTCTTGGTACTCAACTGAAGCTTAGTACAGTTTTTCACCCACATACGGATGATCAAGATAAGCATACCATTCAGATATTAGAGGACATAGTGAGAGAATGTGTTATTGATTTTAAAGGAAATTAGGATGATCATTGGCCATTGATAGAGTTTGCTTATAATAATATTCATTACTCAAGCATTGAGATGGATCCATTTGAGGCTTTGTATGGTAGGAGGTGTAGACCTCCCATCGGTTGGTTCGAGGTTGGTGAAGTTGCTTTGGTAGGACTCGAGTTGGTATTTGAGGCTATGGAGAAATTTTAATTCATTAAAGAAAGATTTAAGACGTCCAAAGCCGATAAAAGTCCTATTCAAATGTGAGGAGAATGGAACGTTAATTTGAAGTTAATGATTGGGTTTACGTAAAGATTTCACCAATGAAGGGTGTAATGCATTTTAGAAACATGAACCCTGTTTTAGAAACATGAACCCTGCAAGGAAGAGTCTATGACAAGGACCACGGTCCGTGGTGAGCACTATGAGTCCTGATGCCCTCCGCGGTGACCCCTCCCTTAAGAACCTCCAAACCTTTTCTAAGGTAGGGACAATGGTCAACCACCACAGGCCGTATTGACATTCACGAGCCGTGGTGGGATCTATGGTAGTCACCCCTGTAGACCCTCCTATCATGATCCTTACTACAACCCCCACAACAGGTTGTGGTGACCTACACGGACCATCATTGTCTCTGTGAAGGAGGTCCTCTAGATTTCTTTTTTTTTACCAAGTTCAAGGCACTAACCACGAGCACTACCACAGGCTATGGTGAAGTTCACGGACCGTGGAGTGTCATTAGTGTAGTTTAGTTTTTAGTTTTAATGAGGGTTATTATAGTCTTTTTTCTATATTTTTTTAATGAATGTGGACGGTTTTTGACACTAGATTCGTATCTATTAACTACTCTAAAGTCTTCTAACCCTCATATTCTCTCCATAATTCCCAAATCACAAATCTTCTTCTCTCTCAAGTAATTTAAAAGGGTTCTTCAAGGTCAAGCTTTCATTCTCTTCAATTTAGGACTCATCAACGTCAAGGTATGTGGGAATTCATCCATGGGTACCTTTTACCCATAGGATCCCAAAGATTTCTTCTCAATTTGTCTTATGATTTCTTCAATTAAAAATCCTAATTTCGTGATTTGCATTGGGTCTTCTTAACTATGATATAGTTCAATGTTATTAGTCTAATTATGGATAATTCACATCATATTGCATGATTTCAAGTTAATTTTCAATGACCCGTGATATATGCTAGTTTCAAGTATGATTTATGAGATATGATCATGATTTTCAAGTTATATTCTATGAAACCTTTATGTTGTGAATTAAAGATGCTTTATGCAAAGAAATTTATGAAATATGATTCTATGATGTTTCAAGCAAAGTTAAAGATAGGGCAAGTTAGTTCCCTAAAGATGTTTATGATCAAAGATATGTAATGATGAAAGGCGTACACCACATTGCATGAGTTATATGATAGATAAGCTAATTCTATGATTTTCTATGATGATGTTAGATGAGCTATTCTTATGATTTTTTATAAATATGGATTGATATTAGTTATTCTCTTTCCCTATGATGTTTATGATCACGTTTCATGAGTTCCGTTGGGATATTGACTAAGAACCAAAGGACTTTTAGGTGGGGTTCGGTCCGGTAACACAGTTAGTTACACAAGAGAATCCTAGTAGCAACCTTTAGTCTCAAACTACATTGCCTGTATAGGTTTACATATACCAATATGGTGAAGCTAGTGGATCTACATAGCCCAGCTAAAAGAATTACTTAATGGAGTATCCCCTAGAAAGGTAGCCTCCCCTGTCTCGATGTAGGAGTCCTCAAATTCCATATATTAGCTCCCATGGTATTATATGTTGGTTAAAGGTCTTATCCCACACTATTTCAGTTAAGTTATGAGTTCTTATGATGATTATGATATTTTAATGCAATGACCAATGAAATAAATGTTCTAAAGGTTTTCATGACTTTACTCATTTTTTAAAGATATTGGTCTTGCATCCCATGACTCATATTTATTATGTCCGATGTTTATTGTTCATGCATATTCTTACATACTTAGTGTATATCATGTACTAAGGCATAATTTTTGCCTACATTGTATCATGATGTAGGGATCAACGATCACGTTCATCCCCCTCTCACTCATGGCTAGTGCTTGCTAGTAACTTTTACTATTGGTGAGTCCTCACAGTTCGAGAACAGGACACTTATTTCTTTTCTTGACAGTTGTTACTTCATCCTCTTATGTTGTCTATGTGGGTGAGCTAGGAGCTTGTCTTATGCCCCCATAGATTTATTAGAGGCATTTTAGATAGTAAAAAGTCTACGTTGGTGTTTTCTTATTTTGAGACTTATGTTCTATTTGAGACTATGGTTCCATATTGTTGATTCTTGTTTATTTACTTGATGTACATTATGTATTCTAAGAGTCTTGGTTTGCATCCTTCGGGATTCTAATCATCGTGTTATGATTAGACCCTAGATCGGATCGTGACAAAATTACTATGTTTCAACTTCTCTGTGACATGACATATGCATACATACCATGAAAACAATTTTTAAATAATATTGATGTTTAGAAGTTGTATTGTTGCATTCATGTTGGGCTTACATACTCTACTCTACTCAAGCTAGCTTTTATCTCATTCAAGAAATAATTTTCCCAAGAAGGAGATATTATAATATCCTGGGCATTTGAAGGTTAGAATATGATATAATAAGGTAATTAAGTGACTTTGTGGGTTTCTTGATGGGCCAAGTATTTTTTAAAAAAAATTAAATTAAAAAGGGATTTTCTCAAAGAATATATATATATATATATATATAATATTTTCATTCTAGGATTATATGGACTTTTCCCCTATCTAGTAGAGAATGAACTTACACTACTTTTGGACTAGATTACTAATCTATTTATCATCCCAAAACCCCAATTCCCCTCATTCTATCACAATTCACCCATCACCAAAAATTCTCTCTCTACAAATGGGCTCTCAAAATCTCTATTGAACACCAAGCAAGGATTCTTCCAAATTCTCCATTGATATCCAAGTTTTTCTCAAGCAATTCATTCAAGGTATGTAGGTATTCATCCATGGGTACCTTTCACCCATGGAGTTGAAAGAATTTCTTCTTTGTTTCACCCAATTTCAAGTCTAAACTTTATGGGTCTTCTAAATTTCAAATCAATTGCATGAATTATGATGTATTTTGTGATTTCTAATCTATTTTAACATAAATTGATAATGATTGCATGGAATTAATAGATTTGATATAAAATTATTATATTGTTATTTAGAGCATATGATTTTCATTATGGGTTGGTGAATACTCTTATAAACAGCTGAAAATCTGGAAAATTCGTCGGGAAAAGGGTAGGATGGCACGCTAGCATCGCGCCAATACCATTCCCCAATAATTTTGGGTTTGGCATGGCGCGCCAACAATGCGCCAAGATCAAGACTCTATAGTTTGAGGTCTGGGGCGGCACGCCAATTGTGCGCGACCACCTAAATTCTTCCCTCCACTATTCCTTTTTCGTATTTGATCTTTGCCTCACCGCAACTCATCTTTCAAGTGAATGAGTTAAGTTTCATTTATGATTTAATCTCTCAACTACGCATGAATTACTACTCAACTGTATGATTTTATCTTGATGTACAAAGACTCATTCATGATGTTACTTTCAAGTATGATTATTCAATTATGATTTCAAGTAGGTTTCAAGACATGATTTTCATGCAAGTTTATGATAAGAGGGGACTTAGAATCCTTAAATGGTGACCTAGGGACCTAATGTTATTTCACATGCAAGCTTATGAAAGAAAGGGATGAATTAGGGTCCTTAAATGGTGACCTAAGACCCTAATGATATTTCTTATAACGATATGATTTATGAAATCAAGCTACTCTATGAACTATGGAAATTATGAAAAATCTTATGAATTATGTTGAGTATGATTTTATGAGTCTTGAGGTGGGGGATCGACCTACGGGGTCCTTATATAAAGTCTCTAGTCTTATAACTATGTGCCACCTTAGGTTTGCCTTTATGGCCTAGCTAGTGGATCCACATATAGCATATATTTCATGACCCGCCTAGTGGGGTAGAGTTTACCTTGGCAAGTAGATTATGTTTTCTTCTATTATATGAGGAGACATCAGAGTTCCATGTTATAGCTCGTATGGTCTTATTGTCGATTATGGTTGTATCCCACATATGTATACTCTCCTTATGTACTCTTTATGATCTCACTTATGTCTTTTAAATACTTTGATCAACTATGATTTTCTCATGACTCTACTTATCATCTTATATAGCATGTATGTTATTTGATCATTATATCTCATGTTTTATATTGCATAGCATGCCCGCATACTTAGTACATTCAAATATACTAACGCATACTCTTGCCTACATTGTATCAAAATGTATGGGTCGATGATCACACCCATCCTTTACGTGGTTAGAGTTGAGTTCCTATATTCCACTATCAGTGAGTCCTCGTTTGTCGAGGATGAGTTAATGATTCTTTTTTCTTTCATGTCAAAGACTTATGTTATATTGAGGGTGAGTTTGGTACATGTCTTAGCCCCCACCCCTATTAACTATGTGGAGGCTTGTTGGACGTCCTGTGTATTGGCTTATATAGTGATATTGACTGGACTACTGTACTTTAACATTTTTCCTAGCCTATTTGATTTTTTGCTTATTATGCCTTGTATATGTTCATGTAAGATACGTAAAGTGGCTTGTTTGGAGTCCTCTGAGATTTCGACCATTGTGTCATGCATAGGGTCTAGCTTGGATCATGAAAAAACTATACAAATATCTGTATGACTTAAATAAGTACTTAGGCAATAGAATATGAAGTTGACAGAAGCATTATTACTTATGGGGTTCAAACAAAGTCACTATGACTATTCATTGTTCACAAAACTAGTTGGTAGTGACCTTAATATTTATGTTTTAATTGACCTGGGTGCCACATTATCTTTTGCTACTGCTTACGTTTCTATAAGATTTGATGTATGTCCAAAAATCTTGCTAGATCCCTTTTCGATTAATACCCTTAGGTGACTCGGTATTTAGGGGTAAGTATATTAATGATGAGCAGAGCATGAGAAATTGATGTTTGATGAGAAGATAGAGGTTCTCTCATAAGGGGAAGATGGAGTATTTTATTACTAAGGTCGGTTTTGTGTCCCAATGTTGATAGCCTAAGAGAAATGATAGTGAGTAAAACTCATAGCTCTCAATGGATGAGTTAGGGAAGATTGGGGGAAGAGTGGGTGTTCTGTATTTTGATAATTGCGGTATGCTTGGTCTATTTGAGGTGATAGAGGAATAGCTAGATGAGACCTTGTTGTGTACAATATATAGGTAAGAATATATTAGTGTAACCTTTGGTAGGAATGAATACCAATGAGGATGTAGAGATTCTAGGGTAGACATAAAAATTATTAAGTAATATTGACTTCAAGGGAGCCATAAAGTGGTTAGAATGGTAGGCTTGAATGTGTGATTATAGATATGTGAAAGATTGTAGTAGTATATTGATGAATATTTGTTGAGGGTTTCAAGTGAGTGCATTAGAGTGGTTATAGAACTAGGCTTTTTTCCCCAAGCTTTATTATACATAAAAATAAAATTACAAGGAGGGGGGCATAAACCTTACCTCCCTAATTAAGGTGGTTCATGAGTTGACTAACCTAGGATCGATCGACTCATCCCCAATACAATACAATGGCCCCTAGGTAACTATGCACCTATGAGAAGACTCTTCTCACTAAAAAGCGTCTAGGAAAGCATTAGGAGAAAGTAGCAAACTTAGACTATGTACTTAAGAAAGGACTCCTTTCAGTACAGTGATTCTAAGTGAGCTTAAGAGAGGGAGACTCTCCCCTTACATAATTGAAATAGAAGAAGGGGCTACCTATTCCTATTCAAGTAAGCGATAACTTATCTAAATCATAGCTAATATTGAAAAAAGAAGAAGTATACATCTTAACTGGAACTTAAGACGTCTAACTTTTAAGGTCGTTCGGCTAGCGTCCCAAACTATTACGGAGTAAGAGGTGGCTCATGATTGTGACTTGATCAAACTTCTTTGCTTGCTTATTTGTTTGGTTATTGTAGGAGCTTCAATTAATGTGTGTTGTTTGTTATGTTGGAGGTTTGGAATGTTAAAGCACATCAATTATGAGGTGTTCATGTTGGTGGTTTGCTCTTGTTGAAGTCTTTGTGTGCTACAGCTCTTCAGTATGACAATACTGTAGCTCTTAATATTGCAGTTCAATGGATACTGCAATGTTACTGCAATACCAGCTAAGAAACCAGTGTTGTAGGTGTGTTTCCAGCTGCAGCTTCAGCTTCAATATCCCTTTGGTTGTGAGTGGGTGCAGCCTCCAGCAGCTCTATTGTTTCATATGTTGTAGCTCTATGCCAATGAACCAATGTTGCAGGTGTGTGTCCAGCTGCAGCTTCAGTTTTAATATTTCTTTGGTTGTGAATGGGTGCAGCCTCCAGTAGCTCTGCACATTACTTGTATAGAACTAGGCTTGAATGTAGTGTTGATGGCTTATGGCTGAATGTAAGATGCATTGTCTATTTCTTTATTAGGTTTTGAGGTTTGATGAGTACAGGTATAAGGAGTAGTACTCTATTTTCCTATAGAGGTGTAGAAGCCTAAGGTATACGTGTAAATATTGAGAAAGTTTATGGGTGATCCGAATTCTATTGTGCTAATAGAGAATGTGAGTATAGAAGAGAGTTTGAATTATGAGGAGATCCCGATTGAGATTTTAGACCAGCAAGTGAAGAGGCTAAGAAATAAAGACGTATCCGTCAAAGTGTTATGGAGAAATCAACAAGTAGAGAGTGATACGTGGGAAGCGGGATCGGACATGATGAAGCGATATCCTTATCTCCTTCCTTTCACTCAAGCCTAAAGGTACTAAGTCGCTCATGATCAAATTGGTTAAACTTCTACACTTCAGTTTCATATGTCATTCATATGCATGCATGATTCATGAAAATAATTTCTCTCAAGGACTATGTTTTATTTTAAGTACGAAGTTTACACATTCTATCCATTTTTTAAAGTGTCCTCATTCCCATGTTGGGTTTCTAAATCCTTGTTCCATATCTTTCCAATATTAGTTGAATCTCATTCGAGGATGAATGTTCCCAAGGGGGAGATATTGTAACACCCCTCAAAAATGCCCACAAAATACCTTAAGAATGCCTTGGAAATAGGCCGTTCATGTAATGCGTTATTCTTAATCTTTTTGAAAAATCTGAGTTCAGAATATCGATCAGGGGGTCAAAACCTATGGGAAAATGGTCTCGGTGGATTTTTAGGACCCGTAGATCGGAAGAAATATTTTCGAAGAAACCATAAAATAGTGTGGTATGCGATAGGACCGCGTCGCAGACCTAGGATAGTTTATCAACCAAGTTGACCGCGACAGGTCCACGTTGCAGACCTGGGAAGGTTTTCTGGCCAAATTTAATTTCCTTTTTTAGGGACGTTTTACACTTTTCCAAAATTATTAGTTAATGAACCTAGATGTTTTTAGGACCTAATTCAACTCTATAAATTAACCTAAACCTCTAATTCTATTCATTCTTCTACGATTCATCTATCAAATATTTCTGTCTCTACAAAAAAGCTCTCAAGGGTTTCCATTGAAGAGTTCAAGCAAATTCACTCAATTTTTCCATCAAAATTCTCAAATTCTTCCAAATTAATTGGTGTTCTCATTCAACGTATGTGGTATTGATACATGGATCCTTTCATCTATGAAGCCCAATCAATTTCTCAAGATTTTATATCAAATTAAATTATGGTATTTTATGGGTTTTGTGATCTTTATGTCAATTGCATGAATTTTGATTTAAAGCATGATCGTGAGTCTATTTTGATATAAATTGATGGTTATTGAATTAAATTAAAGAGTTTTTCCATAAATTCTCCTATTTTGATTTCTAGGATTCATAATGTAAATTATGAGTATTTTGATTTATACTTCTAAAGGATATTATCTATATGAATTATGTATGGGCTAATATAAAGTTTATGATTATGCATGTTTTCAAGTCAATTTCATAATTTTCAAGTTAATCGATCATGCATTCATTTCATACCCTAATTTCAAGTATAAGATAGGATCATGAATTTTTAAGTTATATTCTAGGAGAAGTTTTATTTAATTATTTCAAACGTATTATTATGAATCTCATTCAAATTGATTATGCATCCAAGTTTTACCCTAATTTACAAGTATGAATTATTTCTATGTATGTATGATTTGTAATATGGAAGAACAATACCCGCATTTTACTTATGTTATAAAAATGAGCTACTCTATGATTTTAAGCCTATGATCATGACTATGATATATGAAATTTATAATCTTATGTTATGTATGTATTCTGTGGGATTTGACTTAGCACCGAATGTGGACTTGAGGTGGGGGCTAGAAGCAAGGGCTTCTTATATAAAGTCTCTTATCTCATAACTACGTGCCACCGTAGGATAGCTTTTATGGCCTAGCTAGTGGATCCATAAATAGCTCATGTTCATGATTAAGAGTCTGCCTTGGCAAAGTAGCCTCCTCCTTCTCGATGTGGGTATCATCGGATTCCATGTTATAGCTCGCATGGTCTTATTTTCAGTTATGGTTTCTATCCCACATATGTATGTTTCGTTATGTTTTAAATGACTAATCCTATCTTTTAATTTACATGATACTCTTATGGTTATTATGCATTGATCTTTCTTAAAGACTACTTATGATTTCTGACTATTTCTCCTAACATGCTAATTTAAATGGTTATTGTTATAAATATGGTTTCTCATGCATTGTATTGCCCCACATACTTAGTACATTCCAACGTACTAATGCATACTTTTTGCCTACATTGTCTCATAATGTAGGGGTTGAGGTTAAAGATCCTAATCGTCCACGTAACTAGTAGGCATTCCTATTCGAAGGTGTTGTGGTGAGTCCTCATTAACCGGGGACTAGTTTCAAGTTACTTACTATTTTCTGGTCAAAAGACTTTTTCTTATGTTGTGTATTGAGGGTGAGCTAAGGACATGTCTTAGCCCCCACCCATACTCATGTTTAGAGGCATCTGGTTGGACATATGTTTGAGTCTATATTGTCATAAGACATTTTTCAGATTTCTATTCATGGTTTTAGACTCTCTTATGATGTTTCCACTTTTATATTTCACCTTTGTATGCTTATGATATGTACAAGAAGCTTGGTTGGAGCCCTTCGGGATTTGGATCGCTGTGTTATGACTAGGCCCTAGGTCAGGTCATGACAAACTTGGTATCTGAGCACAAGGTTTTCCAAGTGTCCTAGGTGTCCAATATGCCATGTCAAGTAGAGTCATATTCATGGGTGTGAAGCGGGCCACACTTATGAGTAGGAGGCTATGAGGCATGTTAGGAAATTCTCACTTCTTTCTTGATACATGTCGTAGGTTAGAGTGGTACTCTAATACCTTCCCTTCTAATGCTTGTTCTTTATGATTTTTCAGAATATGCCTCCGAGAAGAAACATCCCTCAAGCTAATAGTCCTCTTCCTGATCAAGTAACTAATGAGGAGTTTTGGACCGCTATCACTAGGCTAGATTGTATAGTGGCCAATCAAGTAGTAATGCTCCTCCAAATGTGATCACACCGGTTTCAAGTGTTATAGACTTCATAAGGATGAACCCTCCCGAGTTCCATGATTTGAAAGGATATGAGGATCCCCAAGACTTTTTTATAAGGTATATAAGATTACGGATATTATGGGTATGTCTTCAGAAGAGAAGGCGTAGATGATGGCCTACCAACTTAGGGGTGTCGCTCAAGTGTGGTTTGACCAATGGAAGGCCGGAAGGGTTGAAAGAGGCCCTATAGGTTAGGAGGATTTCAAAGTTGCTTTTCTTGACCGTTTCTTTCCCTTAGAGTTAAGGGAGGTGAAGGCGATAGAATTTATCAACTTGAAGTAAGGGAGTATGAGTATGAGGGAGTATGCCCTCAACTTTATGAAGTTGTCCAAGTATGCTCCGACTTTGGTTTCAGACCCTCATTCCCAAATGAGTAAGTTCATTTCGGGGGTGTCCGACTTAGTTGCTAGAGAATGTTGAGCCTCTATGCTTGTGAGAGAAATGGACATATCTCAGCGCATTACCTATGTTGAGCAAATAGAAGGGGAGAGGCTAGAAGAGAAAAGGATGAGGGAGTCCAAGAGGGCTCAGTTTGAAGACGGATCTTCTAATGCTAAGACCAGTGAGGATAATGTCTATTTTCAACAAGGCTAAAGATTCCAATATCAAAGTTCCCCTCAAACCTTCGGCTAAAGGTTTGATAAGGATAGGGTGCCATACCCTAAGGTCCAAGGTGGAGATATGAATTCTAATGGTACTACTCTCTTTACTTATGCCAAGTGTAAAAGGAATCATGGGGGTAAGTGTTTGATGGGAACGGGTGCTTGTTTTAGATGTGGTAAAATAGGGCACAAGGTCTCCAAATTCCCTAACCAGGGGAGAGAAAGACATCATCATGGGTATGCTACTCAAGGTGGACAAGATCAACGAGGTGATGGCCCGCGCCATAATGGGTTCTATGCACTTTAAGCTAGGCAAATGGTTAAGGAGTCTCCCGATGTGGTTACGGGTAAGTTGCGGGTGTTTGAACTTGATGTTTATGTTTTAATTGATCCGAGTGCCACATTATCTTTTACTACTTGATAGAGCCCTTTTTGATTAATACCCTTAGGTAACTCGGTATTTAGGGGTAAGTATGCTAATGAAGGGTAGAGCATGAGAAATTGATGTTTGATGAGAAGATAGAGGTTCTCTCACAAGGGGGAGATGGAGTATTTAATTACCAAGGTCAGTTTTATGTCCCAATATTGATAGCCTAAGAGAAATGATATTGAGTAAAACTCATAGCTTTCGATGGATGAGTTAGGGAAGATTGGGGGAAGAGTGGGTGTTCCGTATTTTGATAATTGTGGTATGCTTGGTCCATTTAATGTGATAGAAGAAGAGATAGATAAGAACTTGTTGTGTACAATAGATAGGTAAGAATATATTGGTGTAACCTTTGGTAGGAATGAATACCAATGAGGATGCAGAGATGCTAGGGTAGATACGAAAATTATTAAGTGATATTTACTTCAAGGGAGCCATAAAGTGGTTAGAATGGTAGGCTTGAATATGTGAAAGATTGTAGTAGTCTATTGATGACTTTTTGTTGAAGGTTTCAAGTGAGTGCATTAGAGTGGCTATAGAACTAGGCTTGAATGTAGTATTGATGGCTTATGGGTGAATGTAAGATGCATTGTGTATTTGTTTATTAGGTTTTGAGGTTTGATGAGTACGGATAGTAAGGAGTAGTACTCTATTTTCCTATAGAGGTGTAGTAGCCTAAGGTATATGTGTAAATGTTGAGAAAGTTTGTGGGTGATCCGAATTCTATTGTGCTAATAGAGAATGTGAGTATTGAAGAGAGATTGAACTTTGAGGAGATCCTGATTGTGATTTTAGACCGGCAAGTGAAGAGGCTAAGAAATAAAGACGCATCCATCAAAGTGTTATGGAGGAATCAACAAGTAGAGACTGCTACGTAGGAAGCGGGATCGGACATGATGAAGAGATAGCCTTATCTCCTTTTTTTCACTCAAGATTAAAGGTACTAAGTCGCTCATGATCAAATCAATTAAACTTCTACGCTTCAGTTCCATATGTCATTCATATGCATGCACGATTCATGAAAATGATTTCTCTCAAGGACTGTGTTTTATTTTAAGTACGAAGTTTACACGTTCTATGCATTTTTCAAAGTGTGTTCATTCCCATGTTGGATTTCTAAATCCTTTTTTCATGTCTTTTCTATATTGGTTGAATCTCATTCGAGGACGAATGTTCCCAAGGGGGAGATATTGTAACACCCCTCAAAAATGCCCATAAAATACCTTAAGAATGCCTTGGAAATAGATCATTCATGTAATGCGTTATCCTTAATCTTTATTAAAAATTCAAGTTTTTTTTTTTTTTTTTTTTTATGGGAACAGACCCTACACGAGGCTCCCACCTCTCGTGCACAGTCAGGGGTTAAGCAACACCCCCAAGCCTTAACATAAATAATCAAAATAAAAATACAAGGAGGGGGACATAAACCTTACCTCCGATCCTATGGTGGTTCATAAGTCGGCTAACCTATTAAGGTCGGCTAACTCATCCCCGATACAAAAAAGAAGCTAACTATAACTAGAAAGCAGTAAACCTGTGAGAGGACTCCTCTCGGTACAATTCAACTATGAAAGCATAAATGAGGGAGACTCTCCCCTTCCATGAGAAAAAAGGAAAGTAACCTACACTAGTCCTATTCCAACTATGCTACGTACCTGACATAGCTACATTGAAGAAGAACAAGTATACGAAACTTCTATTTCGCATGGGATGGGAAGATTCTTTTCATCTTTGCTCTTTTTAGTCTTGTCGTACCAAGTAAATCCAGGTGAAATATGCCATTGCATCAGTATCATGATTATCATCTATGGGGGCTGAAAGGAGAGGAAATATATGGATCTATAGTATCCAAAAGCCTTGGAGTTGTTGTGGAGCATAGTGTAGTTACATGGACCTGCACCTACAAGTAGCCAAGGAAGAAAACCATGGTTGTTGTAGTGTAACCAGCTCCTTGCTGTCAGTATTAGACTCCTTTTTTGCATGGTGGTCCAAATGTATGGTTGCTGCAGACCTGCACCTGGCAATTTGCAGGTTGCTGAAGCTGATGGCTGCAGGTTCCCTAGGCTGCTTGTTGGTCTTTGTTTTGAGGTGGTTAGACCTCTTGGAGTACCTGCACAGAAAAACAAAAACAACAAACTTGTATATGTTTCTTGTCTGCTGCAGGTTGATGGAGTTGTTGCTGGAATGTGTTAGTAGTGGAGACTGTGTTTGGTAAGCTGAGTGTGTTGCTCCAAAGCAGCCCCAAGATACTGCAGTCCTTTTAGCATGGGGAGTCTGCCAGCTGCATTGGTGAAACTGAGAATGACTGATCATGGAGATCAATGCATTCTCCAGGAGGGGGCTGTAGCTGGGGTACCTGCATAGACAAACACAACCAACAATCCTTACCACCAAAGAGAGCTGCAGGCTGTTGCACCCATGTTCCTTGTGTGTTGCAAGTTGGTTGAGTTGTTGCTGTGGTGTGTTGATGTTAAAGAATGTGGTTGGGGGGCTGCTTCATAGAAGCCCCAGGACATTGCATCCCTCATAGCAGTTCCAAAGAGGGCCAGTTTTTTATGTCCCTAGGCAAAAACAAACAGCCAAATACAAACAACCAAACAACCACAAAATCCAGAAGGAAGTTGCTGCTCTGCACAGTCCTTGTGTAGGCCTCTTAGTGAAGGTATTTGTTTTGGTGGTTGTATCTGTGCTGTGCTCTATGTAGGTGTTGGGAACACATGTTGATGAGTCCATCCTGACATCTGCATCTACACAACAAACAAGAACCAGCAAGAAAGGAGCTGCTGCAAGTGTTGAGTTATTAGAGAAGGCATAGATGGAGTGGATTTGTTCCTTGTCTGCTGCAGGTTGGTGCTGGGGTGTGTTGATAATAGAGAATATGTTTGGCAAGCTGAGTGTGCTACTCCATATAAGCCCCAGGTTACTGCAGCCCTCATAGTAGTGCCAAAGAGGTTCTAAGCAAAGAAAGTCAACCATAGACAAGCAACAAAGCAAACAGGTGTTGAACTGCTGCAGGTGTTGCAGGTGTTGGGCTGCTGCAGGTGTTGCAGGTGTTGGGCTGCTGCAGGTGTTGAGTTGATGCAGGTGTTGTCCTCTATGTATTTGATGTTAAAGCATGTTGGTGTAAGTCTCCAACAACCTGCAAATACACAGCAAATAACCAAACACAAGCAAAGACCTATACAGGTTAGTAGAGAGGAATGGATCTCAAATAGGATTTTGGAGCCTGTTAGCATTTTCCATGTCGCTCGACTAACTTCTCCACTTATCCGTTTGAGCTGAAACTTCATGAGGTTTGCATATATATTCATTACTTTAACCATGCAAAGTTTGAAGGCTTGTTTCCCAAGTTGGAGCTTCCATTTAGCAAAATTCTTCCTTTTTAAGGTTAAGACAGCTGATTGTTTCAAGCTCGCTCGCCTAACGTCTAAAATTATCCGTTTGGGCTGAAATTTCTTGGGACTTATCAAAAACATATATGCTACCATCCTGCAAAGTTTGGGAGACTTTGGACAAGTCCACAAGTTACTCCCTACCCTGCACCTGCTGCCCTGCTGAGGCTTAGAGGTTGCAGGGGGTTTGGAAGATGTTGTTGTGCTCTTGTCTATGTATTTGTTGTTGAAGAATGCTAATATGTTACTCCAGACACCTGCAATAATACAACAAACAAGCCCAAACAAAACATAATATACACAGACTAGCAATAAAGAGGGGACCTCAGTAAGAGCTTTGGAGAGTGTTATCATTTTCCAAGCCGCTCGACTAACGTCTCCAATTATCCATTTGAGTTGAAACTTTATGGAGTTAGCATGTATATCCTCTCCTTTAGTCCTGCAAAGTTTGAAGACTTGTTTCCCAAGTTGGAGGGTCCAAATTACTAAAGACCCTCTCTTTAGGCTTAAGGCAGCTGAATGTTTCCATGTCGCTCGCCTAACGCCTCCAATTATCCGTTTGGGCTGAAACTTCTTGGGGCTTGTCAAAATAATATATTCTAACATCCTGCAAAGTTTGGGGGGCATTGGACAAGTCCACATGCTACTCCACACCCTGCACCTGCTGCCCTGCTGAAGCTTAGAGGTTGCAGGGTGTTTGGAAGTTGTTTTTGTGCTCTTGTCTATGTATTTGTTGTTGAAGAATGCTAATATATTACTCCAGACACCTGCAATAATACAACAAACAAGCCCAAACAAAAAATAATGTACACAGACTAGCAATAAAGAAGGGACCTCAGTAAGAGCTTTGGAGAGTGTTATCATTTTCCAAGTCGCTCGACTAACGTCTCCAATTGTCCATTTGAGTTGAAACTTTATGGATTTAGCATATATATCCTCTCCTTTAGTCCTGCAAAGTTTGAAGACTTTTTGCCCAAGTTGGAGGGTCCAAATTACTAAAGATCCTCTCTTTAGGCTTAAGGCAGCTGAATGTTTCCATGTCGCTCGCCTAACGCCTCCAATTATCCGTTTGGGCTGAAACTTCTTGGGACTTGTCAATATAGTATGTTCTGTACTCTTGCAAAGTTTTGAGGCCATAGTGCAGGTCCACCTGCTGCAACTCACCCTGCACATCTTACCCTGCTGAATCTCAGTTACAGGTGTTGCAGGGAAGGTGTTAGCATTAGTGAGAGGCTGAATATTTGGTGAAGTCCTAGCATGCCAGGTTGTTGCTTCTCTTTTGTTGAGATTCTTTGAACCTGTAAGGACAAGTGACAAGAAGACAAACAAGAAGGATAGATGCACAGGCTGCTGGAGACTCTTTTGTAGCTCCATATGACTTCCATAGTAAATGAGGTTAAAATGCATGTTGTTGCAGGCTTCTCCCAAGAGAGGACCCTTAGCTGTACTCAGAACCAACTCCCTATGGTACCTGCACCCACCAATAGAAAAACACACATACAAGTAATTCTGCAAGTTATAGTAACTAATACTAATTACTTGTAGTAGGTTCCTGATTGCTGATTCCCATTGTTGGTTCCTGTGCTGCATCACTACAGCTTTCCTTGCCTGGCTTGCAATTGTTGGTTCCCATTTTCCAAATCTACTGATACCTACACAAGCAAGAATGGAAAGAAAAAAGAAGCTATCTATTCTAATCCTTACCTCTAGGGGTAGGTTGATTGCTCTAGGAATGCAATAAGTAAGGGAGATTATCCCCTTTACAAAACTCCTACCTATGAATTTATACATAGGGAGTTCTGTACTATTATTATTGGTATGCAAATCAAGGAGGTTGTTTGATCCTCTTCAGTTTTGTCCTCCTAAAATTTGGCATCCCCATCTTGTCCAGGATGTAATATCCTCTTGTTTCCTTAGGAAGCTGTTGAACACTGTAGAATTGAGCCATGCTATCTACACTGTGGCTATGCTTGGAGAGTGTATCAGCAACAAAATTAGCCTCCCTATAGATGTGCTTACATTGAAAGAGATCCAGCATTATGATCATCTCCTGCAGGTTTGTGATGTATTTCCTGATGTTCCAGGGAGATGTGATCTCTTGTTTTAACCATTTCACAAGTAATTCAGAATCAACCTCCAGTAAAACCCTGCTGTAGCCATGTTGAATACACCAAGTAATGCCTATGACTGCAGCTTGTACCTCAGCTTGGTTGTTAGAACCAATTCCAAGTGGTGCAGCAAATGCATAAAGGATGTTTCCTTTATGATCTCTTAGGATACCCCCAGCTCCAATTCTTCCAGGATTATCCAAGGCACTTCCATCAGTATTCAGTTTAACCACATGGTATGCTGGTTTGTGCCAACTGACTTGGATGATTTTCATTTCATGGCTGCATCTTTCAACCATAGCTATTAGCTCCTTCCAGTCACTTGGCCAACTAATGTAAGGGAAAGCTGTGAAGATCAGCATGTAGAGTTCTTTGATGACTGAGAATTTCACCCTAGTACTGCTAGACTTTTTGCCACCATATTTACTAGCACACCTGTTCTTCCATAAGTTCCAACAAATAAATATAGGAGTAGCTTGCAATAAAAGCTTATGGACTTCATTATTTGGTTTAGCCAGCCACCATTTCATCATATTGCTCCTCATAGGGTTGCTGCTGTGTTGTATACCCCAACAGTCAGAAAAATACTTCCATATGTGACTAGCCATGTGTCCAGAGATAAAAATGTGATCTATAGTATCCCATCCTGGCCTGTAGCAACAAGAACACTGAGCAGCTGCATGACCAAAGTGCTCAATATTTTCATTGGTGGGCAACTTGCTTCTGAGAGTTCTCCAGACAAGAAAGGATATCTTGAAGGGTATATTCTTGTGCCATATATTATTGTCTGTCATGGTTTTGTTCCTTTTAGGCCTGATTTGGTTCCAAGCTGAAGCACATGTAAAGTTTCCATCTGAGTTCAGCTTCCAGTAGGCTGTATCTGGGAGGTCAGGTTGGTACTTGAAGGAAAAACTTAGAATCTTCTGTATCAGGTGCTGTGGTGCATGTTGCCTCACCTTCTCTTCATCCCATTCTCCATTATTCAGGAATTTTGAGACAGTGGTATTGTTAAGTCTAGGAAGACAGTCTTTGTGGTAGGCTAGGGGTCCAATTCCTAGCCAATCATCCCACCAAAAACTACAAGAGCCTGAGTTAAAGTGCCACTGTATATGAGGCTCAATCTCAGATTTGTTTGTCATCATGTGTTTCCACATAAGTGATTGACCAGTGTCCCATTTCTTGATTACTGGATGTGCCCTCTGGCAATACTTGGCCCTCAAAAAACTCCCCCATAGAGTCTTCTTAGACCTGAAGATCCACCATTGTTTATACTGCATTGCTAAGAAAACATCTTTAAGATTTTTCATGCCAATACCACCTTCTTCTGTTGGGTAGCTGAGGGTCTCCCATGATGCCCAATGGTATTTTCTTTTTTCTCTGTCCCATCCCCAAATGAAGTCTGCTATAAGAGACTTTATTTGTTTGAGAGTAGTGGAAGTTGGAATCACAGCAGATAGAAGATGAATTGGGAGGGAATGCAACACATACTTCACCAGAGCAGCTCTCCCCCCATAACTGAGTACCTTGGTCTGCCAACCTCTAATTCTGGATATCACTTTGGACACCATACCAGTAAAGTATATGATCCTTTGACCTCCAATGTATAAGGGGCATCCCAAGTAAGTAATAGGGCCATGAGTAATTTTGAAGCCAGTGGTAGAAGTGACCCTTTCAATGATCTCAGGATCAGTATTCAGGGGGATCAAGCACTGACTCTTTTGTGTGTTAATTAGCTGGCCTGATGTCTGTTCATACACTTCCAGAGTCTTCATGATCAGCTTGAGAGAGTATCTACATGTTGAAGTGAAAATGATTATATCATCAGCAAAACTCAAATGATTAATCAATGGACCTTTCTTCTCCATGTGGAAACCTTTGTACAAATAGTGTTGAAGAAGGTTATTGAGCAGTCTTGAGAGTACCTCAGCACCTAAAATAAATAGGGCTGGGGATAGTGGATCTCCCTGTTTGAGGCCTCTTGTAGAATGGAAAAAACCATGCCTACCTCCATTCACAATAACTGAGTACCAGTTGTTAGCCATAAGCCTCCAAACCATATCAATAAATATTTCTCCAAATCCAAACCTTCTCATGACTAGACATATAAATGACCAAGACACCCTGTCATAGGCTTTGGCCATGTCTAATTTGATCACCACATTATCTCCCAGCTTTGGTTTTTTAATGCTATGAATAATTTCCTGTGCCAACATAATGTTTTCAGAAATACTTCTTCCCTTAACAAAACCTGATTGATTTTCAGAGATTAGTTGAGGGAGAATAGGAGCAAGTCTGAGACAAAGAATTTTAGAAATAACTTTATTAGTGAAGTTACTTAGTGCAATAGGCCTGAAGTCTGATAACTTATTGGGATGATCTACTTTTGGGAGTAGGACCAAACAAGCATGTGAGATGAACTTAGGAAGAGAATGCCCACAGAAAAAGTATTTCACCAAATTGAACAAGTCTTCACTGATGATATTCCAGCAAGTTTGGAAGAACTTGCCATTAAAACCATCAGGACCTGCAGCAGCTGCATCACTGAGGGAAAATACAGCTTCTTTCAGCTCCTCTTTAGTAGGCATAGTATTAAGGGACTGGTTTTGCTGATCTGTGATGGTGTTGGGAATGCAACTGAGGATATCTTCATTGATAACATCATTCTTACCAGTAAAGATCTTCTCAAAAAAGTCACATGCAGCAGTAGCTATATTCTGATCACCTTGAATAATATTATCCTGCTCATCAGTAATCTGATGGATGAATAATCTTCTTCTCCTTCCTCTTATAATAGCATGAAAGTACTTGGAATTGGCATCTCCCTCCTTAAACCACTGAAGCTGAGTTTTTTGTTTAAGGATGGATTGTTCAGTTTTCAAGTATTTAATGTACTGAGCATTTACATGATTCAACTTGATCTTGTTATCTTCAGACTTGTCCTGGATGAGAGCATCTTCTGCTTGCTTTACCTTCTCTTCAAACTCTTTGACAGCTTCAAAAATGTCCCCATACTGTTGCCTTGACCATCTACTAAGGGTGTTAGCCACCCTCTTAAGTTTCAACTGGAATATTCTCATTGGATTACCTTCTACTGGTCTTTTCCAGCAGTCTCCAACAGTATCTAGAAAGGTCCCATTCTCCACCCAACAGTTAAGGAACTTGAAATATTTGATAGGAGTAGTGTGAGCCTCCTTGCATTCCAGTAGAAGGGGGCAGTGATCTGAACCTGTAGAAGCCAGATGAGACACAGTAGTCATAGGCATCATCTCTAACCACCTATCATTCACCATGGCCCTGTCCAGTCTCTTCCAAATTCTAACCTCCATGTCCCTGTTGTTGCACCATGTAAACATCTGCCCATTGAAACCCAAATCAGTAAGACCACATGCCTCAATTACACTTATGAACTCAAGACTTTTCTTCATATTGTAAGGTTGTCCTCCTAGCTTTTCATCAACATCAGTGATCACATTAAAGTCTCCAATAATGCACCATGGTTTGTCTGTGTCAGCATACTGCAACATCTTATCCCAAAGAGTTCTTCTCATATAATCCTTACACTTGGCATAGACAAATGTAATAATATGAGAGTTTGGATTGGCCACATGTTTGATTTCACATGTAACCTGCTGTTCATCTTGGTCTACAATGGAGCAGTCCACATCCTTGGTCCAAAATAACCATATCTTGTTATTGGGGTTGTGTATGGCACTGTCCATTCCCAACTGAATTCTGTAATGGTTGAGCTGGGAATGGTTAGCAAATGGTTCAAGTATTGTCAACATAGATAATTTGTGATAATCCTTGAGTTGTTGGAGTCTATCCAAGGCACCTTGAGTATCAATACTCCTTGCATTCCAGCATATTGTATTCATCATCAAAGTTTAATGGATTTGGACCTTGTGTTGATGCTACTCTTACTAGCAGCATTATCTGAACTGGTAGAGTTCTCTTGCTTCTTTTTTTTCCTCTTACCCTGCTGACCCCTGGGTGATAGGCCCTGCTTCAAGTTTGGAATATCGATCAAGGGGTCAAAACCTGCGAGAAAATGGTCGCAGTGGATTTTTAGGACACGTAGATCGGAAGAAAGATTTTTGAAGAAACCACAAAATGGTGTGGTCTGCGACAGGACCACATCGCAGACCTGGGACAGTTTATCGGCCAAGTTGACCGCGACAGGTCCACGTTGCAGACCTGGGAAGGTTTCCTGGCTAAATTTCATTTCCTTTTTTAGGGACGTTTTACACTTTTCCAAAATTATTAGTTAATTAACCTAGACGTTTTTAGGACCTAATTCAACTCTATAAATTAACCTAAACCTCTAATTCTATTCATTCTTCTACGATTCATCTATCAAATATTTCTCTCTCTATAAAAAGGCTCTCAATGGTTTCCATTTAAGACTTCAAGTAAATTCACTCAATTTCTCCATCAAAACTCTCAAATTCTTCCAAATTAATTGGTGTTCTCACTCAAGGTATGTGGTATTGATTCATGGATCCTTTCATCCATAAAGCCCAATTAATTTCTCAAAGTTTTCTATCAAATTAAAGTATGGTATTTTATGGATTTTGTGATCTCCATCTCAATTGCATGAATTTTGATTTAAAGCATGATCATAAGTCTATTTTGATATAAATTAATGATTATTGAATTAAATTAAAGAGTTTTTCCATAAATTCTCCTATTTTGATTTCTAGAATTCATGATGTAAATTATGAGTATTTTGATTTATACTTCTAAAGGATATTATCTATATGAATTATGTATGGGCTAATATAAAATTTATGATCATGCATGTTTTCAAGTCAATTTTATGATTTTCAAGTAAATCGATCATGCATTCATGTCGTACCCTAATTTCAAGTATAAGCTAGGATCATGAATTTTCAAGTTATATTCTATGAGAAGATTTATTTAATGATTTCAAAGGTATTATTATGAATCTCATTCAAATTGATTATGCATCCAAGTTTTACCCTAATTTCCAAGTATGAATTATGTCTATGTATGTATGATTTGTAATGTTGAAGGACAATCCTCGCATTTCACTTATGTTATAAAAATGAGGTACTCTATGATTTTAAGCCTATGATCATGACTATGATATATAAAATTTATGATCTTATGTTATGTATGTATTCTATGGGATTTGACTTAGCACCGAATGTGGATTTGAGGTGGGGGTTCAAAGCAAGGGGTTCTTATATAAAGTCTGTTATCTCATAACTATGTGCCACCGTAGGATTGCTTTTATGGCCTAGCTAGTGGATCCACAAATAGCACATGTTCATGGTTAGGAGTCTACCTTGGCAAAGTAGCCTCCTCCTTCTCGATGTGGGTATCATCGGATACCATGTTATAGCTCGCATGGTCTTATTATCGGTTATGGTTCCTATTCCACATATGTAAGTTTTTTTATATTTTAAATGACTAATCCTATCTTTTAATTTACATGATACTCTTATGGTTATTATGCATTGATCTTTCTTAAAGACTACTTATGATTTCCGACTATTTCTCCTAACATGTTAATTTAAATGGTTATTGTTACAAATATGGTTTCTCATGCATTGCATTGCCCCACATACTTAGTACATTCCAACGTACTAATGCATACTTTTTGCCTACATTGTCTCATAATGTAGGGGTTGAGGTTGAAGATCCTAATTGTCCATGTAACTAGTAGGCATTCCTATTCGAAGGTGTTGTGGTGAGTCCTCATTGACCGGGGACTAGTTTCAAGTTACTGTTTTCTTGTCAAAAGACTTTTGCTTATGTTGTGTATTGAGGGTGAGCTAAGGATATGTCTTAGCCCCTGCCCATACTCATGTTTAGAGGCATCTCGTTAGACATATGTTTGAGTCTGTGTTGTCATAAGACATTTTCAAATTTCTATTCATGGTTTTAGACTCTCTTATGATGTTTCTGCTTTTATATTTCACCTTATGTATGCTTATGATATGTACAAAAGGCTTGGTTGGAGCCCTTCGGGGTTTCGATCACCGTGTTACGACTAGGCCCTAGGTCGGGTCGTGACAACAGAACTTTCAAAAGAAGTTCAAAATAAAAGATCTAAGGGAACTAAAGTTCTTTCTGGGAATTGAGATTTCTAGATCTGACGAAGGCATACTAATGTCACATAGGAAGTTTGCATTAGAACTAATATTTTAGTATGGCTTGGGGGGGCGAAACTTGCCTACACTCCATTAGAGATAAATCAAAAGTTCACATCTGTTAAGTATGATGAGCACATCAAAAGTAGAATTGCAGAAGATGACAACATCCTCACAGATTCTACAAAGTATTAAATACTAGTTGGAAGACTTGTATATCTTACCATGACAAGACTAGACATTGCATTTTCAATATAAGTATTGAGTCAATACATGCAATGTCATAAGCAATCACATATGGAGGTCGTTCTAAAGGTGGTTAGATACATCAAAGAAGCATTTGGTTTAGGCCTATTGATGCCAGCAGGAGATACTACCAAACTCACAGCTTATTGTGACTCTGACTGGGATCATGCTTGAAAACTAGAAAGTCAGTTACAAGCTATTTGATAAATTTTGGAGGAGGACTCATTTCTTGGAAGTCAAAGAAGTAAGAGACAGTATCAAGAAGTTCAGCAGAAGCAGAGTTCAGAAGCATGGATGCATGTGCAACTGAAATAACTTGGTTGATAGGACTATACAATCAGTGTGAATATGATACGTGACAGCAAGGTAGCTGTTCAAATTGCAGCTAATTCCATTTTTCATGAGAGAACAAAATACATCGATATTGATTCTCACTTTGTTAGAGAAAGAATTTATCAAGGAATGTTGAAGATTGAACACATAAACACTAAAGACCAGCTAGCTGATCTACTCACTAAGAGTCTAGAAAAGATGCAACACAATCTGTTGTTGAGTAAACTTGAAATAAAGAATGTTTTTAAACCATAAGCTTGAGGGGGAGTGTTGACCAATGTAGGAGGTTAACAAGTTATATGGTGTGGTTAGTTAAGTGATGTAAATTAGTTAATTAGGAGATGTCCAGGTGGCAATAATCAGTAGTCGGTTAATGATTTTTATGTATAGGTGATTAGCTAGTGTAATAGTTAGTTGAGCAAATTCAATGTAACAGAAAAGCTCAACTCACAAAATATCTAGATCAGTTTCTCTCTTCCTTCTTTCTCTTCCTTCTTCTTCCTCCATCTCCTCTGTAAATCTATCAAAGTTCATTCTCCATTAATGGAATTATCAACTTTACTTAATTCTTTCGCGTAAAAATAGTTATCCAAAACTATGCTACAATTATTTCACTACTATTTTACGAGAAAATGTATTCCATGAATCAACATAAGAGTTACTATATTCTTTCGTGTTAAATTAGTTATTCAAAACTTTTCTATAATTATCTTTTTGGGGCCTTTTTTTTTGGAAGCTAAACTTTGCTATAATTATATCGCTACTATTTAATGCATTTTCAGACTCGATATACGCATGTAATGCATGTGCGGTGAGATACAACTATATTTGGATGTCTTTATTGGTTCGGGCAAATAAATGACTTAGGACCATCCACATTCACCATTTGCAGAAAAATCAACAGTATTCATTCATGTAAATAAAGTTATTTAATACTGAGCTTAAATGGTATACAATAATTTTTTATTTCCAGACAAGTCATACATGTGCAACGCATGCGCAGAGAAACTAGTATATATATATAGAGAGAGAGAGAGCTATTAAAATGGGTTGGCCCAACCAAATCCAACCCTAAAGGGCTAGCGAGTTAAATGAGTTAGGACGAACTAACTCTTTTAACTAAATGTCTATAAAATAGCAATCCAACCCAGCCCTAAGAGGGCTACGGGTTGGGACGGATTAGCCCTTCAATCAAAAGATGAACAATATTAGCCTCTTAAAAAGACTATCGAGCATTGATCAACATAACCCCAAAACAACATATCTAGTGAAATCACACAAGAGGGAAAAAATTCACATAACACCAATACGTAAAAAATTCACATGTCCATTAGTTCCACACACTTTAGTGGAATACTTACAAAATAATAGAACATGCAAGATACAATAGTTAACAATCATAAGATTCATCATAACAACATGCATTACATGATCATTTTTTCATACACTAGACAAGAAAGGAGAAACAAGAAATTAGGCATAAACACAAAAGTAAAAGAGGTCAAAGATTCATAGTTATAATCATTTCAATTGCCTAGTTGCTGAAGATTTGATAAAATAAAATACTACTTAAAATATATATAATAAATATTTTAAAAATTCATGACCCATGGCCAGCCTCGGAGGCTCGTGGGTTGAGCCCTTGAGGCTGACAGGTCAAATGAAACTGGGCTAAAAAGCCTTGTTTCTAAATGAGCTGAAAAAATTTAGCCCAATCCTACTTAATTCAAGGATTGGATTGGATCGGCCTCGCAGGCTATGCCCATTTTGACAGCTATATATATATATATATATATATATAAAGTAACTTTCAGCAAGTATAATGTATAAAAAATTTACCCAAAAATGCAATTTTTTTATAAGTTCAATCCAAAATCCAATCTGTAATTCAAGAATCCAAAAAAATCGAATCGAAGTTTGGATTCCAGTTATTCCATAACAATTGTCTGCCCTAATTCTATTAACGATAGTTTTTCCATAGATAGAAAGCACAATCTGCAGGGTGTTTACTCCAGAGGCAATAGGAACTTTCAAGCCCTTGGTTTTCTTTGTTTCATGTGATTTCCCTTTTTCGTGCATAGTGGTCACGTTAAGTCTCAATGGTGTAGAAAGGGACTCAATGTCTTTAGGCCACAAGAAGGCACCCAATAGCAAAGAGAGCACAATTCAATCTAATGTATCAAATTAAACTCAGTGGCCTGTTTATTACTACTACAAGTTGAGATTAATTATGTGAAAAGAAAAACTCAATACTATCTAAAAGACAATATCCAAGTCCAACCAATTCGCCAGTATTTTAGTACAATTTGGTGTAAGCATCAAATGCCAGAGTTTTTGCTATATAACTGTTTAGTAGACGATCAGAAACCTGAAATGGAAAAAACGAAACTTCGGCCAAACTACCTTCTCACCTGGACAAAAATTCTGGCAATTTTCTCTAGTATTTTATCAATGACGAATTGCCTGATTGATAGAAGTAAAACTAAGATTACAACAACAAACCCAAAGTTCTGAAGAGGAAGAAAGAATTTATCTTTCTCTTCTTTCTTCGTTGAAGAGCTCCTAACGTGTTTCCAACATCTTTGATGTGCTTGGCTGGAGGGTTCACACCCTTCCTGACAAATAAAGCAATAAAGAAGCCTTCCTTGTCCTCTACGAGATCGGTTCTCAGCACATGTTGAGCTGTGTAAAAAATAAAAATAAACATATGCAACTGAAGAAGTTCAACTGATGAAGAACCACAAGGGGCTAACTTAGATATTTAAGAGGAGCATTGGGAAGGAAGGACGAGAGTGTATCAGTCCAAAACAGGAAGCTAGTTTCAAAATGGAACTGAGTTATTGTTCTTCAGGATGGTACTGTATGTATTTACAGACATCTTCTGTGGCTGGCTTTGTGAAGATAAATGACGCTTAACTTCTAAAAGAATATAATCGCAACAGTTTCAGTAAACCAACCAGATCTAGCTTAGACTATAAGCAATTGAACACGAAAATATATGATGCCTGGAAATGCTTATTAGAGCACTTTAAAACTGTAAGAACAATATTCTTTCTTTCACTGTGCTCTTTCTTTATTTGTCTAGTTTGACCAACTTTTGGGAGGCAGTTTGATAATAAGGACTAGGGTCAAGTAGGCACCCATAAAGGAAGCTTGTGAGATATGATCACTTACATCCATCAAAAATTGGATGACCTCGGCGAGGCCATTGGGGAAAGATGGTTGTCAGTTCAAAACCATAAGAAGAAGCAAGAGGCAGAACAGATCTGATGACATCTTCATTCTCAACTTGGTTAATAGAACATGTGCTGTAAACAATTCTCTCAACAGCTGGAACTACATCAAGATGAGACGGTAAATTGATCAGTCGCATGCACAAACATACATGAATTTGCCATTTGTGGTAAAAAAAAAAAAAAAAAAAACAAACAAATTAGAAACAATGTCACAAATCTCACAAGATAATGCATGTTCCAAAGCCTTTCTCTGGAAAGCAGCGAGCTTTTGTAGTCTATTTACATCAGAGTCTGCAAAGTTTTTTTCAGAACAATAGATTAAAAGGAGATAAGTAAAGGGTTTGGTTACACAAAGGATATGGAAATGAATACACAAAGAGCAAAGTCACCTGCAGTATATGAGGGGAGCAGGTGATCTAATCTATCAACAGCAGTCCCAGATCCTGAACATGATGGATCTAACAGTATTGCTTGAACCTGGTGGTCGGTTATGTGTTAAATAAAGGGATTCCATTCAAAAATCCAAACAGAAAACAGAGGGTTACAAAGTTCAAACCATGCTTGCTGAAAATGTGAACTGGCTACTTACTTTTTTGTAAAAATTGTCACCAGTCTGGAAAACTAATTAGAGTGCAGTCCAGAATTACCCCTGATCAAATATCTATCTTCATGGTTATACCAGCACTGACTGATATTCTGTTTGTTTTTCACACTGTCCAGAAACAGGAAGGATTGTCTCTTTTTTATGCTTGTTCTGGATACACTCAAATCATATGCCTATATATAAGTGTTTCTTCAACAAATTAACAATGAAGAATCAAAGGCTTTGTCATATTCAATCAAAGTGTTACCAACTCATAGTTGAGGAGAGATTGCCCTCTTCTCCAGTCTGTTATCTATTGTATCAGAGAATCATTTGATACAAAAAATGGATCATGTACATAAAACTAACAAGCTTTACAAATTTATTTTTCCCTATCAATCACGTTTGTGAAATAGGTCAACTGATTACTTTATTCCAGTGTTGCAAGTTAAATAGATTGATTAACTGGACAGAAAGTAATAGATTCCATTTAGTAAGTTGATAACATCTAACAATCAACATATCATTCCCCAAAAAATGTCTTCTATGTTTACCTTTGAGTACGCTGGATCCTCAGGACTTATGTTTAAGAAATCCTCATTCTTGACTTCCACGTCTTAGGACAAGTTAAGTTATTGAGGCATATTCCAACAACAATGAAACAAAAACCAATTAGACAAATTATTATATAACTAACTGGTTTTAGGAATTACTTGAAATTGGGAATTGAAACAGCTAAAGATATCTACAATTCCAAAAGCCATATTTCCTCAAAAATAAACTTCAGACACCTAATGCAGAGAGGTGTTTATGGTATTACAAGTCAAAACGCCGTATAGAAACTAATAACTCCATCCAGTTTGAGTGAAAAATTGCGAGATTACTGGAATTACTTGAAGATGGGATAATTTAAACAAAAACAAGGATCCACAGTTTAGGGCTTCCAATACACTTTTGGTATATGTCCATCTAGAAATCAAGTGATGGTTAAATTTGCTCTCAATCAATCTTATGTTAGAAGGTGGATAGGATACCAAAAAGCTATTAAAAGGATACTAGTCGCTCCAGCCAGTTCAACAGTGTCCTTCAGACGTTTAACCCTTTCTTTATTAAGTTCACAAGCTATTATCTTTCCATTTCCCTTCATAAGAGCAGCTAGATGAACAGTTTTGTTCCCTGGTGCCGCACATGCATCGATGACCTTCACAAGATATTAAACAACCATGAACAACAACCAAGTGGAAAATGAAAATCTAGAGAACCTAACTACTCTTTTTCCATGTAATTACCTCCCATCTCGGTTTAGGCCCAAGAGCAACTGCAATCATGGAACTTGCCTTACCCTATTGGAACCAGGGACATTAATAGCATGTCAATGCAAGCTAGAATAGAACCCAAAAGAGGGGAAAGGGTTGCATAACAAGAAACTCCTTCATTGTATTCACATCAAAATTCCATTCTAAGAAAAGAAAGAGAATCTTGCACCTGCAGAAAGACACTTCCACTTTTCACCAAAGGATGATCATGCAGGTCAGTCCTTGGGGGGAAAATCAACAGGTCAGGAACCATTGCATCCTGACAAACCTATCCAATGTCCGAAAAATAAACATAAATAAACTTTATAATAACGAGAATACAGCACCAATAAGAAAGTAAAACGGCATTCTATCTTTATTCTTGACCGATTAATCGGTTCTTCAAAAAAATCTATCAGACCGTGGAGAATGATTTGATCAATGAATATTTGATTGTTTCTTCAATGCTGAATTGATTCACACTAGTTCTTCAATCTTTTGTAGAAATAAGGACACAAATACAGCAAAATGATATCATTGAATTGACAAACATGAAAAGTTTGTGTACTACATACTTTAAAGTATACCAATCTCCAGTAGTTAGTATCTTTAAGTATGCCTTCTACCTCCATACCCCTAAGTGAGGTTCGTTCATCAATTATCAATTGAGAAGCCACTCTTCAAATTCTAGAACAGCTGGAATCACCCCCACCCCCCTCCTCCTTTTCTTCTGAAAGGAAATTTCTTAACTGTAGGACCTCAATATGTTAAAATTTCACCTTTCATCTCAATATTCTAAACAAAACATATACGTCCACCAGAGGACTATCATACCTCCAATACAATGAATAAAAAATCTATAAACTAGTCAGGCAAACAATTCATTAGAGGAAGTACTGCAAAGATTAAGTACAGCAAAGATGATCGTCGGGATCAGATTTTGGTGTAGGATGTTTTGACACAAGGAATTACCTCTGATACATCTTCCACCTATATTCTACCAAGTCAAAATGACACTAAAGTTACTTCAAATTATTTAGGAAGTGCAAAATAACTGCTGCATCTAAGGGTTATATCATACCTCATACTGTTTCTTAAATTCGACCAGGGCAGATTCTACGTCCATCTTCAGAGTATTAACACGAGCATAACGAGGTTTCGGAAGGTCTGCAATGAAAATATAAAACAAGATTCTAGTGACACATCTGAGACTGCTTTTTCTGATCCATATAATAAATACACCAAGTGTAATCCAACACAACTTAGAATATAGACACTTTTCCATCTATTTTTGATGAAGAAAGGATCTTCTCAGTTCAATTATATTTAAAAAGTCTGTTGACAAGTTTGCACTATGTATGTCCCATTGTTGAATCCATAAAGATAACCACCATTAACAGACTAGGAGTCGAACCACGTACCAGAAATCTTATAAGAAGTCATCAAATCTGAGACATGTTTTACTTTCTTTCGCACTAAAAGCTTGGCAAGAGCTGCCTGCAACACATCCTTTTTCTGCAGAAGAAACTTCTCTGCATCACCAGCTAACAAAGCCTCCTGTATAAGATGAAACAATCCCCATAAGCAAGAGCTCAAAGCAATGAAACCCACTGGGGATGCATATTGACAAATACCTGGCCAAAAAGGATGTCATACAAGATTATATACATTAATTCTTCTTGCCTCTGCAACAACATTAGCAGCAAAATTAGTGCATAATTGAATTAAAGAGAATTAAAATTCCAGTCAAGATATTCCGGAAGTTTGTATCTTGACTACGTCCAAACCATTCTATAGATTACCGTAATGTATTGCTATATGTTACTAACATTTTTCCTTCCAAAACACTGGCAAAGTTCCATAACAAAATCTCGGATTTCCCGATTGCTGCTTACAGTTTATATGGATGTTTCATATTCAATAATTCATTCATTACTTTTGTGCAGACAAATCCAAACTATTACACACCAAAGATGTCTATCCAACATGTAAAATAGTTGATGTAAACAGGATTACGGGTTATGTTAAGACCATAGTACTTCAGGAAAGCAAGTGAAAGATGAGTAAGGAGAAACTAGCTTACCTAGGTGGTTGGCAGTAGAAACATTTAACTGAGCCTACAGTTAAAAAGGAAATTAAAGAATAATAAGAACTCTCCTATGCTTTTGAAAATTGAGTCGAGCTGCTTGCCTGGTACACTGGATTATTTGAAGCACAAACACCATAATTTACTTGTTAGTTCATATTCATGTTAAAACTGTTGTTCTTGGGATTGTGAAATATCAATAAGCAGCACGCAAGAAACAAGTTTATTTTGACATGAACAAAAAGTTTAGAGGTTTCCAAGATAAACTTGAAAATGGCATTGATCACTAAGAAAAGATTATAATTGACTACTTATGCCACACAGATAAAATCATTAATTATTTGGAAAATTTATGCAACTTATGCTCTTCCCAGAAAGGCATCAGAAAGCTATTTAGATTGGATAACCTATGTCGACTTGATATTTCGGAGATGTTGGCACTTTTGGCACCTGCCGTCTGTCGATAACTTTATTTTATTTAATCAACATAAGATGATGAAATATAATTAACTATGAAAAAAATTGAAAAACAAAATAACAGAAGACATACAAATGAGGAACAGGTATGCATGCGTCGAACACGGGCTATTCAGAATATTACTCGAAAAGAGAGAAAACGGAAAAGAGGAAGATCTTCAAGTAAAACAACAACAACAACACGCCAAGTGTAATCCCACAAGTGGGGTCTGGGGAGGCTAGGATGTAAGCAGACCTTACCCCTGCCTGTTGGGTAGGTAACAAGAATTTCTCATGTTCAACAGTTAAATCCCTATACTATGCAATGAGAGAAATCAAAGTACCAAACTCTAACAATCAATGAAAATTCAGAAGTTGAAAATATTCCTAACCTTCCACTTGCTACTCAGCACATTGGCAGTGTGAAAGACATCCTTGATAACGGGAAGATCTGCAACAAGGAAGAATCCAGAACATTTGCAATTATGAAGCCAAGGGATGGACCTTTTCCGTAGATATGGAGATAGCATGATTTTGAGTCACTGAGTTACTATCAGTGCTTTTAAAAGAAAAAAGGCACAAAAAGCTTAAACTAGTAGTGAAATCGTTTGAACCATCAAAGTTGAAAAAAGATATGAGGACTTTTGAAACTAGTAGTCTTAAACAACGTCATAATATATGTGTGGCTATAAAGCTTCCGAAACTTCTGGCCTTAAACATATCATAACTTTTGTGTGGGTATAAAAGCTTCACATTAAGGTCTTTTAGAATATTGTTAACTGTTATGGGTAAAATGAAAAGTGTAAAGTTTCTAGTTTTCAAATATATAAATGTGTCACTCTTTTTGAAATGGACTAAGTGTCACATAAACTGGAATGGATGGAATAATAATGATAATAATCCAACTCCTCAAAGTTAAGATTCAAAAGAACCGGCCGTTTATTGTTGAGATCACTTTGTGCATCATTGTTTCAAGTGCACACTTCTCTGAAACACATGTCTTTACTCATAAATTGAAAACCCTTCGCTTCGCATTGCTCCATCAACTTAAGCTTTTAATAGCACATTTTGATACTTAAGCTATTTAAAAAAGTAAATAGACTCCGATATGTTATGGTAAAGTCCTTGAGATTTCAAAATTCAAAAGACTACTTTGCGCTACTTACGTACATGTACTAGTGATTGTTTGATAAGATCACAAAGAAAAAAACCGAAAACAATTACTAAAATAAACCTCCAAGAGACAAGCTATGAATCATATATTCACTAGCACTTAGCAGCTGGAAATTTGGTAAAAGCCCTTCAGCAAATTGCCTAATTATTAACTGTATTCACTCTTCTTTTAGCTCCCTAGATTCATCTCGATTACTTGCCCGTCAAACAACTTTATTTTTCTCTTAAACTCCATATCTAGTCAAATACTATAAGAAAACAGGATTTTCAAAAATAAACAAGGCATACGCTCTAACAAGTATTATTCTGTGGGTGAACTTACATTTGAGTGTTTGACAAACCAAAGCATAAGTAGCTCTTTTGTTCCTCACAGAGGGACTATACACCAGCGACTTGATGGACCCAACGGCTCGGCGCCGGGCGTCTCCTTGTAGAATAGTTCGCAAAACCTTTGCAGCTTCTCTGCGTGCAAAGATCCCTGAGCGCTCGGCGCTGCTCAGACGCTTCTGGTTCGGCTTCTTCGCCGCCGGTTTGGTATCCCCTTGCGCCTTCTTCCGCGACATAGTTTCGAGTCTCCGGCTGGTCACTGTGTAGAGTGAAGAAAGAAACTGTTAATGGGCTTTGGGCTAAATGTTCTGGGGACAATTAAGCTAAATGAACCATCCGTCATAAATCATTAGCTAAAATAATTCAATTATCAATGTTTTCCAAAAAATGGTCCTTACTCATTCGGTACTTTTCAATTACAAGTAAAGTGCAATTCACGCTTCCTCCTATGTCTTCTTTGGTCTTCTTCTTCTCGCCATTAGTGGCCTCTTGTTCCTTATTTCTCATATTCAAAGATTGACTTGCCGTAAACATGAATTATTTGAGTAAATAATATATTAAAATATTTAAAATATTAAAAAAAGTTCATATCTAAATTTTGGGATTGTTTAGAGAAGATTTAAGTTGATTTGAGATTGAAAAATAATGAGTTTGTAATGTATAATTTATTGTATCAATAATGTATATACATCTCTAATATATAGTTATACATTATCTATACACGAATATATATTATTTATATGATATGGATACATTATATATACCTATCGATATATTACATACATATGACTATTTTGTTGAAAATAATTTTTGTTGCATATACATATATTGCTAATTTTTAGCTATTTTTTGTGTAAATAAAAATTTGGTTATAATTGGTGCAAATAAAACTATTTTATTTATATTTATGAAATTTATTCGCTATTTGATTCAGAATAACATGGATTCGCGATGTTTTTACATGATATTTTAGAATTTAGCCAGTGTTTTAAATGTTTGGACAAACATATCCTATTTTGTTGGTGGGTTTCTTGTATAAGTAACAAAATCTCTTTTCAACAAAATGGTCATATGTACATATAATGTATCAATATTATATAAATAGTATATAGTTATATATATAATGTATAATTATGTAACATAATGTATATAAATCTAGATACATTGTTTTAACAATATATATATATATATATATATATATATATATATATATATATACACATCAATATACTGTTGTTTGTATAATATTTATATATAGATTTTTTCTTAGTCTTGACCAACTCTAATTTCCTCTAAAGAATCCTAAATTTTAGATATGAGTTTCTCTCAATTTTTCGAGTACTTTGATGTATTATTAACTCGAAATAATTCACGTTTACGTCACGTCGAATTTTAAAATCAGCATTTATATTATTTTCCTTTGGAAGCGAATCACAAATTCTTAGAGCAACTCGGTGTCTCCTTGAGATCCGAGTGCTTGATGGGAATGTCGTCAGTTTTGTTGCATCTGAAAAGTCGAGTTTGGTCTAGTTGAGCATTGACTTAGAGTCCTAGGACCTTAGTTTTTCGTTTTGGGAAAATAGGTCTAAAAGTTGAATTTTAGGTCAGAAAGGGGTCCGGGAGGGTAATTTCGTCATCACGGCCCATTTCGGAAATTTGACGATTCCATTGAGTATGGAATGTCAAATTCAGTGTGGTAGCATATGGTTTATTTTTATCGAACTCCAAACGAATCTCGAGAATTTGATCGGAGGCATTTTTGAGTTGGTGTTTCTATTATTTTCTGCTATCTGGAGTGGTGCCTGCTTAATGGTTCTTCACAATCACGACCGTGCAATGAGTTGTCCTTGAGGGAGTACTTCGCGATCGCGGAGAGGTCGTCATGTTCCTGATGCACAATGTCCTTGTGCTTCGCAATCGCAGACAGACATCTCGCGTCCATGATAGTCTATAACCTTGTGCTTCGCGATCATGAGATTTAGTGGCCCGTGATCGCGATGAGTAATTTGGCGTCCTTGAATAGTAACTTCGAGAAATAGACCCTTTTCCAAATTCCACCATTTTCACTTGTTTGGAGCATTGGGGGAGATGATTTTGAGTCAATCTTTTGTGGATTTTCGCTTGGGTAAATTCATTTAACATTCCTAATTCGTTACCTATCAATTTTATCTTCTTAAATCATTGTAAAATCAAAGTTTCAAATGAATTTTGGGGTTTACTCCTAAGCTTTAATATCGGATTTCATTGATTTTTAGACGATTTCTTGAGAAATTTTAATGGGGTGTTCAACCACAAACTCCCCTTGATGTATAAAATATGTTTTAAAAATAAAATTTTAAATTCACCCTTTTTGATTTGGAGCAATTTTTGGACGATTTTGACCTTGATTCTAAAACCTAGCAATATGGTATTATTAGTCTCCTTTGATGAAATCTTATCATTCTTGATAGTGGGCAATCGTTTCAGAGTCGATATTAGTCAGTTGAGCTCCGGTTAGAGTGTTCGTGCGAAGTTTCAGCATTCGAGGTATGTTTGGCAATTCTTCTTTGAGACTCGAATTGGGTAATTAGAAATCGTATGTTATAGACTTTGTGAAGGGTGTAACATGATTTAGGACTGTTAATTTATTTTATGATGCTCGTGTGGGGGCTTATTTGTGTTGTTTAGCCCATGTGAGGAGCCTTATTTACTATCTTATTTGCTTTGAGAGCATGTGATTCATGAGTTGCCTATGAAAGAGGTTTGAGCAAATTATTTGACTTTTAATGCCTGCCTTGAGTCGAGGGGGGGGTTGATCATACTTGAGTATTGAAACGTTTTCAAAAGGAGCAAACACTTATTTCAACATATTTCCTTCACATTACTATCTATTGAGGATGTATATCATGTTTAAGTTGAGTTTGAGAACTTTGAACCTTATATTACATGTTGAGTTGAATATTGCCTCCATACCATGTGTGTTTGATGCAGTCATCCTCATTCATCATATCATTAATTTTGGGGAATTGAGAACTGTGAAAATTCTTTTTGAGAAAGAAAATGTGACATTTTTTTATATTTTTGACCACGAGCTATGTGGTAATTTGATGAGATAATAAGATTGTGATTTGGTATATGTGTGTGTTTGATGCAGTCATCCTCATTCATCATATCATTAATTTTGGGGAATTGAGAACTGTGGAAATTCTTTTTGAAAAAGAAAATGTGACACTTTTTTATATTTTTGACCACGAGCTATGTGGTAATTTGATGAGATAATAAGATTGTGATTTGGTATATAGACTGTGAGTCCCCCATGGGTCCTTGTCTAGAAGCTTTAGCTCGACAGGTGTATATGACAGAATGTGTGATTCCACTGTACCACCACATCATTGCATCATCATATTGCATTGCATTGCATTTCTATTTGTACTACATGATCTACTTTCTTAGTTGTGATACTGAAATGTCTTTATGTGTTTACTTTATTTGCGTCATTCTATATAAATTAGCGGCACTGATGCCAGAATGGAACTTTTTTATGTGCAGATGGAAGTATTTCTTAGTTTATTTCATAGGTTTGATTAATTCCTTATACTCAGTCGGTCAAACCTACTAGGTACATGCAGGTTGTACTCACTCCTACTTCTGTTGTAATGATCCCGTTAGGTCATTTTGAGAATGAGTCCTCTCTTTTTCATAAAACACTCTTTAAGTAAAGTTAAATTGAAATGTTAGGACAATTTGGTAACTACGGTTATTAAGTTGACAGATAATTTTACATAAATAATTTAATTGATGGGCTAAACTGTTAATTTATTTAAATATTATATTGACTTAGCCTATATATTAAAATAGGTTAGTGGAAGATTATCATTTTTAATACTCAATTAAGTAGAAAAGAAACGAAAGAAGAAAAGGCTTATCGTGCGGCGACTACGAAACAAAGACATGATATTCTTCAGGTAAAAGTCCACCTGATGATTCCTCTTTTGTTTATTAATTCATGTGTATATATATTAGTGTAAAAGAGTATGACTATCTACTATTACTAAATGGTTAGAGTTAGTAGTTTTGGCATAATATTGACAAAAATTGGGTTAGATGTTGCTACTGCAACATGCCATCGGTGGAAGGCAGAAAAAGTCTTCAATCATTGACAATTAATGTCAAATGATTGAGACAAGTGGGTAGTGCAGGTCATAATTAAAAGTTAGGGAAGTTGGCACACTTACTACCATTGGTTTTCGTAACCAGTGTATTCTATTTTGGTTATTATTATTTTGTTATCAAATTATAAATTAAGTTTTGATATATTGAGATAGGTAATTAAATGTTAGGTGTATTATGTTTTATGAGTTTCATTAGATTTATGATACTGGGGATATTGGAACCTAACCCTAGGCTTAAAATTTAGAAAATATGAGAGTTGACATTTTATTTGACATCAACGTTGGAAACTTGATTATAGATTTTGGTGAGTTTTGGGTCTAGGCTAGACATATGATAATATGAGTGTTGTTAGTTTCAAAATCTTATTATGATTATTTATTTGACTAGATTACATTGATTTGGAGGCCCAAAGAAAAGGGAAGGCTCAAGTCCCGGAGTGATTGCTTGATTATTTGAGCCAAATAAACTTCTAAACCTCAGTTTAAGCTTATAGATGCTAGTATTTCCTTGTTATGTGCATTGGGGAGTAATGAGAATTGGACTGGGTTATTGACTGTATGATTTATCTTAAAAATGGAGATGAGGGGTATAAAATGTCAATGTAATGACGTGTATTAGTGTGATCGATGTGATGAGATTATTGACTTATTTTGGACATGTGAAGGGACTATAATGATATGAGATGTGAAAATTATTATTGATATCATGCTATTATTGTGACTTATATGAACCTTAATTGATTGTATTGGTTCTGATATATTGTGCTAAGACTGGAGAATGATATGAAATAAAAGAGTTGGGCCATACGCTCTGTAGCAAGTATTATGAAGCAAAGGAGTCGGGCCACACGCTCTGTGGCAAGATATGATATTGACGGGATGGGCCACACATTTCGTGGAAGGTTACATGGACAGGAATGTCCCCCATGGGTTCCGAACTATTATTCAGCGGATGTGTACTGATAGGACAGACATGCATCATTTCATTACATTGCATCACACCTTTTTGATATTTATAAATTCATGTTTACCCCTTATTTCTCTGTATATGCTGAAATTGACTTGATATTATTCACTTGATAAGACTATTGATGAGTATTTATGGACTGTATTATTATTATTGTGTAAAGTGTAGAGTTGAGCTGGTTTTATGTAGGTTGTAATTAAGGAGGTTCGGTTGGGATGACAAGAGTACTTGTATCTATTGAGCTTTGCTTAGTTTTAGTTATACACTTGCTGAGTACCATCTTGCTGGGTACTCACCCCTTGATTTTACACTTATTTAAATTGTGAGCCTGGATCTGCTTGATCTCCTAGTGTTTCCTATCATATTTGAGACTATCATTTGAGTGTCGAGTTTGCTGTTACATCCATCTAGCGGTCACCTCTTACTCTTTTATTATATTTTATTCCAATTCTAGAGACAAGCACATTGTGACTGTATTTTCTTTCGTACTTCGGTAATGTATTAGTGGCTTGTATACGTGACAATCAATCTTGGAGAAATTTGGGATTACTTACCTATTTTTGACTAAGTTAAACCTTGCTTTATTTTATTTACTTCCACATTTATTTATCGTTTGGTTTTAGGCTGACTTGTCTTGGTGGGTTGAGACGAGTTCAATCACACCCAACTTTGGGTCATGACATTTATGTTCCTTTTTTATGCAGATACTAGTCAGGGTGCCTCACATGGCAGCTGTTTGATCTAGTAGATTTTGCATATTCAGATTAGTGGTGAGATCCTGAAATCCGGATCGCCACTAGTCCTATTCTTCATTTTTCAGTCTTTTGTAGTATTGAGAGACTTGTGATGTATTTTCAGAATCAGACTTTGTATTAGATATTCTTTATGCTTATGACACCATGTTTTAGGATATTTTCGTTGTTGTCTTCATTTCCCTTTATATTTTGGCCTGATTTCCCCTTTGGGAGTCTCGTATGAGTTTTATTTTTAGGCTTACATATCAGATTGGGTATTGGGATGTGTGTCATCATGACCTCGATTTTTGAATCGTGAAAAGCATGTACAACGGAATTTGCAAGGGGCCCAAACAATTTAATAGAATGTTCGGGTATTAAGTAGTATCATACCCTTTAGTTAGGGTTTCTCCAAATATTTTGAGAAAAAATGATTCAATCTCGTCTGGCTCCCTATCATTGCATTTCACCGCACATGTGTAGTTGTCACATGCTCTTGTGGGTCTATTGTTCCATAAGGTATCTTAAATCTTTTGAATATCAATTTTGTAGTTGCACTTGGCAGGAATGACCACTGAACATATCTTCTTGAGTCTGAGCCTTTCATGGTGCATTTGGACCAATTGTGGTCTTTTTCTTCTTTTCCAAGTTCATTATTGCTTTCAGGTGATTTTTCGATCTAGCAAAGATTTTTGACAAAATGAATTCAACGATTATAATTTTGTCTTGATCATTATTGCTTTCATTATTTTGTATATGACCTTGTTGAGTCTCCTGGTCGTTTGTGGCTTGAGTTTCCCCTAATCAAATTTCATGGATAAATAATATTTTTTTTATTTTTAATGAACTACTCCCAAAATCTATGACCAAATTAAAGTTAAGTGTTTCCAACAAATTTCAGCCACACCTACTCAAAAATAATCATTAAAAATTCTTAGATTTCTTAGTGAAGTTTCGAATGATTCTTTAATTTCTTTTAACTTCGAATTCATAATATTTATAAGAAGAGGTAGTAAAACAAATGTTTCTATAAATTGACATTTAAAAGTAGGCTTTTTTACTTAAATATTAATGTGTTATATTGATTTAATTATAAATTATAATACTATTTTTATTCTTATCAAAAATAGCCTTACTTTTTTTAATCAAAAATAGTTGAATACATATATATACATTTCTAACACAGTTTTATATAATTTGAATAGTATTTGAATATTTAAAATTCAGGTATAATACACATTTAGCATCGTTAATAAGAGATAAAAATAAACAACAATTGCAATTCATTTTAATTCAATATATTATACATATTATATGCATGTTTCAATGTACGTGATAAATATATACTAAAAAATACAAATATATTATAAGCATTATTTATGAATTTCAAGCATTTTAATTCTATATAAATTAGTTTATGTTGTTAGATATGTATAATATTTTTTGTTGATTAACAATTATCGAATTCATAAGAATGTATAATATTGAATTCAAATTGTATTACATCTATCGTTTATATTTAATTCAATTTTAATATAACTTTAATAAAAATTTTCAGATCTTCACCTCTTCTTCTACGATAAATCATTGCCATCAAACCACTGCCAAACTACTATTAGCTTCAAATTACCACACAGTCCATCCACCCACAACACAATCACCAAACTCTCTTTTTCTCCATTTTTTTGGGTGCAAACAACAACTACAACACTGTACTCCACCATCTTCCGTCGTCCTTGTCTTCTTTGGCAAACTCATGATATCAGAGTGATAAATATCCAACACCACAACAATTCATGTCGATCATTGTCTCTTTATGGCTTCATTGAAGATGAACGTTGTTGGAGAGAGTTTTTTCGATCAAATTTGAATGCTAAAGGAGTTCTAACATAGAAAAAAATTAACGTGAAAGAGAAAAGGGAATAAGGACTGGCCATCATCGATTTTCATGGAACTCGCCAGAGCTTGTAGTTTTTAGTTGGAGTTTGATAGCTTTTTGATTTGATTGTCACATTATTTATTATTGGTGGTATTATGGAGGTGAGAACGGAAAATAAAAGTTGGGGTGGTTGTTGTTCATTATTATATTTGTCGGAGAAGCCATTTCTGATGAATTAGACGAAGAAGGAGAGAGGTGAGGAGAGCAATGGGGTGATTATAGCTATTAAAGGTAAGTATAGATAGTAAATTACAATTAAAAAAAATACTCCAAAAAGAATAATAATTAATCTAAAAGAATTTTTTTATGTAAAAATTTTCTTTAAAGTATATCTATTAATATGGGTCGGTGTAGTCCATTTGAAATTTGATGGACCAAGCTGGGCTAGCCCATTATTTGTATGGGATTTAAAACATCCAACTTAATTGATCACTATGTGGGTTGTGGGTCACATCGGGTTAACCCATTTTCTTAAAAAAATATTTGTTTATAATTTTTAAAATTTAAATTCTAATTTAAAATGCTAACATAAATATTTACAAGATAATATTACATGGTCTTACTAGTTACTAACCAAGTCTCAAATGTATCAACAAAATAATCCAAAGGATATTTATTATGTTTGGCTTCATTTGGTTATATGACTTCAATATGAAATCACTGTCATCCTATGCAAATATTTTCAATATAAATTCAAGAAAACGATCTTGTTAGACATAAATCTTCTGCAAAACTAAATAATTTTTGACATGATATCCACTCAAACTAAACAAAAATATTAATAAGCAAACTAAACATTTAATGAGTAACAATACAACTAGCTAATTAAAATACTAACATAATTTATTTCATAGAGCACCATAAAACACAAAAAGATGAGAATATTTCATCCATTAAAATGATGGCTTAAGTAAACTTTGAGTTTGGACTCTTATATTATTTTTAATATTCTATTTTCAATTAGTTTTTTATTTGGCACAGAGTCCGATTCAACCCACCTCACTCAAGCCTCATGGGACAGTGGTCTTACATGGATTAGGCTAAAAAAACTTCGTTCTTAAATTAGCTTCAAAATTATTGGGTTGGACCACCACAACAACCTTAGCCCATATTGACAACTCAAAATATGTGTAACTTATTTTTCTTACGTGAAAAGAATGAAACTACGAAAAAAAATTATATTTGCGGTTGTTGTCACTGCAAATTCTTTCTTGGTACTTGGCATCCGAATGCCAAATCAAATTTATTGGCTAATCGAGTGCAAATGTATTCTTAAAGTGGTAAATTTATGGCAATTCTCATTTTTATAACCACTTGACAGTCTAAACTCCCTACTCCAACTATTTCAGATTTACAATGTTTATTATTATTGAGCACTACTAAAAATCTATGTTTTACCGAAGACAAAAAAGGCAAAAGCCATCGATAATGATGTATTACCAACAAAAATTGAAGGAAAATATATGGTATGATGGAGATGATCAAGTTGGAATTATAAAATTGAAGGAGTTTATTCATTTATTTCGAGGGAGTCCATCAAATAACTAAATTTAAAGTAGAACAATTTTTTTAATTCATTTTCAAGAGTTGAACTCAAGACCTCTAGTTAAATATGAAAGAATCTTATCCATCCCATGGTGTCACTCAGGGATGGAATGTTAATGTAACACTCCAAAATATTCTAACTCAGATCAGCTCAGAAAAATAAAGAAAAGCCTTAAATTTTTCATGAAGTGTAGTTTTACGGATGTCATCTACGACCTATAGATGTAATCTCGGATCGTAGATGGGTTTGTGGAATCAAACTCTTGAAAGTTAGAAATTTAGTTTGACTTTCATGGACCACTATTTGGCCCGTAGAAGTATTTATGGATCGTAGATAACCCCGTGAAAGTAAAGTCCTGATGTAAGATCCTAGAAGTAGGAAGGTTGGAACCAAGGAGGAATTTTCCAAAATGTGGATTGACTTCATGTCCACGAGTCACTATACGACTCGTAGGAATAGGCCGTAGGGTGAGTCCTTGAACCTATTCAAAGGACCATTCTCAGGACAAATACTATGACTCATAGTCCTATCGACGAGTCATAAGGATGATTCATTGCAAAATATCAGAGACCCTCAAAATTTTCATGTTTTCATACCTGCAGGACGAGTCGGCTCGACGACCCATAATCACGATGATAAGTCTTAGAAACAACTTGTAGATGCAGCTTCAGAGATTCAAGACTTCAGTGATTTTTCGTAAGGAATCAAAATGACGATTTGTCAATGGACCTACAACTTGTAGGAGTAAACTTGTAGGGTCAAGTTCCATTTTAACGAAGGGTATTTGTGTCTTTTTTCAAGTTTGGTTCAATGAACCTAGACACTATTATGGCCTAGTTCAAGCCTATAAACACTCATCCCTTTAAATTCCCCTCCTATTTTAAATCATTCTTCAAAATTTTCCTAAGGCAAGACTAAGCAAATCCTCTCAAGGTTCTCCTACAATTTCAAGCTAGGATTTCAAGTTCATCAAGGTTTCTCTTCAATTCTATGTTGATTTCATCAAGGTATGTGGGGATTGATCCATAGGTTCCTTTCACCCAAGGAGTCCCAAGGTTTTCTCAAAAGATCTTTTGAATTTCAATTACTTTAACTTTAGTTTTGATGAATTTCGTTGGATTATTTCAATTACATTTTTAATTGTTATCAGTGATCATTACAAGCATGATTATACAAAAATTACATTATTTCAAGATGAATTACGAATTCCTACGAATTAAGCTATTTCAATCATGGTTATGAAGTTCAAAGATGAGTTTATATGAATTTTGATTATGAAGTTTCATGATTTTCAAATGAAAGCTTTTTTGAATGAAGTTGATATTTATGATTAGATGATGAAAGTTATAATGATGATTAATGATGATCGAAGAAAGTTATTATGGGGTGATAAGGACAATTCCCACAAAAGTTTGTGGATTCCTATGGATCACTAAAGTTAATGAGTTATTCTAATGATTATTTTAATGATGAAGTTAATGATGATACTTCTATATTTTAATGAATTTCATTGGGATATGTACTAAGCATCGAGAGGACTTGTAGGTGGGGTTTGGTCCAGTAACGTAGTTAGTTACCCAAGAGAATCCTAAATGTAACCTAAAGTACCAAACTATGTTGCCCTTATAGGTTGGCTTCATGGCTTAGCTAGTGGATCTACATATAGCTCACAAAGTTAAAGTTGATCTCACAGAGTCTACCTTGGCAAGTAGCCTCTCTCTTCTCGATGTGGAGTTATATCGGATTTAATGTTATAGATCGCATGGTCTTAAGATATTGGTTAAAGGTATTATCCCATATTCAAATTATATGCAAGGATGAAAAAGTTTAGTATGAAGTTTTATGACGCTTTCACCATAGTTTACATGATATTTCAAATGCTTTAAGTTTATTTCATGCTCATTATGTTGGTCATATATCTTATGTTATATTGATCACGCTCATTTACTTATTCATGCATACCTCACATATTTAGTACCTTCTATATAATAATACATATTTTACCTATATTGTCTCATAATGTAGGGAGGAATGATACTCACGCTCCTCACATTCATAGCTAGAGTTGGTTTAGTTCTCAAGAGTTGGTGAATCCTAATTCATTGAGGACATGACTTTTATTTCATGTTGTTATCTCAACTATCTTTCATGGTTTGGGTGAGCTAGGATCTTGTGCTAAGCCCCATCAAAGTCTAGTGTAGAAGCATGCTTAGACGTTAAAATTTGATGTAGTCCATTTTGGACATTGGGATTGAATTTACTTTTCTTTGACTTCTATGTTGAGGTGATTCTTCCATTTATCTTATTATGTTCTTTTATCTTATGTATGTGATGTATGCTAAGATGGCTTGGTTGAAATATTTTGAGTTTCGATCACTGTGTCACATTTAGGTCATAGGCTTGGATCGTGATAAATTTGGTATCATAACACAAGGTTTAGGAGTATACTAGAGAGTCTAACATGCCGCATTAAATAGAGTCTTATTCATTAGTGTGAAACATACCACATCTATGAATAGGAGGCTATGAAGCGTCTTAGAAAAATTTCACTTCTTTCATGATCTATGTCATGTGGTAGAGTGGTACTCTAAGTCTTTCCCTCTAACGCTTGTTCTTTGCGATTTTCAGAAAATGCCTCCGCAAAGATACCCCACTCGAAGAAATATGGTTGAAGAGGGGCAATAAGCTCCAAATAATCCCTTGTATGACCAAGTTACTAATACTGAGTTCCTAGCGACATTTCAGGTGCTTGCTCAAGCCATGATGAAAAAAGAAAATTAGAGAGGTGGTTGCTCCCATAAACCCAAGTGTGGGTATAGTGGTGATAAAGGTTCGTGACTTTATCAGGATGAATCCTTTGGAGTTTTGGGGTTCCAAGGTGGATGAGGATCCACATGAGTTTGTTGATAGCATTTAGAAAATTGTGGAGAGTTTGGGAATTAGCCCGGTAGAGAGGGCAAAATTGGCTACTTACTAATTGAAGGGTGTTTCTTGAATTTGGTTTGGTCAATAGAAGGGTGAGAGGCCTAGAGAAGCGGATCCTTTGACTTGGGAAGAATTTAAAGGGTGTTTCTTGATCGCTTTTTCCCATCGGAGTTGAGAGAGTCCAAGACACAAGAGTTCATCAACCTTAAGAAATGAGGTATGAGTGTGAGGGAGTATGCCCTCAAGTTCACCCAATTGTCAAAATATGCTCCATTCATGGTTGTCGACCCAAGAGCTCGTATGAGCAAGTTCATATCGGGTGTGTCGAAAGTGGTTTCTAAGGAATGTAAGATGGCTATGTTGATTCGAGAAATGGACATCTCTAGACTCATGACCTATGCAGAGAAAATAGATGGTGAAAAGATTAAGGAGAAAACTAAGGAGTCTAAGAGGGCAAGGATCAACGGTGGTAATTCTTCTCATGCTAGGTCCGGAAATGGTGGGCGTCCTCATTTTCGCCAAATATATTTTGGTCAATATTCTTCAAATGCTACTACTCCAAGGTTTGAAAAAGATTGGGTGCCCAACCCCAAGCTCAAGGAGGTTCTCCCATTGGCCAAGTTACCCCTGCATATAATAAATATGGAAAGAGCCGCAAGAGAGAGTGTCTAGTGAGTTTCAATATATGCTATCGATATGGTAAGCCGAGTCATCATCCTAAGGAGTGTAGGGTTAAAGATGGTCATCCTCAAGGACAAGTTGCTCATGGAGGCCAAGTGCAATAAGGTTCTCAAGTGCAACCAAATGGTGGCCAACACTACAATCAGTTTTATGTCCTTCATGGTAGGCAAGAGGTGGATGAGACTCCCAATGTTGTTACCAGTATGTTATGGGTCTTTCACTATGATGTTTATGCCTTACTTGATTGGGGTGCAAATTTGTCTTTTTTTACTCCTTAGGCGGCCATGAGATTTATTTTAGTCCCAAAATATTGTTAGAGTCTTTTTCCGTTTATACTCCCGTAGGTGAGTCGATTGTGGGTAAAAGAGTCTATAGAAGTTTTCGAATTTTGGTTTTCCATATGGTTACTCTATGTGATCTAGTTGAGCTTTGAGATGATCGATTGTAATGTTATGCTTAGTATGGATTGACTATATGCATGCTATGCTTCTATTGATTATAGAATCCGAGTGGTTAAGTTTCAATTTCTAAATGAGACGATCCTACAATGGAAGGGTAGTAATTTGTATTTAAAGGTCAATTTATTTCATGCCTTAAAGCTCAAAAAATGATTTCCAAAGGTTGCATCTACCATTTTGTGAGGGTTAGGAATACTAATTTTTAAACCCCTACTCTAGAGTCGGTCCCTATTGTTAATGAGTTTCCGAATATGTTTCCCGATGATCTACCCGGTGTTTCTCTCGAAAGGGAAATTGACTTTGGCATAAATCTTATTCCTAGTACTCAACCAATTTCTATTACTTCTTACTGAATGGCTCTAGCAGAAAAGTTAAAGGATCAATTGAAAGACTTGTTAGACAAAGGTTTGAGTAGACCAAGTATATCACCATCGGGTGCTCCCATTTTGTTTGTTAGAAAGAAGGAAGGTTCGTTACGTATGTGTATTGATTATGGGCAATTGAACAAAGTAGCCACCAAGAATAAGTATCTAATTTCGAGGATAGATGATTTTCTTGATCAACTACAAGGGTAAAGTTATTTTTCTAAGATTAACCTCCATTTCGATTATCACAAACTAAGGGTGAGGCAGTGTGCTATTCCCAAAATGACATTTCAAAGAAGGTATGTCCATTAGGAATTTTTAGTTATGTGGTTTGGATTGACCAATGCCCTCGCATCATTCATGGACTTGATGAATAAGGTGTTCAAATTATATTTGGACATATTTGGATTGTATTTATTGATAACATTTTAGTTTACACTCAGAATGAGGAGGAGCATGCTAATCACTTGAGGATTGTATTGCAAACTCTAAGGGATAAGAAATTATTTGTCAAGTTCAATAAGTGTGAGTTTTGACTAAGGGAGGTGGCATTTCTTGGTCACATTGTATTCGGTGAAGGGATTATGGTTGATCCTAAGAAATCGAGGTGGTTAAGAATTGGGATAAACCATTGTCTTCATCAGATATTAGAAGTTTTTTGGGCCTAGCTGGATATTATAGAAGGTTTGTGGAAGGGTTTTCCTCCATCTTATCACCTTTCGCTAAGTTGACTCAAAAAAGTGAAGTTATAATAGTCGAAAGCTTGTGAGAAAGGTTTCTAAGAATTGAAGGATCGTCTCACTACCGCTCCTATTTTGAACCTACTGAAAGAGGTCTGATGGTTTTGTTGTGTATTGTGATACTTCAAGGGTAGGACTTGGTTGTGTCTTGATGCAACATAGTAAGATGATAGCATATGCCTCTAGGTAACTTAAGGTACATGAAAAGAATTATCCAGCTAATGACTTTGAACTAGCGGCGGTTGTGTTTGCATTGAAGATTTTAAGACACTATCTATATGGTGTCCATGTGGATGAGTTCACTAATCAGAAAAGTTTAAAATATGTTTTTAAGAAAAAGGCCTTGAACCTTCGGCAAAGGCAATGGCTTAAATTGTTAAAAGACTATGATATAAGTGTGTTGGTAAAGCTAATATGGTTGACGATGCACTAAGTAGACTATCCATGAGTAGTGTTACACATGTTGAAGAAGGTAAGAAGGAACTGGTTAAGGATGTGCATAGGTATGCTCGATTAGGTGTTCGTTTGGTTGACTCCAATGATGGAGGTATCCTTATTCAAAATGGTTTGGAATCGTCTCTTGTAGAGGATGTTAAGGCTAAGCAAGACAATGATCCAGTGTTGGTGGAATTGAAGAAATCGGTTGCCGAAAAATCCATTGACGCTTTCTCCTATGTGGGAGATGGTGTATTTCATTATCAAGGGCGGTTGTATGTTCCTAATGTTGATGGTTTATGATAGTTGCTATTAGATGAGTCCCATAGTTCACGGTATTCAATTCACCCGGGATCCACCAAGATGTATCGTGACTTTAGGGAAGTGTATTGGTGGAATGACATGAAAAAGGACATAACGGATCTCGTGTCTAGGTGTCTAAATTACCAACAAGTTAAAGTTGAGCATCAAAAATTAGGAGGTTTAGCTCAAGACATTGAAATTCATACTTGGAAGTGGGAAGATGTGAATATGGACTTTGTAACGAGTTTTTCTCTTACTAAGAAACAATATGAATCTATTTGGGTGGTTGCAGATCGTATGACTAAGTCGGCTTATTTTCTACCAGTTAAGACTTCTTATAGTACCGAGGACTATGCTAAGTTATTTGTTCATGAGTTGGTAAGACTACATGGTGTTCCCTTGTCCATTATATCAGATTGAGGTACTAAATTCACTTCACATTTTTGGAAGTCATTTCAAAAGGGTCTTGGTATGAAAGTTAAGCTAAGTATCGCCTTCCATCCTCAAACCGACGGTCAAGCCAAAAGAACAATCCAAAATTTAGAGGATATGTTGAGGGAATGTTCTATTGAATTTAAATAAAGTTGGGATGAGAATATACTATTGATTGAGTTTGCCTACAATAATAGTTATCACTCTAGTATCCAAATGGTTCCTTTTGAAGCATTGTACGAGAGAAGATGTAGGTCCCCGGTGGGATGGTTTGAAGTAGGTGAGATGGCCTTGATTGGTCCAGATTTTGTAATGGATGCTATGGATAAGGTAAGACTCATAAGGGAGATATTGAAAGCGGATCAAAGTCATCAAAAGTCCTATTTGGATGTTAGGAAAAGAGTGCTTGAATTTGATGAGGAAGATTGGATTTATTTGAAGGTTTCACCCATGAAGGGTGTAATGCATTTTGGTAAGAAAGGGAAATTGAGTCCTAGATATGTTTGACCTTATCAGATATTGAGGTGTATTGGAAAGATGGATTACGAGTCAGATTTTCCATTTGAGTTGGCTATGGTTCACCCAGTGTTTGATTTTAAGTCATGTTTTATGTTAAGTTCAAAAATCTCATATTCTATACATTTTAAAGTGTCATTATATTAATTTTGGGTTGCTAGTCCTCTTTCTGTGTCTTTTCTATGCTAGTTGAAGCTCATTCGAGGATGAATATTTCCAATGAGGAGATATTGTAAGATCCCGTAAGTTGGAAAGTTGGAACCAACGAGGAATTTCTCAAAATGTGGACAGACTTCAAGTCCACAAGTCACTATACGACTAATAGAGCTACCTACGACTCGTAGGAATGGGCCATAAGGTGATTCCTTGAACTTTTTCAGGACCATTTCCGGGAGAAATCCTACGACTCAACATTATGACTCATAGTCCTATTGATAAGTCGTAAGGACTAATCTTGGATACATTTATGTGCCTAATAACAAATAAAACCCATAATTCATTGATCAAGTTGAGAGCAAATTCCTAGAACTTTGTTCATATTATTGCATTTTTGTATTATTGTAACCAACCAATGTGATTAGACACTTTCAGGGCTGATTAGGAAACAATGAACATTCAAAATATGATCGAATAGAAAGTGGAGCTCAAAGAAGAAGTTGGGAAAACAATATGAAGAAAATACACTATAAGAAAGTATGTTCGCGTCGCGCACTTGACTTCTGAGATTTGATTCCAAAACTTAGAATTTATTTGATGAAACAGTATGGTGTGAGGCAGGTCCGCATCGCGTACCTGGTTCTGCATAGTATAAATTCATGCCGACACAGGAAATGAAAAATTACACTAAACTAAACCAAGTCCGTATCGTGGACTTCAGTGCGTCTACTTTAATTCCATATTTTTAGTGCTATAAATAGCACCTTTAAATATTTTATTTAAAAGTAGATCAGATTGTCGGGTTAAAGTTGAAGAAGACGAAGGAAGAGCTACTTTTGGTGATATTTTCTTCTTTCCTTTCATTTGAATCTAAGTTTTGATGTTATTAATGATTTATGTAAATATGTTATACACCATGAGTGGCTAAATCCCCTTGTTCTTGGGTTGTAGCCAAAAGATGAAGGTTTGAATCTTGTTTGCTTTGATTAAAAATGGGTTTGTGTATGTGATTACTCTTATGTTCTTTTTTTGATTGTTTTAATGGTTTTTCACCATTAGAGAAAAATTTGTTGTCCACCTGGAACTCGGAAGACAGAAAGGGGATAGAACACTAGAATATAAGAAGCATGTTTGTCGTAGAATTGCCTAGAATAATTCATGTATAGAATGACCGTGACACATATCTATACACCATGTTTGGTTACAAAATAAGATGATAAGATTAATGCATTTTTGTTGGTTCATGCTTATCTCCGCTCCACGATGTAGTTAGGCTATCAACAAGAGTAGGCAATTAGAGATCGGAAGATCATAATTGTATAATCAACCTTGTAAACTAGTAATCAAAAACAACCCATTGGATACCAAAGTAAAGGATTTTAGACTGGAAATCTATGAGTGCTACAACCTAGGGACTCTTTTTTATGTTGATAAAATTCCTCTAATATCTTTGAATCATTTTCCCATATCAGATTGTTATAATTATTTTTATAGACATAAATGAAATTAACCCTTTGAAAACACACATGAATAATTTGATTCACTGAAAAGCTAACTAATGCCTAATTGCATTTCCCTATAGATTTGATATCCGGCTCTTAAAGAGGGTCACTATATTACTTTTGAGATCGCATACACTTGTGTGTGCATCCGGACGCAATAAGTTTTTGGCATCGTTGCCGGAGAACATTGTTTAATTTGGTAATAGTTTTCTTTTTGATGTTTATTTATTATTTTAGTTTGTGTTAACAACTTGATCTTAGCTGTTATTTTTGGTAGGAGAACTCAAAAAGGCACACTGGACAGAAATGGGAATATTGTAGAGCCGCTAGCTAAGCCTTAAAGATTTCTACATCAGCAAAGAAGGAAAACAGCTTCTCTATATCCTATACCAAAGGTAAATCTGGGTGATACTAACGAATTGTTGGTAGAGATTCCTTTGGAGATGGAAGACAGAACATTACGTGATGTGGCAGTCCCACACACAACAAATGTCACCTCCAACATTCAGAAAGTGCTAGCTGGAGGAAGATTTGAACTAAAGCAGAACATGGTGCAACTGTTGTACTCTAATGGACAGTTTACAGGTTTGCCTCATGAAGATCCTCAAGTTCACATCCAGAACTTCTTGGAGATTAGCGACACTTATACACCTAATAGGGTATCTCCTGACTATGTGAGGTTAATATTGTTTCCCTTTTCTTTGTTGGGGGAAGCTAATAGGTGTTTGAAGTTGGAACCACCAAATTCAATCACTTTATGGAATGATTTAGATCGCAAGTTTCTTATCAGGATCTTTCCTTTGGGGAAGACAACTAAGTTGAGGGCATTTGAAGATTTAAGCAAAAATCTAGAGAAAATTTTTACCAATCTTGGGACAGGTTTAAATATTACTCATTAGTTGTCCTCACCATTATCAAGATAATGATATGTTGGTCCATACCTTTATAGAAGGGTTGGCCAACACCAAAATTCTTCTTGATTCTGTTGTAGGTGGACAGGCATTGGAGAAAATCTATGATGAGCTATATACATTGCTTAATCGAATATATTAAGGAAATCCTAAGTGGAATGGAGGAAATTCTAGACCTGTGGTTCAAAAACAAGCAGGCATGTTGGAAGTTGATGTGGTGACAGCTTTGACGGCATAAATGGTAGCAATGCAAAATATGATGACAACGCATTTTAATACTTTAGTAAAAGGACAGCAGCAGGCTTCGGTGAATATGGTTCAATAACAACACATGTGGTGCGAGGTGTGTGGCAATAGTGAAGATGTGGTAGAATACTGTGGAGCTAATCTTGAGTCGGTGAATTTTATGGGAAATGTACCTTAAGGGTGGAGGTAATCAGAACTATGAAAATACTTACAACCCAAATTGGAAAAACCATCCAAATTTCTCATTGGGTGGAAATGAGCAAAATCAATACCAAGGGCAAACTCAACTAAGACCACAAGGAAGCGGGAAGTAGTACAACAATCAAGGCTATGATCCATTGCAAAATATCAGAGACCCTCAAATTTTCATGTTTTCAGACCTGCAGCATGAGTCGGGTCGATGACCCATAATCACGATGACGAGTCTTAGAAACAACTTATAGATGCAGCTTCAGAGATTCAAGACTTCAGTGATTTTTTATAAGGAATCAAAATGACGATATGTCAATGGACCTACAACTCGTAGGAGTAAACTTGTAGGGTCAAGTTCCATTTTAATGAAGGGTATTTTTGTCTTTTTTTAAGTTCGGTTCAATGAACCTAGACACTATTATGGCCTAGTTCAAGCCTATAAACACTCATCCCTTTAAATTCCCCTTCTATTCTAAATTATTCTTCAAAATTTCCATAAGGCAAGACTAAGCAAATCCTCTCAAGGTTCTCCTATAATTTCAAGCTAGAATTTTAAGTTCATCAAGGTTTCTCTTCAATTCTATGTTGATTTAATCAAGGTATGTGGGGATTGATCCATAGGTTCCTTTCACCCAAGGAGTTCCAAGGTTTTCTCAAAAGATCTTTCGAATTTCAATTACTTTTAACTTTAGTTTTGATGAATTTCGTTGGGTTATTTCAATTATATTTTTAATTATTATCAATGATCATTACAAGCATGATTATACAAAAATTACATTATTTCAAGATGAATTATGAATTTCTATGAATTAAGCTATTTCAATCATGGTTATGAAGTTCAAAGATGAGTTTATATGAATTTCGATTATGAAGTTCCATAATTTTCAAATGAAAGCTTTTATGAATGAAGTTGATATTTATGATTAAATGATGAAAGTTATGATGATGATCAATGATGATCGAAGAAAGTTATTATGGTGTGATAAGGACAATTCTCACACAAATCATGTTTATGATGGTGATAAGGACAATTCCCACAAAAGTTTGTGGATTCCTATGGATCACTAAAGTTAATGAGTTATTCTAATGATTATTTTAATGATGAAGTTAATGATGATACTTCTATATTTTAATGAATTTCATTGGGATATGTACTAAGCATCGAGAGGACTTGTAGGTGGGGTTTGGTCCAGTAACGTAGTTAGTTACCCAAGAGAATCCTAAATGTAACCTAAAGTACCAAACTATGTTGCCCTTATAGGTTGGCTTCATGGCTTAGCTAGTGGATCTACATATAGCTCACAAAGTTAAAGTTGATCTCACAGAGTCTACCTTGGCAAGTAGCCTCTCTCTTCTCGATGTGGAGTTATATCGGATTTAATGTTATAGCTCGCATGGTCTTAAGATATTGGTTAAAGGTATTATCCCATATTCAAATTATATGCAAGGATGAAAAAGTTTAGTATGAAGTTTTATGACGCTTTCACCATAGTTTACATGATATTTCAAATGCTTTAAGTTTATTTCATGCTCATTATGTTGGTCATATATCTTATGTTATATTGATCACGCTCATTTACTTATTCATGCATACCTCACATATTTAGTACCTTCTATATAATAATACATATTTTACCTATATTGTCTCATAATGTAGGGAGGAATGATACTCACGCTCCTCACATTCATAGCTAGAGTTGGTTTAGTTCTCAAGAGTTGGTGAATCCTAATTCATTGAGGACATGACTTTTATTTCATATTGTTATCTCAACTATCTTTCATGGTTTGGGTGAGCTAGGATCTTGTGCTAAGCCCCATCAAAGTCTAGTGTAGAAGCATGCTTAGACGTTAAAATTTGATGTAGTCCATTTTGGACATTGGGTTTGAATTTACTTTTCTTTGACTTCTATGTTGAGGTGATTCTTCTGTTTATCTTATTATGTTCTTTTACCTTATGTATGTGATGTATGCTAAGATGGCTTGGTTGGAATATTTCGGGTTTCGATCGCTGTGTCACATTTAGGTTGTAGGCTTGGGTCGTAATAAATTTGGTATCATAATACAAGGTTTAGGAGTGTACTAAAGAGTCTAACATGCTACATTAAATAGAGTCTTGTTCATTGGTGTGAAACACACCATATCTATGAATATGAGGCTATGAAGCGTCTTAGAAATATCTTACTTCTTTCATGATCTATGTCATGTGGTAGAGTGGTACTCTAAGTCTTTCCCTCTAACGCTTGTTCTTTGCGATTTTCAGAAAATGCCTATACAAAGATACTCCACTCGAAGAAATATGGTTGAAGAGGGGCAACAAGCTCCGAATAATCCCTTTGATGACCAAGTGACTAATGCTGAGTTCCTAGCGACCTTTCAAGTGATTGATCAAGCCGTGACGACACAAGAAAATTAGTGAGGTGGTTGCTCCCATGAACTCAAGTGTAGCTAGTGCACATAATTCGCACTTGCAAGGTAGTTTACCAGGTAACAATATTCCAAACCCCAAATAGGTAAATGTTATGAGCACTCAAAGTGGACGAGCATTAGTCGAGCTAGCTCCACAACGTAAAGGTAGTGAAGGTAAAGGTGAAGATGTGGAAATTGAAGCTAGTGAATTTTTCTGACCACAAATGATGCAAGAACAGAAAATACAACCACCTCCCTCATTTCCACAAAAAAATATAAAGAAGAAAGAGGAGGAATGTTTTGAAAAATTCATAGACATGCTTAAATAAGTGCAAATTAACTTACCTATAATTGATGTGTTGCAAGGCATTCCAAAATATGCCAATTTTGTCAAATATATTTGTGGCAAATAAGAGAAAGTTAGCTGAATTTGAAATAGTGGCACTCACAGAAGAATGTAGCTCAAGAATCTAGAACAAAGTTATGCTTCCAGCTAAACAAAAAGATCCATGTAGTTTCACGGTCAATGTAATGATTGGTAAGTACAGTAATGCAAGAGGTATTTGTGATCTAGGTGCTAGTATAAACTTGATGCCTAGATATATGCTTAAGAAATTAGGTTTGGGAGAACTTAAAGAAACTACCATTTTATTAAAGTTAGCCGATCATTCTGTAGCTAGACCTTATGGCATTATTGAGGATATGTTAGTTCAAGTGGGATCCCTCATTTTCCTATTGATTTTGTTATATTAGAGATTGAGACTGACCCCGATGTTCCTTTTATCTTGGGACATCCATTCTTAGAAATAGGGGTTCACTTATTGATGTGGCTATAGGTAGATTGACTATGAGAGCACATGACAAAGTGGAGGTGTTCGATGTATATTAGGCACTGAAGTTGCTTGCAGTCTATGAAGAGTTGTCTGCTATAACTGTCATCGATGAGGAAGTCTTAGCTCAATGCATTTTAGCAAAATATCCTTTGAAAAGAGTCGTGATGGATCAAGATATTGAAGAGGACATGGAAGCTAAAGAGTTAGCTAGTGTACCTGATATGCCAAATGTCAGCATGTGGAAACAAAAGTGAAAACTTTGAATAGAGAATTGGGTCTTTCACCGAAGCCATCTCTGGAAGAAGCTCCTAAGTTGGAATTAAAGCAATTGCTAGCACATCTCAGGTACTTTTTTTTGGAGTGAATAATACATTACCTATAATTTTTTCATCTGCTTTGTCGGAGGGGCAGGCCACAACAACACTTGAGGTATTAAAAAAGCACAAGAAGGAAATTGGATGGCAAATGGCTGATCTTCATGGTATCAGCCCCTCTTTGTGTATGCATAGAATTTTCATAAAACAAGGACATAAAGCTAGTGCGCAACCACAATGCTGGTTGAACCCCATCATGAAAAAATTGGTGAAGAAAGAGATAATTAAGTGGCTAGATGCAGACATAATATACCCAATCTCTGACAGTAAGTGGGTTAGCCCAGTTCAATGTGTACCAAAGAAAGGAGGAATGACTATGGTGACTAATGAGAAGAATGAGTTAATCCCCACAAGAATAGTGACTAGGTGGCGTATATGCATAGACTACAGAAAGTATGCCACAAGGAAGGATCAGTATCCTGTACCATTTATTGACCATATGCTTGACAAGTTAGCAGGCCAAGAGTATTATTGTTTCTTGGATGGCTATTCGGGATACAACCAGATTACCATTGCACCTGAGGATCAGGAAAAGACGACGTTCACATGCCCTTATGGGACATATGCATTTAAGCATATGTAATTTGATCTTTGCAATGCTCCCACCACTTTTTAGAGATACATGATCGCTATATTTCATGATATGGTGGAAGAGTTTGTAGAGATTTTTATGGATGACTTTTCAGTCTCTGGAGAGTCTTTTGATCTTTGTTTGCAAAATCTAGAGAAAGTACTAGCAAGGTGTGAGGAAACAATTCTCGTCTTAAACTAGGAGAAATGTTATTTCCTGGTAAAGGAGGGTATTGTGTTGGGGCACAAAGTTTCAAAAGATGGTTTGGAGGTAGACAAAGCTAAAATTGAAGTGATTAAGAACCTTCCACCACCGGTTTCAATGAAAGGTGTCCGTAGTTTTCTAGGTCATGCTGTATTCTATCGATAATTCATTAAAGATTTTTCAAAGATTGCAAGACCTACATGCATTTTGTAAGAAAAAGAGGCAAAATTTGTTTTTAATGATAAATTTTGCAAGCCTTTGAACTCTTAAAGAAGAAGTTGATCAAAGCCCCTATCATGTTTGCTCCTGACTAGGAGCTACCTTTTGTGCTGATGTGCGATGCAAGTGACACAACAGTGGGAGCAGTTCTGGGACAGAGAAAAGAGAAGATCTTCCACTCCATTTATTTTTCAAGCAAGACTCTTGACTCGGTGTAGGCTAACTACACGATCATAGAGAAGTAAATGTTGGCACTGGTTTATGCATTTGACAAGTTCAGATCCTATCTAGTAGGTACTAAGGTAATTGTTTACACTGACCATGCAGCTCTTAGGTACCTATTCAACAAAAAAGATGCAAATCTAGGACTCATAAGATGGATCCTATTGCTCCAAGAATTCGACATCGATATCAAAGATCACAAGGGCTATGAAAATTAAGTTCCCGATTACCTTTCCAAGCTAGAGAGTTTGACACATGCTGGGGAACAGATGCAGATCAAAGAAGAATTCCATGATGAGAAGTTGTTAGCTCTTGAATTGAGTGAATTGCCATGGTATTCCGACATAGTCAATTTCTTGGTTAGTGGGGTGTTTCCCCAGATGCAATCTCACAAAGGAAGAAAAAGTTGATGCATGAGGCTCAGTTTTACATATAGGACGAGCCTTACTTATTCAAGCAGGGAATAGACCAAATAGTAAGCTATATGCCGGAAATTGAAGTGCGCCAAGTGTTAGATAGCTGGCACTCATCACCATATGGTGGTCATCATGGAGGAGAGTGCACTGCGCATAAGGTACTTCAATCTGGTTTTTTCGGCCTATATTATTTAAAGATGCTGCAGGGTATGTGAAAAATGTAACCAATGCCAGCGAATGGGAAACATCTCAAGAAAAAACGAAATGCCATTAAGATATATCCTAGAAGTTGAAATTTTTGATATATGGGGCATGGACTTCATAGGTCTATTTTCATCATCTTATGGAAACCAATATATCTTAGTGGCAGTAGATTATGTGTCCAAGTGGGTTGAGGTCGTAGCCCTTCCCACCAATGACTCAAAGGTAGTGAGCAAATTTCTCAAGAAGTATATTTTCACTCGATTTGGCACTCTTAGAGCAATTATCAGCGATGGAGGATCTCACTTCATAAATTAAACAGTGAAGAATCTCTTGGTTAAGTATGGGGTGAGATATAAAGTGGCTACAACATATCATCCGCAAAGTAGTGGGCAGGTCGAGTATCCAATAGAGAGGTGAAGCAGTTATTGCAAAAGACTATGAATGCACAAAGGAAAGATTGGTCAAAAAGGTTTGATACAGAACTTTGGGCATACTGAACGATATACAAAACACCCATCGGGACCTCTCCTTATCAGATGGTATTTTGGTAAAGCATGCCATGTACCAGCTGCGTTAGAGTACTGAGCCTATTAGGCAATCAAGAAGCTAAATCTTGACCCAGAGTTAGCAGGGAGAAAATGGTTGGACCAATTGCATGAGTTGGAGGAGTTTAGGCTCCAGGCATATGAAAATACCAAGCTCTACAAGGAGAAAACAAAGCGATGGCATGATAAACACATCATTACTCACACTTTTGAAACAGGGCAAAAGGTACTTCTTTTTAACTCTAAACTCAAACTTTTTCTAAGGAAGTTATGATCCAACTGGAGTGGTCTATTTGAAATGGTATGTATGATATCTCATGGAGCTGTGGAACTGTGGAATGCATCAAAAACGTCCACTTTTCTAGTTAATGGGCAAAGAGTCAAGCACTACTTTGATAATGATGTGGACCATGAAGAGGAAATTGTAGACCTTGAGGATGAAAGATGAAGGCATTAAGTTGTGCCAAGACGGTAAATAAGGAGCTGCGCGGGTGGCAATCCATGAGGTATTAAAAAATATTTTCTTTTATTAGAAGTTATCATGGATTTCATTTTATTTCATTATATAAGTTAGTTTATAAAATAAAAGAAAATAAAAAGAGAATTCGGACAAAGCCTGAAAAGAGAGGTCCGCAAAACGTCTGCATCACGGACCTGTTCCATCTCAGTGTAAATTTTACCAGGTATGTTTTCAATCAATTTTTGTGAAAATAAGTCCCAAGTAAGGTGCGCGCCAGGTCTGCATCGCGGACCTGGTTAATTTTAATACAAAATGCAATTTGGAATTTTGGATCACTAAACAATAAGGTCAGCAACAAGTTCGCATCGTGGACTGGGTCAATTTTCAGGATATTTTATTAAAAAGATGGGTTTAACCCATATTTAATGGGTACACCCGATAAAATTAGTGTTAAAACACCGAAAAGGACCCATTCAACTTCAGTTTTCAACTTTGAAATATTTTTCTTTCTCTCTTCAACTCTCAAAATTCCTTTCTTCTAAGGCAAATCTGTGACACACTCTTCCAATTCAAGTAAATAATTTTGTTGAGTTTCTACATCACAACATCAAGGTATGTGTTCTTGAACTACTTTTATGCTATAAATGGTTGAAATCTACATAAGTAAGTTCTTGGGCCTTGAGTTTTCATTCAATATGATTGATTTTCATTACCCTTAAATTAAAATGCTTATGGGTGTGTGAAATTGCTTGGGAATTGCTTGTTGTGGTTAAATGAATATGGGTTAAGTTCTTGTAACTAACCCTACTTTTGATGATTAAAAGAAATTAGATGTTGTGATTGTTATGATAATGTGTGTTGAATTCTTGAGTAACCATGAATAAAGTAATGTGTTGAAGTTAATTTGAGTTGTGAAAAAAATGTGAAGTGAATTTTATATTGTTCAAATTCTTGGATTGAAAACATGCTTGTAGTGATGATCATGTATGTACATTGATGCTTAAACTTGAATACTATGTTGGGTTAATCATGAGTTTATCTGTATGCTCTGAAGTTGGGGTTGAAATAGCTCATAGTATTGAATCATATATGTTGATTTTTGGGGGATATGCTAAACTACAGGAGGCTATTTTGAATTCGTGTAGTATTGGACTCACCATGTGGATTATTTGAAGTGTGGGTTGGTTTGTTAGCATATATGTACATAATACTCAAATAAAGGGAAGTTCGAGTACTTTCATATTACTTGCATGCTAATGAAATGTTTAAATGTTGGGTACGGTTCTGAAGTTTGACTGTACATTTAGATTCTTACATGTAGTTTTTGGGTGGCTTATTTGTAGCAAACATATCATCCAGCAGAAGGCCAGAAAAGGAAACAGCAGCTCCTGGAAGCAGGAAAAGAGAAAGAGGGGCACCCTCTATACCACTTGCCCCACCCATGCCTAGAGGCCAATCTCATCGATTTGGCATAAAAATGGTGTATCCAACTGGGAAAAATTGGTACAAGTGACACATTAGGTCTCGCTACCTCTCCGATATGCCAATAGACGAGGAAATATTGGCCTGAGACTACCTCCAAATAATAAGGAGAATAGAAGAACTAAATATGCATTTCTTGTTCGCTGACCAAAGGCCGTACAATTTGCACGTGGTAAGGAAATTCTATGCAAACTATCAACCTGATCAGCGCAGACATTACATAATAGTTTAAGGGGTTGATGTTCCTCTATATCCCATGGCAATAAATGAGATATTGGGAATGCTAGAGCTGCCAACCACTGCCTTGACAAATTTGAACATTCAACTGCTATACAGATATGTCCGACATACTTTGTGTGGGCCTAGATCGACAGCAAAGTGGGTACATCATGGTCTTCGGGGCTACCATAACACATTCCCATACACGTATCTTAATAAAGAAGCACGTGTGTGGGTGAAGATTGTTATGTACAGTCTCATTCCAGGCATCCACTACACAAAATTAACATGGGACAGAGTATGCTTGGTCTATGCCCTTATAAAAGGGATAGACGTGAATGTTGGAACGGTGATAAAATCCACTATCAAGAAATGCAGGGTTCATCGAGGTAAGGGGTATGCATTCGTAGACCTCATCACGGATATATATAAAAGGGCTGAGGTCCTAGAGAAACAACATCATTATATGGCCCTCTTCCCTCAGATTCTTATGATGTAACAAACATCAAAGGGCCAGACTATACTCGCTGCCCAGTCCTCACTACCCACGAGGGTGTGAGGCACGATGATATAATCACATCCCGCATGTTTGTCTTGGAAATGCTTCGACACCACACTAGAGGGCGAGCTTCAAGTGAAGAGAAAATCCGTGAGGTCGAGAGACAATATCTGCTGAACGAGCATGCTCTGGTTGTCCTCGGATTGGGACCTTATTTTTATGAGCCCACTAAAGATGACATCCCCACGGACGAGAATAGAAGGAGGACCAGCTTAAATGTGGAGTCAAATTTAGAGGCCACAGAGTTTGACCCCCCTGACGGTGGAAGATCCGGATGCTGGTGGACAAATAGATAAGTAGACAGGGAAGTCTACTAACTTGTGCTACTGAGGACAGTGCCCTACTAAGTGTGGGGTGGATTCTGTTTAATTAAACACTATCTATTTGGTTTTGTTAAGTTTGGTATTTTGTTTTATCTAGATTTCTAATTGTAGAATTATGTTGTGATTTATTTGGATTTATACTTGTTTATTTAGGTTTATCGTAAATATTGGTTTTTTTTATCGTAATTGTTTGACGTTGTTTAATTTCTTTTTTTTAAAGTTGGGTTTCATGGCATTTGTTTTTAGTTTTTTAGCCATGGATAGTCCCCTTGAACTGTATATACAAAATATTTTTTTTTCTTTTTAGATATTTATAATGTATATAAAGTATTTTGCCAAACTATAAGATTGCATAGGTAACAGATGAAAATATTGAAAAATATGAATAATTGACTAACTTGAGACACCTAAGACTCGGTGTTAGGTTTTAAATAATGTTGAATTCATGTTATTGTGGTTGAAATTTCTAAAGAATTGTCGTTCTAAAATTAAACATATGCAGTTTGAGTAAGGTTAATTGTATAATTCTTGTTTCTTTTGATTGCTAGAACTTGCCCTGTGTGTATTAGTGGTGAAAACAAAGGAAATTTAGAATTTAGGGAAAAGATCTAGGCAATTCTTTGATAACCTCATTTTAAAACCACTTATTGTACCCACCTTAATGTAAATCCATAGTTAGCCCTTTTGAGCTTTTGACTTGATTCTTTGGCAGCTTAGTTTGAAGCCTATTCCCAATTTTTTAGACCATAATTTTGATCCAAGAAGCCAAGCGCTTTGGAAGAGAAAAAGTGGAGAAATGGGGGGTTAACAACCTTGGATTACTAAAAATAAAATCATTGGTACAATTAATTGAAATAAATTCTTGTGTTAGGAAAGACAAGCTTGTGGAACGTCAACCACATTATGGTTGAAGTTATTACAGAAAAGAAAACTTCCTCTACACAGACAAATGAAGTGAAAGGTTAAGCTAACAAAACAACAAAGTGATGAGAATATGATTATGTAAATGTAGTTTGATGATAGCGCTTGGGAACCAAGTCACTATACATAGCCAGATTTTTACGTACCCGTCCCTAGACCACATTACAACCTGAAAAATCCCTAAGTGATCCTTAAGTCTTATGTTCCTTAATAGATCTATTTGATACACCAAGGGCAAGCCTATGGTTAATCTTAAGCAACTTGTGATTTTATTTGAGAGAGTGAATAAAATTTTATCTAAATATCCATTAACCTAACTGTGAGAGAATAGGTAAAGTCTTTCTTGGTGAGGGCACATGTTTAATAAAGAAATTGTAACCATGCATAAATTTTGATTTAACAAACCATGTGAGTTATTTCATTACAGAGTCAACTCTCTGGTCTATATGGTGTTGAGTTAGTCAGTTGCTTAAAACATAAATTTGACATGTGTTTGTAAGATAAGCTACTTGTGCAATCATTGTGGTTTGGTAAAATTTCTTTATATATCATGTATTTGTTATTTTAGGAATAAGACTAGGAGTTTGTTCGAGGACTAAAAAAGTTGTAAGTATGGGTGGTGATCTTGGGTACATTTATGTGCCCAATAACAAATAAAACTCATAATTCATTGATCAAGTTAAGATCAAATTCCTAGAATTTAGTTCATATTATTGCATTTTTGTATTGTTGTAACCAACCAATGTGATTAGACACTTTCACGGATGATTGAGAAAGAATGAACATTCAAAACATGATCGGATAGAAGTGGAGCTCAAAGGAGAAGTTGGGATCACAATATGAAGAAAATACACTATAAGTAAGTATGTTTGCGTCGCACACTTGGCTTCTGAGATTTGATTCCAAAACTTGGAATTTATTCGATGAAATAGTGTGGTGCGCAATAGGTCCGCGACGCGGACCTGGTTCTGGATAGCACAAATACATGCCGACACAGAAAATGAAAAATTACACTAAACTAAACCAAGTCTGTGTCGCGGACTTCAGTACATCTACTTTAATTCCTAGTTCTTGGTGTTATAAATAGCACCTTTACATATTTTATTAAAAAATAGATCAGATTATCGGGTTGAAGTTGAAGAAGACAAAGGAAGAGATACTTTTGGTGATATTTTCTTCTTTCCTTTCATTTGAATCTAAGTTTTGATGTTATTAATGATTTATATAAATATGTTATACACCATAAGTGGCTAAATCCCCTTGTTCTTGGGTTGCAGCCAAAAAATGAAGGTTTGAATCTTATTTGCTTTAGTTAAAAATGAGATTGTGCATGTTTTTACTCTTATGTTCTTGATTTAATTATTTTAGTGCTTGATCACTATTAGAGAAAATTTTTTTATCCACCTAGAACTCGAAAGACGCAAAGGAGATAAAACACTAGAATACAAGAAGCATGTTTGTCCTAGAATTGCCTAGAATAATTCATGTATAGAATGACCGTGACACATATCTATACACCATGTTTGGTTACTAAACAAGATGATAAGATTAATGCATTTTTGTTGGTTCATGCTTATCCCCGCTCCACGATGTAGTTAGGCTATCAACAAGAGTAGACAATAAGAGATCGGAAGATCATAATTGTATAATCAACCATGTAAACCAGTAATCAAAAAACCCATTGGATACCAAAGTAAAGGATTTTAGACTGGAAATCTATGAGTGCTACAACCTAGGGACTCTTCTTTATGTTGATAAAATTCCTCTAATGTCTTTGGATCATTTTCCCATATCAGATTGTTATAATTATTTTTATAGACATAAATGAAATCAACCCTTTGAAAACACACATATATAATTTGATTCTTCGAAAATCTAACTAACGCCTAATTGCATTTCCCTATGGATTTAATATCCGACTCTTAAAGAGGGTCACTATATTACTTTTGAGACTGCGTACACTTACATCTGCATCCGGATGCAACAAGTACCACTCGTTGCAAAACTTTTGAGACCCTCAAGTTTAAAGGTTTTAAGACTACAGGACAAGTCGAGTTGATGACCCATAATCACGATGAATAGTCATAGAAATGACTTGTAGATGCAACTTCAGAGACTCAAGACTTCAGTGATTTTTCATACCCAGCAGGATGAATCAAGGTGACGATTCGTCAATGAACCTACGACTTATAGGAGTTAACTCGTAGGGTCAAGTTCCATTTTTATGAAGGATATTTGTGTCTTTTCTCAAGTTTGGTTTAATGAACCTAGACACTATTATGGCCAAGTTCAAGTCTATAAACACCCATCCCTTCAAATTTCGCTCTTTTTCTAAATCATTCTTCAAAATTTTCCTAAGGCAAGATTAAGCAAATCCTCTCAAGGTTCTCCTACAATTTCAAGCTCATCAAAGTTTCTCTTCAATTCTAAGTTGATTTCATCAAGGTATGTGAGGATTGATCCATGGGTTTCTTTCACCCTTGGAGTCCTAAGGTTTTCTCAAAATATCTTTTGAATTTCAATTACTTTTAACCCTAGTTTTGATAAATTTCATTGGGCTATTTCAATTACATTTTTAATTATTATCAATAATCATTACAAGCATGATTATAGAAAAATTGCATTATTTCAAGATGAATTATGAATTCCTATGCATTAAGCTATTTCAATCATGGTTATAAAGTTCAAAGATGAGTTTATATGAATTTTGATTATGAAGTTCCATGATTTTCAAAGAAAAGATTTTATGAATAAAGTTGAGATTTATGATTAAATGGTGAAAGTTATAATGATGATCAATGATGATCGAAGAAAGTTATTATGGTGTGGTCAGAAAGATTCTCACACAAATCATGTTTATGATGGTGATAAGGACAATTCTCACCGAAGTTTATGGATTCCTATGGATCACTAAAGTTAATGAGTTATTCTAATGATTATTTTTATGATGAAATTAATGATGACACTTTTATGTTTTAATGAATTCCGTTGGGATATTGACTAAGTACTAAGAGGACTTGTAGGTAGGGTTCGATCTGGTAACGTAGTTAGTTACTCAAGGAAATCCTAGAAGTAACCTAAAGTCCCAAACTATGTTGCCCCCATAGGTTGTCTTCACGGCTTAGCTAGTAGATCTACATATAACTCACAAAGTTAAAGTTGCTCTCATGGAGTCTACCTTGGCAAGTAGCCTCTCTGTTCTCGATATGGAGTTATATCGAATTTGATGTTATAGCTCTCATGGTCTTAAGATATCGGTTAAAGGTATTATCCCACATTCAGGTTATATGCAAGGATGAAAAAGTTTATTATGAAGTTTTATGATGCTTTGACCATAGTTTACATGATACTTCAAATGCTTTAATTTTATTTCATGCTCATTATATTGGTCATGCATCTTATGTCATATTGATCACGTTTATTTACTTATTCATGCATACCTCGCATATTTAGTACCTTCTATGTACTAACACATATTTTGCCTATATTGTCTCATAATGTAAGGACGGACGATACTCACGCTCCTCCCATTCGTGGCTAGAGTTGGTTTTGTTCTCAAGAGTTGGTGAGTTCTCATTATTCGAGGACATGAATTTTCTTTCATGTTGTTATCTAGACTATCTTTTATGGTTCGGGTGAGTTAGAATCTTGTCCTAAGCCCCATCAAAGTATAGTATAGAAGCATCCTTAGATGTTGAAATTTGATGTAGTCCATTTTGGACACTAGATTGAATTTACTTTCCTTTGACTTCTATGTTGAGTTGATTCTTCCGTTTATCTTATTATGTTCTTTTACCTTAGGCCAAATCCATCGGTGACCCCTTAAAGTTGACACCAACTTTCACTTAGACACTTCAACCGAGCGATGTTCATTTTAGACACATCATGTAGGGTCCTGCTGTGTTATTTTGACACTTTTTTGACAATAAGCAAAAATCTGAATGAGTGTAATACACTCGTTAATGACGTGATAAACAACCAATTAAATGATTACATGTGTTATTTTAAGTTGAAAATTATTTTAAAATTCACTTAGTAAATAAAATAAAAATATTATTCTAAAAAAATCAATTGCAATCCCCCCTCGCCCCTCCCCACCCCAATGGTAGCTGTCTTCTCCACTACACCAACAATTTTCTTTATTTTTTCTTAATCTTCTTTTTATAGTTGTTTCAGAGCTTTTTTTTTCTTTCTATTTTGATGTTGTTTAGAGAGAAAAAGAGAGGGGGAGGAGGGAGGGAGAGAAAAAAAGAAAAAATATAAAATATGAGTATTGGTATTCATTTTTTCTGGTGAAAAAGGTAGAGAGCAGTGATGGTACCTTACCCTCCTTTTCCATTGGAAATCATCTTTTTTTATTACACTCAAAAATCTCTTCTGTGCTTTTTTAAAAATTTCTTCTTTTCTTTTACTTTTCATAGCTATTCCTTTTCTTTCTTTTAGTGTTGTTTTGTGGGAAGAAAAGAGAGAGGAAGAAATAAAAAGAGAAGAAATATGAAATATGGGTGTTGATATCCATTTTTCCGGCGAAAAAGGTGGAGGGAGGTGATGGTAGATTTAGAAAAACAACACAATGAAGAAGAAAAAAATGGCTTGAAAACGGATTTGAATAAAAAATTCGATTTCCATTGAGGGAGTTTAATCTTGGAAAAATGGTAGAAGGTGGTGCCTTGAGAAATGGAGAAGAAGAAGAGAAAATAAAATAAAAATGGCTAAATAAAGCCTTTCACGCATTATTGTTGAGTGTATTACACTCACTTTGCCATGTCAGCAAAAAGTGTCAAAATGACATAGCGGGCCCCTACATGATGTAATATCCCCTAAAAACGTTGTATACGATGTTTCAATTTTTGCCTAAACATGATACAGCCTCTGTATTTTGGTCATAACTTTTCATAGAAATATCCAAATTGAGTGATTCAAATTTCTGAGTAACCACAAGATCATTACCTACAACTTTTATGAAGACCATATTTTAAGATTCGGAGGTTAAGTAGGTCAAATAAATTAATCTTTGTAAGGTAGGATGCTGTTACGGAAATGAGTGTTTATAGAAGAAAAATCATATCTCACTGTAGGTTTATCCAAATTGGTTGATTCTTGAACGATATGAAACTAGACTTCCATATCTACAATTCTTATGAAGACACCAAATCCTAATAAGGAATTTATCTTATTCAAACGCAGCTTCCAAAAAGAGTATTCTGTCAAAGATAACTCATTTCACCTACCATAGAAAGATCTAGATACATTTGACATCACTCATGACATAAATTGTCCTCCATTTAACATCATCCATGACATCAATATATTCCACTAAATTTTCAGATTTTTATTTATAATTATTTTATTTATTGTTAGGTCATCTTTCCCACCTATAAATACCCACCTTATTTCCTCATTTTATTCATCAAGCTTTCTCAAGCAAATCTTCTCTCTATACACATTCTCAAATATAGTTTTAGTTCTTAGTAGTGAAGAAATACTATTCCGGTGATTCATATATTCCGGGTAGTACACAAAACGTTCCGGCAAGGAGAGAAGCTAGGACTCAAGAGTGTTCATTAAGTCTTCCGGTACCAACTAAAGCTTCGGTTTCCAGGTATGTAAGGTTTCAATGAGAGTATTCCTTCCACTCTCATGTCTAAATTATTTTGATTATATGATAAATTATATTTATTTTCTTTAAGCTTTACTCTAAGTTATGTGGTATTTATCCATGAATTCTTCCACCCATGTAGTCCAAAAACTCTTTCAATTAAATATCTTGATTTCAAGTAATATTTTCTTATGGTAAATTCTTATTTTTACTTAATAGTATGAATCATGGTTAAACTAATGATTATTGATCTATTTTGATGCAACATAATTTCATATATATGAATTGATGGTTTACAAGTAATTTCTTTATTTATCTATTTAAAGGCTCTTGAAATTCATGGTGGGTGGTTTAAAGCATGATTTTTAATTAATGGATTTCAAAGTATTTATATTTATTTACATACCTATTTGCAAGTTAAAGTGATTTGAACCCACCTAGTTTTACTATATTTTTAACAAAGTTTAACTTGAAAGTCTTGACTCCAAATAAATATTTATGAAAGCAATATCTATGATCAAAAAGGGAATCTTATGAAATGAAAGAATGATGAAATGATATGAATGATGAATTCTTTATGCAATAAGGACAATTCTTGCATATTTGAATTATCAAATGTTTTAATGAGCTATTCTACCGAATATGATGTTTTGAATTCACAAGCTATATGTTATGACTATTTTAAAGTATTAAACTATTCTGTGGGATTGACTTAGCACCGAATGGGTCATTGAGGTGGGATTCGGTAAGGGAATCCTAGTAGCAACCCCTTGTCTCATTAACTATGTGCCAACATAGGAGCCCTTGTAGGCTTAGGCTAATGGATCCATAAATAGCCCTTAAAGTTAAAGTTAAAGAAATGAATGAAGTTGACGGAGTTCTATCTGGCAAGTAGTCTCCCCGGCCAACGTAGGGGGTTATGTTGGATTCCATGTAATAGCTCGCATGGTCTTAAATGTCGGTTATGGTTAGCTTCCCACAAAATGAATGTTTTAAAGGATATCCATATGATTTATTATGCATGTATTACATTATGTTCCATATTACATAAATGTTATAATATTTTCTCAATGTTCATGTATCCTTACATACTTAGTACATTCAAAGTACTAACGCATACTCTTTTGCCTACATGATATCACCATGTAGGGATCGGTGCTCCTCCTCGTTCTCCTCCACGTGGCTAGTTGATATTCCATCGAAGACTACTTTTGGTGAGTTCCCATGTTCCGGGAACAATACTCCTTTGTCTTTCTAGCTTATGATATGTTAAGATATTTTATTATGGCATTTCTTCTATTATGATTGAGGGTGAGCTAGGAACTTGTCTTAGCCCCATTAAATCTAATAGTTAGAGGTATTGTTGGACATATGTAAGTTGAATATTTATTATTATGATTTCCGCTTGTCTATTTATCATCATTACCTATGAAAGGCTAAAAGAATGCTAAGAGGCTTGTTTGAGGTACTTTCGGGTTCCTCATTCGCTATGTCACGTCTAGGCCCTAGGCTTGGGTCGTGACAAACTTGGTATCAGAGCCCGAGGTTTTGAATGATCCTTGGAGTCCAACATACCGCGTCGAATAGGGTCTTGTTCATGGTTGTGAAGCGCGCCACAATTATGAATAAGAGACTATGAGGCGTTTAGGAAAAATTTTCACTTCTTTCAAATTCATGTCGTGCCTTAGAGTGTCCTAAGCTTTCCTTTAACTAATTACCCATTTTGTGTTCTCTAGATAATGACTCGTGGAAGACCACCTCAAAGAGCAAGGATTGACAATGAGGACCAAACTCCTCCGATTCCTAATGCCCAACATCATGAGGATGGGGTAACCCATGCCGAGTTTCGCAGTGTTATTACTTTGTTAGCTCAAGTCGTAGCTAACCAAGGGAATCTAGGTGTTCCTCCTCCCCAAATGCAAAATCCAGCCTCTAGGATTCGGGATTTCCAAAGGATGAATCCGCCCGAGTTCGATGGTTCTAAACTAGATGAGGACCCTATGGAGTTCATTAATGAGGTGTACCGGATTGTGGCTATCATGGGTGTGCCACCAAATGAGAAGGCCGAGCTAGTGGCCTATCAACTCAAAGGTGTGGCTCGAGTGTGGTACGAACAATGGATTGTTGAGAGGGATGAAGAAATAGGGTCGATAGGATGGGAAGAGTTCAAAGGTGCCTTCCTAGACCGCTTCTTCCCATTGGAGCTAAGGGAGGCCAAAATCCAAGAGTTCATCAACCTCCGTCAAGGAAGTATGAGTGTGAGGGAGTATGCTCTCAAATTCACTAAGTTGTCAAAGTATGCTCCCTTCATGGTCTCTGACCCAAGAGCTAGAATGAGCAAGTTTATTTCCGGTGTCTCAAGCTTGGTGTCCAAGGAGTGCAAAACGGCCATGTTGATCAAGGAGATGGATATCTCTCGGTTAATGACTTACGCAGAACAAATTGAAGAAGAGAAGCTTAGAGAGAGATCAAGGGGGTTCAAAAAGGCTAGAGTGGATGGTGGAGGGTTTAACCCTCAAAGGTCCGATTATGGTAACAATGGCAAAGGCCAAGGTGGGCAACGATTTATGGGGCAAGGTTCCACCAATACTCCTCCTCCAAGGTTCAACAAGGACAAGAGTGGTAAACCAATGATTCCCAGAGAGAATGTTGCTACTCAAACTTTCCCTGCTTGCAAGAAGTGTGGAAGGACTCACAAAGGGGAATGCTTAGCTGGCTCCAATGCATGCTTTAAGTGTGGCAAGCTGGGCCACCATGCTAAGGATTGTAGAGATGGTGGTGGTAGGACTCAAGGCCAAATTGCTCATGGTCAACAAGTCCAAGGAGGTGTCCAACGCACCAACCGCTTTTATGCCTTGCATGGGAGACAAGAGGTTGAGGATGCACCCAATGTCATTACCGGTATGTTAAAGGTCTTTTCTTTTGATGTGTATGCACTATTAGATCCGGGTGCAAATTTATCTTTTGTTACTCCATTCCTTGCTAATAGATTTGATGTTTTACCTGAAATGTTATTAGAGCCTTATTTGGTGTCTACCCCCGTTGGTGAGTCAGTTATTGCTAGAAAGGTCTATAGGGGTTGCCTTGTGTCTATCTTGCATAAAGTTATTCCTTGTGATCTCATTGAGCTTGATATGATAGATTTCGATGTCATTCTTGGGATGGATTGGTTACATGCATCTTATGCTTCCATAGATTGTAGGAATCGTCGAGTCAAGTTCCAATTTCCAAATGAGCCTGTTATTGAATGGCAGGGTCGTGATTCGGTGGTTAAGGGTCAGTTTATTTCTTATCTTAAGGCTCGCAAAATGATTTCTAAGGGATGTATTTACCATATTGTGAGGGTTAGGGATGTCAACTCCAAAAGTCCTTCTCTTGAGTCAGTTCCTATAGTCAATGAATTCCCCGATGTCTTTCCTGATGACCTTCCCGGTGTCCCTCCCGAAAGGGAAGTTGATTTTGGTATTGATATCCTCCCCGATACCCAACCTATCTCTATTCCTCCTTACCGCATGGCCCCAGCAGAATTGAAAGAGCTAAAGGAACAATTAAAGGACTTGTTAGAGAAGGGGTTCATAAGACCAAGTATTTCGCCATGGGGTGCTCCCGTTCTATTTGTAAGAAAGAAGGATGGTTCACTTCGAATGTGCATAGACTATCGGCAATTAAATAAGATGACCATTAAGAACAAGTACCCACTCCCTAGAATAGATGACTTGTTTGATCAATTACAAGGGGCAAGTCACTTCTCCAAGATCGACCTTCGGTCTGGCTACCACCAACTACGGGTAAGGGAGTGTGATATTCCCAAAACAGCCTTCCGAACAAGGTATGGTCACTATGAGAGTGTGGTGATGAGTTTTGGGTTGACGAATGCACCGGCGGTGTTTATGGACTTGATGAATAGGGTGTTCAAACCTTACCTTGATACCTTTGTAGTAGTCTTCATTGATGATATTTTAATTTACTCTCGGGGTGAGGAAGAACATAAAAATCACTTGAGAGTTGTGCTTCAAACATTGAGGGATAAACAATTATTTGCAAAATTTAGTAAGTGTGAATTTTGGTTAAAGGAGGTAGCATTTCTTGGTCACGTAGTGTCCGGTGATGGAATCAAGGTTGATCCTAAGAAAATAGAGGCAGTCAAAAATTGGCCTAGACCATTATCTCCTTCAGACATTAGGAGCTTCTTAGGTCTAGCCGGGTACTATAGACGGTTCGTCAAAGGCTTTTCTTCCATCTCATCTCCTATGACAAAATTGACCCAAAAGAAATCCAAATTCATATGGACAGATGAGTGTGAGAAGAGTTTCCAGACCTTAAAAGATCGACTTACCTCTGCTCCTATTTTGACTCTCCCAGAAGGATTAGAAGGGTTTGTAGTTTATTGTGATGCTTCAAAGATTGGTTTAGGTTGTGTCTTAATGCAAAAGGGCAAGGTAATAGCCTATGCTTCTAGGCAATTAAAGGTGCATGAGCGCAACTACCCTACCCATGACCTTGAATTGGCAGCTGTTGTTTTTGCTTTGAAGATTTGGAGGCATTACCTCTATGGGGTGCATGTGGATGTCTATACTGATCATAAGAGTCTTCAATATGTGTTTACCCAAAAGGACCTTAATCTAAGGCAAAGGAGGTGGCTAGAACTCCTTAAGGACTATGACATGAGTGTGCACTATCATCCGGGTAAAGCCAATGTGGTTGCTGATGCACTTAGTAGAATATCTATGGGGAGTGTGGCCCATGTGGATGAAAGGAAGAGGGAGTTGGTGAAAGATGTTCACCGATTGGCTAGATTAGGGGTGAAGTTGGGTAGTACTAATGATGGGGGTATGGTTGTTCAAAATAGTTCTGAATCCTCTTTGGTGGTGGATGTTAAATCAAAGCAAGATCTTGACCCAAAGTTTATCGAGTTAAAGAAGTTGGTAAAGGAAAAGAAGATAGAAGTCTTTTCCCAAGGGGGAAATGGGGTTCTATACTACCAAGGTCGGATATGTGTTCCAGATGTTGATGGCCTAAGGAGTTTGATCTTGATGGAGGCTCATAATTCTAGATACTCCATTCATCCCGGTTCAACAAAAATGTACCGAGACTTAAAGGAGCTGTATTGGTGGGGTGGCATGAAGAAGGACATAGCAAGGTTTGTGTCCGAATGTACAAATTGTCAACAAGTGAAGGCTGAACATCAAAGACCGGGTGGCCTAGCCCAAGACATTGAAATCCCAACTTGGAAATGGGAAAATGTGAATATGGATTTTGTAGTGGGTTTGCCTCATACCCGGAAACGTCATGACTCGATTTGGGTAATTATTGATAGAATGACTAAGTCAGCTCACTTCTTACCGGTTAAAACTTCCTATAGTGCCGAAGACTATGCCAAGTTGTATATTCGGGAGTTGGTGAGGTTGTATGGTGTGCCATTATCCATTATTTCGGATCGTGGTACCCAATTCACTTCTCACTTCTGGAGATCATTTCAAAAAGGCCTCGGTACTAAGGTAAAGTTGAGCACAGCATTCCATCCTCAAACGGATGGGCAAGCCGAAAGGACGATTCAAACACTAGAGGATATGTTAAGGGCTTGTGTGTTGGAGTTTAAAGGGAATTGGGATGATCATCTACCTCTCATCGAGTTTGCCTATAATAATAGTTACCACTCAAGTATTGAGATGGCACCGTTTGAGGCTTTGTATGGGAGACGATGTAGATCACCGGTAGGTTGGTTCGAAGTAGGTGAGATGACCTTGTTGGGCCCCGATTTGGTACTTGATGCTTTAGAGAAGGTGAAGATCATTAGAGAAAGGTTGAAGACGGCTCAAAGTCGTCAAAAGTCCTATTCTGACACTAGAAGAAGGGATCTTGACTTTAATGTGGATGATTGGGTGTATCTGAAGGTTTCACCCATGAAAGGTGTGGTTCGATTTGGTAAGAAAGGGAAATTGAGCCCTAGATATGTAGGGCCTTATAGAATCGTGAGACGTGTTGGTAAGGTTGCATATGAGTTGGAATTACCATTGGAAATGGCCATGGTTCATCCGGTGTTTCACGTGTCTATGTTGAAAAAACATGTGGGTGATTCTAGTTCCATTGTACCTATGGCAGTAGTGAATATTGAAGAAAACTTGACCTATGAAGAAGTTCCTGTGGAAATTTTGGACCGGCAAGTTAAGAGATTGAGGAACAAAGAAATTGCATCTGTTAAAGTCCTTTGGAGGAATCAACAAATAGAAAGTGCAACATGGGAAGCGGAAGCGGATATGATTAAGAGATACCCTCATCTTTTCCCCTCTACCCAAACCTAAGGTATTAAGTTGTCCTTGCTCAATTACTTGAAATCCTTACATCTCAACTTTTCTTGTCACATGCTTGCAAAATTATGAAATATTTTTTAAACGATATTTTAAATTACACTGTTGCATTAATGATAGGTTGTTTGTTAATACTCTACTCTACTCAAGCTAAGCCTTTTCTCATTCGAGGACGAATGTTCCCAAGGGGGAGATAATGTAATATCCCCTAAAAACGTTGTATACGATGTTTCAATTTTTGCCTAAACATGATACAGCCTCTGTATTTTGGTCATAACTTTTCATAGAAATATCCAAATTGAGTGATTCAAATTTCTGAGTAACCACAAGATCATTACCTACAACTTTTATGAAGACCATATTTTAAGATTCGGAGGTTAAGTAGGTCAAATAAATTAATCTTTGTAAGGTAGGATGCTGTTACGGAAATGAGTGTTTATAGAAGAAAAATCATATCTCACTGTAGGTTTATCCAAATTGGTTGATTCTTGAACGATATGAAACTAGACTTCCATATCTACAATTCTTATGAAGACACCAAATCCTAATAAGGAATTTATCTTATTCAAACGCAGCTTCCAAAAAGAGTATTCTGTCAAAGATAACTCATTTCACCTACCATAGAAAGATCTAGATACATTTGACATCACTCATGACATAAATTGTCCTCCATTTAACATCATCCATGACATCAATATATTCCACTAAATTTTCAGATTTTTATTTATAATTATTTTATTTATTGTTAGGTCATCTTTCCCACCTATAAATACCCACCTTATTTCCTCATTTTATTCATCAAGCTTTCTCAAGCAAATCTTCTCTCTATACACATTCTCAAATATAGTTTTAGTTCTTAGTAGTGAAGAAATACTATTCCGGTGATTCATATATTCCGGGTAGTACACAAAACGTTCCGGCAAGGAGAGAAGCTAGGACTCAAGAGTGTTCATTAAGTCTTCCGGTACCAACTAAAGCTTCGGTTTCCAGGTATGTAAGGTTTCAATGAGAGTATTCCTTCCACTCTCATGTCTAAATTATTTTGATTATATGATAAATTATATTTATTTTCTTTAAGCTTTACTCTAAGTTATGTGGTATTTATCCATGAATTCTTCCACCCATGTAGTCCAAAAACTCTTTCAATTAAATATCTTGATTTCAAGTAATATTTTCTTATGGTAAATTCTTATTTTTACTTAATAGTATGAATCATGGTTAAACTAATGATTATTGATCTATTTTGATGCAACATAATTTCATATATATGAATTGATGGTTTACAAGTAATTTCTTTATTTATCTATTTAAAGGCTCTTGAAATTCATGGTGGGTGGTTTAAAGCATGATTTTTAATTAATGGATTTCAAAGTATTTATATTTATTTACATACCTATTTGCAAGTTAAAGTGATTTGAACCCACCTAGTTTTACTATATTTTTAACAAAGTTTAACTTGAAAGTCTTGACTCCAAATAAATATTTATGAAAGCAATATCTATGATCAAAAAGGGAATCTTATGAAATGAAAGAATGATGAAATGATATGAATGATGAATTCTTTATGCAATAAGGACAATTCTTGCATATTTGAATTATCAAATGTTTTAATGAGCTATTCTACCGAATATGATGTTTTGAATTCACAAGCTATATGTTATGACTATTTTAAAGTATTAAACTATTCTGTGGGATTGACTTAGCACCGAATGGGTCATTGAGGTGGGATTCGGTAAGGGAATCCTAGTAGCAACCCCTTGTCTCATTAACTATGTGCCAACATAGGAGCCCTTGTAGGCTTAGGCTAATGGATCCATAAATAGCCCTTAAAGTTAAAGTTAAAGAAATGAATGAAGTTGACGGAGTTCTACCTGGCAAGTAGTCTCCCCGGCCAACGTAGGGGGTTATGTTGGATTCCATGTAATAGCTCGCATGGTCTTAAATGTCGGTTATGGTTAGCTTCCCACAAAATGAATGTTTTAAAGGATATCCATATGATTTATTATGCATGTATTACATTATGTTCCATATTACATAAATGTTATAATATTTTCTCAATGTTCATGTATCCTTACATACTTAGTACATTCAAAGTACTAACGCATACTCTTTTGCCTACATGATATCACCATGTAGGGATCGGTGCTCCTCCTCGTTCTCCTCCACGTGGCTAGTTGATATTCCATCGAAGACTACTTTTGGTGAGTTCCCATGTTCCGGGAACAATACTCCTTTGTCTTTCTAGCTTATGATATGTTAAGATATTTTATTATGGCATTTCTTCTATTATGATTGAGGGTGAGCTAGGAACTTGTCTTAGCCCCATTAAATCTAATAGTTAGAGGTATTGTTGGACATATGTAAGTTGAATATTTATTATTATGATTTCCGCTTGTCTATTTATCATCATTACCTATGAAAGGCTAAAAGAATGCTAAGAGGCTTGTTTGAGGTACTTTCGGGTTCCTCATTCGCTATGTCACGTCTAGGCCCTAGGCTTGGGTCGTGACACATGAGGTGTCTCAAGTGAACATCGACCGGTTGAAGTGTCTAAGTGAAAGTTGGTGCAAACTTTAAGGGGTCACCGATGGGTTTGGCCATTAAATACCTTATGTATGCGATGTATGCTAAAGTGGCTCGGTTGGGATCTTTTGAGTTTCGATCACCGTGTCACATTTAGGTCATAAAACTGGGTCATGACACTTCAAACTTAATTTCTCTGGTTTCTATGATCCCTTAGTATGACCCATAAAAAGGTTTACGGACCGTAAAGGGTTTCATAAATCCAAAGTCTTGAACTTTTCGCATCTTAGTACATTTTCTATAAGTGTACAGTTGTTACACCCCACACTTTTAAACTTGGAATGTCTCTAAAGTTCCTGAGACATTATCATGAGAGCCGGATAAGCTACAACACTATCAAATAATTCTAAGGAAGGAAGAATGTGATACCCCGTAGTAGAGAAGGTTGGAAATAGATTCACAAGAATCCGGAAGGAATTGGAGGCCGAGTAGTGAGTCGTAGGACTTGATTTACCTACGTAAGCTACAAATTTAGAGGCCTTATATACGTAAGCTATTTGAGTACATACCAAGCTTGCATAGCATGGATTACATAGGCTCTTAAAATAGGATGAGACTATGAATCCATGAGGAAGGGGAAAAGACGATGCGTGGCAGCCAATAAGGGGGTGACACGTGGAAGCACCTCAAGCAAGCAGGTGATCCACCTGCTTGGGGGAGGTGGGCCCTACTGCCATGTGGTGCCCCACCTTGCTTGCATGGATATGGTGGCCCAATAGGGGCTGGACATGTGTCCCCCTTAGGGTATGATACATGTCACCCCTTGGGACCACATATATGTATGCATATTATGACTATACTTCAGTTTTGGGTCTTAAAACTGCAGCAAAAATCAGAAAACAAACCCTAGAACAAGAGAAAAAACTGTGATTGCTAGGAGGAAAACAATAGGTACGTTCTGATTTCATTCCATAAATTAATTATCCAGCATATACCACAATGATATGGAGGTATTAGAAGTATAAAATCACGTCTTGGTGTAGCTAAAACGGACAGCAACCAGTCCACACAATTTCAGAACGCTAAAGAGGTTTCCGAGGTGCGATTTTGGCTAGTTTTGGCCAATTTCGGGTAAGGTAAGGTTTCTACTTTAAATTTGGACTTTATGGGGTTGTTATGGAGTGTATTATTTACCTTTTATACTACTGGAAGTATGAAAAAAATCGTGGGGATGCTCAGCGAAAGAAACAATCTAAATTGAAGTCGTCGTAGTTTAATTGTAGTCGAAGTGAGGCGTGATGTGTTTGGAGGCTTCTTGTTGTTGTGTGGTGTGTGTTGCAGTGTCTAAATGTGTTCTAAAATATGTGTGGGAGATTCTGGTTTCAGCCACACGATTCCACGCTTCATACGGTTAAAGGTTTCGTAAAATAGAGATTAGAAACCCTATTTTGGATATCGTAATTTCGAGCGAGTCATCCGGAGGTTGTAATATATAATGTTGCAAAGTTTTATATATATATGATCTGATGGTTATGTTTTTGGTTGGATGTAGGTATTAGGAATGTGATTGGGAATTCGGATAGGGCACATTATAGGGAAGGTGCTGTCCGATTTTCGTTAACGCCTTAACTAGTTAAGAAACTAATCGAGGAGGCGAGCGAAGAGTTGAGTTCTATGAATACTCATATGTAACCTAAGATGATGGTAAGACAAGGGTTATTAATATTCATGTTGCTTTTATATTACCTAGGTTCAGAGGACGACGAGATGAACGAGATAAAGAGTCGTAAGAGGTATGTGAAGCTTTCTCTTGGCATGTTCTTGGCATAAGTATGTACAACCTGTCTTTCTTTTCTTCTAGGCATGTCTTAGAAATATGTTATGAATTATTGGTATATGAAACATGGGAATAATTCCATTTGTAAAGCTCCGAGTATAGTTCATAATTCTTATCCACTTCGTGATGGTAGAACTCCTGTAATAGTTGAGCTATTGCCTTTTTAAGGCTTCTATAGGATAAAAGATAATATATGTAGAGCCTTTTGACTCATGTTCACTTCTAAATGCTAAGGCTCTTAAGGTAGCTGAGCTATCACCCCCGAGCCTTCTGTACATGAAATAGTAACTGGATGCATGAGAAGCATGAACTATAACTCTTATTCATTTCTTAATATCAAAGTTCTTGAAGTAGTTGAACTACTACCCTCGAGTCCCTATATGATGAATACTAATTAAATGTATGAACTCCCATTCCTAAGAACTCTATAATGACAAGTATCTCTGATTGCATAAGCCATTCGGTATTACCTCAATATAAGTCTAGGACTCTTGAGACTCCGTCGATATGGCCCCTAATAGCATTTAGAGGATACATGAGATGATAATCATTTTGATCCTCAAATGATAGTCCATGACAATTGTTATACCGAGTCTCAGATGATGAGCTAATTGCATATAGTTCCTCATTACTCTGCTCGTGCAGGCTATTAATACATAAACTCACCGCGTCCCATGAAGGGTCGGGCATGATAAACTCACCGCGTCCCATGAAGGGCCGGGCATGATAAACTCACCGCATCCCATGAAGGGTCGGGCATGATAAATTCACCGCGTCCCATAAAGGGCCGGGCATGATAAATTCACCACGTCCTATGAAGGGCCGGGTATGATAAATGATGAAATGATTATTCACCGCGTCCCATGAAGGGCCGGGCATGATATATGATGAAATAATTATTCACCACGTCCCATGAAGGGCCGGGCATGATATATGATGAAATGATTATTCACCACGTCCCATGAAGGGTCGGGCATGATACATAATGAAATGACATCTTCACTGATTCCCTCACTTAAGGGCCGGATATGGTCTGTAGGCATGCATATGGAAATATAGTGACACACTTGTAGCACTAAGTCCCATAGCGGGCCAAGTATGGTATGTAAGGAAGGTATACATGCCCTCATGTCATAAGATGCAGGTAGAGAAATTCGCTAACTGTTATATTTGTTTTCTGCATCTCTACTTCAGTTATCAGCTCAGTTATATATTGTTATGCTTTATATACTCAGTACATATATTGTACTGACCCCCCGTTCTTCGGAGGGCTGCATTTCATGCCCGCAGGTACAAATGTTAAGTTTGGAGATCCACCAGCTTAGGGTTTCCACTCAGCGATAATGGGAGCGCTCCACTATTTCGGAGCCTAACTTTTAATACCAGTCATGTAATATATATGTATTTAATTATCCAGGGGTACGGTGGGGGCCCTATCTCGCCATATGTTGTTACTATTCTTAGAGGTCTGTAGACATATGTATATGTGGATTGTTTATAAGTTTGTTTCGACTGTGCTTATATGGCAGGTTGTAAATTTTTTTATGTTATGGCAGCCTCGTCGGCTCACGTGCCCTTTCATGATATGATATGAATGAAAGAGGCTATATGTACATGAAAAAGTTTTCAACTATTGAGGTTTTTGGGTATAGTGTCACATCACACACGGTTCAACTTAGGTGTAGCTGATAGATACGCATAAGGGGGGGTCCAGGTTGGACCCCAGTCGCGGCCTACGGGGTTGGGTCGTGACAACAGTATGCCCGTAGATGGCTTTACGGACCGCAAAAGGATCCGTAAACCCAAACTTTCGAAAACCTAAAAAGTCAACCAAGCTTCTACGATTGGCTTCTACGGATTGTAGAACTTTTTACTGACCATAGATGGCCCTCGTAGATGATTCGACAATTTTAATGAAGAGTGTTTTTGTGTTTTTACACCCTTTCTAACTTCAAACCTCGACGTTTTAAATAAACTTAGGGTCTCTATCAGTTTAGTTTGACCCTAATACTCCCATAATTATTCCCAAGACTTAGAACAAGGATTCAAAAAGGGAAATTTAGGGTTTCAAGCACGGTCTTCAATTTTCTTCAAGAATCTAGTTCTTCCAAGTATGTAAGGTTACTCATAGTGTTGGACTAAGTAAGTCCTCACATCCGACTTCTAAATTAAGTCAGTAAGATTTAAACCTAGGGTTTTAATCTAATATTTTCTTAAATTTTGAGTTTTCTATTATTCCTTATTATTCAATTTGAATCTCTATCATTGAAATTATGACTTCTTATGTGATTCTAATTCTTGATTGCTGCTCATATTTATTTTTTACATGGACCCTATTTGAGTTTTTTGATGATTTTACATTGTTATATATTATGCGTTATTTTTAATTAAAGTAAATTTTTAGTAATTATAAGCTATTAGTTGAAGAAGAGTTTTATGGGAACTTGAGTGATTCCAAATGCACGATTTTTACTTTGAAGGGAGCATGACTATTCTAAAAAAAGCATATTAGTTTCAAAAGAGAGCTCAATTAATTAAAGTAAAGTTTAGTATAACTTCAAAGAAGTATTTTTGAGCATTTACATAGAGTATTACTATTATGAGAATTATTGTATTTTTTTAGAGTAGTATTAAGCATCGATTTTATACAAGTTTAAATAACTCAAACCCTATAAACTGCAGATCCAATGCATATAGGATCGTGTCATTTCTTCGGAAGACTCATCACCCAACATCTATGAGGGCTTTTTAGATTGATCCATAGGTTCAGTATTATTGTCCAAGGTATAAGATGGCTCTAGCAACTTGGATAGAATATTGTATCATTACGAGGCTTCTAACAACCTATTCCATCATTACTTATTTGTGGTAAAATTATACAAATTTCATTCATCATAAAGTTATGATTAATTTCTTGGTATGTGAGTGCATTATTTATGAATTAAATTCATACAATGCCCCTATCACAAAGTTAAGTTAAAAATGTCTTTCAAACTTAAGTTTAAACTAAGGTCAACTTCAAACAATCATAACTCTCAGCCTATAATGAATTAGGTATTCTATGACTTATAAAATTAAATATCCGTGAGTCTTCTTTCCAACGCTACCAAGTTTGGCTCATTCAGAGTTTAGAGAAAAATGTTATGCCTATTTTACTAAACACTATCTGAGTTGTGGCCACCATGGCAAGATTGGCGGGATAGAATTAAAAAGATGCAATTACTTATTTTCTTCTTCTCTTTTGTGCCTAAATATAAGAAGGTCACCTTAGAAGCCCTCAAAAAGCTGATCTAAGCTTGGGAAGAAGATAAGAAGAGAACTCTAGAGCAAGAAAGGCTACAAACAACAGATTTCAGGCCCGTCTTCGTTGTTTTTCCTTTTAGAAGTCAAGGATCATGCTTTAATCATTCAACAACTCCTTGGCACCTAGGTAGACTAGGTTTTCCTTATTAAGTACATGTAAATTTGTTCCCAATGCATAGTATATAGTAAATTAATAAGGGATTTCATGCTTAGGACTTCGAGCATGGAGTCTGGATGGTTTAATGATTGTCATTGAGTAATGTTGTGAAGTTTCCTATGCATTTTAACTATTTTGGTTTGGGTGATTGATATGTTGTTGTGATTGATCTTTAATTTCAAGACTGTAAAATTCATAATCTTGAACTTGCTCTACCAAAAGTGATGCCTTTAATAAAGAAGGCTTGATGGAATATTGTTAATAAAGGAAAATATGGAATGAAACTAATAAAATGATTATTTGCGAATAATTACATGTAATGAATCTATTACTTAATTGTGCAAGCATGTGACGTATTCATTGTAGATTATGATTATATTTGTGATTGTGATATAGGATTGGGTGTCATGTTCCGATATATATTAAATCGGGTGTCACGTTATAATACATATTGGATTGGGTATCATATTTTAACATTTATTAGATCGGGTGACACATTCTAATACATATCGCTGATACAAACTAACAATTTGGGTATAGGTTCTATGAGTGGACTAAGTATGTGTTATGGTTCGTTGACAGAACCAATTGGTTGTTGTAAGTGATTATTCATGCTCATTATGTAAACTGATTTAAGTTAAGGACTGAAAGTCCAATTGATGCTGTAATGTGATGTGATTGTGTATGCTGATTATATGTGCGATGATAGAGGAACTGACACAATTATAATTGATCATGCCCATTCCATTTAATAATTGATATGAGAGGAGCTCCAAATGTTACCAAGTTTCATACTTTAGTGGTGTAATTTATGTTGTTTTGTGGTGGTTGCTTGATCTCATTCGTACCTTGGATATAAGATCATAGGTAAGCAAAAGGACAACAATTGTTGGGTTGTTTAGTGAGATTAGTGACTTAGAATTAAATATTTATAGTTTCACGTGGGTACATGTGTAAAAGGGGAAAATTGGAAAAGATTCTGAGATTCTATCTCCAGGCAAGCCACCCTAATGGGGGGGATTCCCGCTATGGCGGGCCGCCATTGTAGGTTAGGTCCCTCCACGGCGAGCCAGTACAAGTAGGATGGAGAGGAGCCTTAGACCACCTAAATTTTACCTTCTTCCAAGTGAGATGTCAAATATTCTAAGGTCAAGCGCTGATATAAAAGCTTGAGGAAAGGTAGTATGCTGGTTAGACAAAGTTAGTGGTGACCATACTTTAGAAAATGCTCTATGTGATAGAAGGACTAGGCCTTGATCTGTATTAAAGTTGACATCGGACCAACTAAAAAGGATAAGTGTTAGGCTTGAAGAACATTAGGAGGTTAATAGGAATGGTAAAAGTTTGTGCATAAAGGTTTGATGGGTGTATTTTATCAAGTGTATGTTTTCTTCTATTGATTTCTTTAAATTATAAGGCGGGTATCGACTTGACCGATGATGCCTACCAGTAAATGTTGTTTGTACTGATATAATTTTGCTATGTCACTTGGCATAGTCTGGCTGCAGGGTTAGTGATGTTTCATAGGTGAATATGAAGATGACTCTCCAACAGCTTCTATTTTTCTTTCCTATTGGTGGGAGTTGTGTCATTATTTTATTTATATATTGTATTTTTAGAAGCTCTTATACCTATTTAGACTAGTATCCTTGGAGGGGGGGTGTTGGAAATGGTTTTTTATAAACTAGCCTTAGAGTTTGAAACTAATATATGGTGTTTTCACAACTCTTTTAGATTGTTAGTTTTGATTTGTTCAAATTCTGCATATTATAACCATTGGGATCTAAGGGTTCTCCTACTTAGGTGTTAGAGTGGGTGTCCTGTAAGACCCCGATAGTTGGAAAGTCAGAAAATGAGGTTCAAAAGAAGTTTCCAAGAAAGAATCTCAGCTTTTTCACCAGGGGATCTCCACGAGCTCATGGTGGGAGCCCCAAAACCCAGTGGATCATGGGTGAGGTCCACGAGAGGCACCACGTACCGTGGTAAGCACATGAGCCTTGGTGGCCCCCATGGTAGACACCCTCCTAGACCCCTAGATGGCCATCTCACCACGCCCACCACCTCGGGTAGTGGTGACCTTTATGGACTGTGGTGGGTCTTGAGGGAGGAACCCTTGCAAAACCTATATTCTAAAATCCCAAGGTAGAAACCACGACCATGACTACCACCTGTATTAGCCATCACTAGTCGTGGTGGAGGCTCGTCCAGGTGCTTGAATCTAGTTGAAGTTGGGGGTGTTTTTGTCATTCCTTATGTTTTTATTAATGTATGTGGACTATTGTTAGGAGTTAGTCTAATATATTAACTAACTTAAAGCCCTCTTAACTCTCTCATTCTCACAGTAACTCTCTAAATCAAAATCTTTTCTCTAAAAGTGTGCTTACTAAGTATCCTTTTTCCACAAGTGAATTCTAAGGATTTCTTTAAGGTCAAGCTTCTATTCCATACAGTGATCCTACTTTGGTTGATTTGAAGAAGGCGATTGGCGAAGAAACCATTCATGCTTTCTCCCAATGGGGAGATGGTGATTTGAGATACCAAGGCCGGTTATGTGTCCCCAATATTGATGGTTTGAGGAAAATGATATTTTCTGAGGCTCATAGCTAGCGGTATTCTATTTATCTGGGTTCCACAAAGATGTATTGTGATTTGAGGGAAATGCTTAGATGGAATTGCATGAAAAGAGATATTGCGAAGTTTGTGGCTAAATATCTAAATTGTCAACAAGTGAAAGTTAAGCATCAAAAACTAAGAGGTTTGGCTCAAGATATTGATATTACTACATGGAACTAGGAAGCCTTGAATATGGACTATGTTATTGGTTTGCCTCGTACTTGTAGGCAACATGATTTGATTTGGGTAATTGTCGATTGTATGATAAAGTCAGCTTATTTTCTTCCTGTTAACACTTTGTATTCAACTAAGTATTATGTTAGGTTGTATATTCGAGAGTTAGTTAAGCTTCATGGTATTTCATTGTTTATCATTGCGGACCAAGGCACTTATTTTACATCACAATATTGGAGATCTTTCCAAAAGGGTCTTGCTACTTAAGTATAGCTTAGTACAACTTTTAACCCTAAGTTGGATGGAAAGGCCAAGCACACTATTTAGACCCTAGAGGACATGTTGAGAGCATATGTTATGGATTTCAAAGGTAATTGGTATAATCATTGGCCATTGATAGAGTTGGCCTATAATAATAGTTATTATTCCAACATCCAGTAGCTTCATTTGAGGCTTTATATGGTTGGAGGTGTAGGTATCCTATAAGTTAGTTTGAGGTTGGTGAAGCTAACTTGATAGGACCCAAGTTGGTGTATGAAGCTATGGAGAAGGTGAGATTCATTAGACAAAGATTGAAGACAGCCCAAAGTAGACAAAATTCCTATTTGGATATTAGGAGAAGAGAACTTGAATTCAAGATTAATGATTGGGTTTACTTGAAAATTTCACCCATGAAGGGTTTAATGTATTTTGGTAAGAAAGAAAAGTTAAGTCCCCGCTATGTTGGCCCATATCAAGTTTTGAGGTGGATTTTCAAGGTGGCATATAAGTTTATTTGCCCTCTGATTTGGCATCGGTGCTTCTGGTGTTCCATATGTCCTTTTTGAGGAAGTTTATTGGGGATTCTATCTCTATTGTGACTTTGGACAGAATTGAGGTGAAGGAGAGTGTCTCGTGTGAGAAAGTTCTAGTTGAATCCTAGACCGACAAGTTAGGAAGTTGAGGAACAATGAAGTAGCTTATTTTATGGAGGAACCAAGAGATTGAGGGTGCTACATGGGAGGCCGAAGCTGATATGATGTCGTGATATCCTCATCTTTTTCCTTCCGTGCCTAGTTGAGGAATTTAGCTCCTACATGATCCATTCATCCCAAACCATGTGTTTCAGTTATTCTCATGTTTTCATATGCATCCATATTCATGAAATGATTTAAAGTCATGTTTTAGCTTGAGATTGAATATTTCATTATTTATGAAATTTCGAGAAGTTTTGCATTCATGTTGGGTTGTTATGTTCTTTCCTATTCCATTCATGCTAGTTGAGTCTCCTTCGAGGAAAAGTATTCCCAAGGAAGAGATATTGTAAAACCCCAAAAGTTGGAAAGTCAGAAAATGAGGTTCAAAAGAAGTTTCCAAGAAAGAATCTCTGCTTTTTCACCAGGGATCTCCACGAGCTCAGTTCATGAGTCATGATATTGAGTATGGGCTGAACTTCCCCTCATGGTGGGAGTCTCATAACCTAATGTACCATGGGTTAGGTCCACGAGAGGCACCAGGTGCTATGGTGAATACCACGAGCTGTGGTGGCCCCTGTAGTAGACACCATCCCTAGACCCCTAGATGGCCTTCTCACCACGCCCACCACCACAGGCCATGGTGACTTTCACGGAGCATTGTGGGTCTCGTGGGAGGAACCCTTGCAAAACCTATGTTCCAAAAGCCCAAGGTAGATACCACGACCATGACTATGGCCCCGTATTGGCCATTATGGGTCGTGGTGGAGGCTCATCCAAGTGCCCGAATCCTGTTTAAGTTGGGGGTATTTTGGTCATTTCCTATATTTTTATTAATAAATGTAGATGGTTTTTGGGAGTTATTCTAATCTATTATCTAACCTAAAGTCCTCCTAACCCTCTCAATCTCATCCTAACTATCTAAATCAAAATCTTCTCTCTATAGGTGTGCTTACAAAGTCTCCTTCTTTCTCAAGTGAATTCTAAGGATTTCTTCAAGGTCAAGTTTCTATTCTCTATAACTTAGGGCTTCTAAAGGTCAACGTATATGGGAATTCATTCTTGGTCCCTTTCACCCATGGAATCCCAAAGTTTTCTTCTCAAATGTCTTAAGATTTCTCCTTCTAAATCCCTAATTTCATGATTTATATTGGGTTTTGTTAATTATGATATATTTCAATGCTATTAGCCTAATTATGCATAATTCACATTACATTGCATGATTTTAAGATGAATTTCAAAGATCTATGTCATATATTAGTTTCAAGCATTATTTATGAGTTATGATCATGATTTTCAAGTTATTCCAATGAAAGCTTTATGAATAATGTTCAAAGATGCTATAAAAAAAGAGGTTATGAATGATGTTTCAATGATTCTATAAGTAAAGAAGTTATGGTGCAATAAGGACAATTCTTGCACTATTATGTTAAAAGAGGAGATAAGGACAATTCTCACGAATTCATAGATTTTTTATGAATCAAGAAGTTAATAAGCTATTCTTATGATTTTACTATGATGAAGTTAATAGATGAATTATTCTTATATTATCTTTATAAATATGGATTAATATTTATTATTATCTTTCCGAATAATGTTAATGCCTATGTTTTCGTGAAAGTTCCATTGAGATAAAGACTTAACATCGAAAGGACTTTAAGGTGGGGTTCGATCTAGTAGCCATTGTAACTACCCTAGGGAATCCTAGTAGCAACCTTCAGTCCCTAACTCCATTGCCTACATAGTCTAAATATGACAATATGGCGAAGCTAGTGGATCCAACTATGGCACGATTAAAGAAAGTATTATGACGGAGAATACCCTGGCAAGGTAGCCTTCCTCTTCTCAATGTAGGGATCATCAGATTTCATGTAATACCTTTCATGGTCCTAAGTTTTAGATAAGATCCTATCTCACACCAGTCAAAGAAAAGTTATGAAGTTCTCATGATGATGATGTTTTGATGCATTGGCCAATGATTATAATGTTTTTATGTTTTTATGTTTTATTCATGTTTTAAGATATTGGTCTTGCACCTCATGATTCATATTGATTATGTCCTATGTTTATTGCTCATGCATACTTCTCATATACTTAGTGTATTCCATGTACTATTGTATATTTTTGCCTATATTGTATCGTAATGTAGGGACGAACAATCATCGCACATATCCTATTCTTGAGTAGAGTTGAGCCTAGCCTAGCACTTATGGTGAGTCCTCATACCTCGAGGACAAGACACTTTATTTTAATTTGTGTCATTTGACTATTTCATTCTCTTATGTTGTCATGGGCATGTTAGGATTTGTCTTACGCCCCCATCTATTTAGCAGAGGCATATTGGATGTTTTGGGTTTATGTTGTCTTTCATTCCGTATTTTGAGACTTATGCTCTATTTTGAGACTATGCTTTTGTGTCTATGCTTTAGCTAATCTTGATTATTTACTATAAGACCCTAGAAATGTGAAAGGTCCTAAACCAATAAACCAAAGATGAAATTTCAGAAAGTTGCAGAAACTGGCACAAGAAAGAGACCACTAAAACCTTCACGGACCGTGATAAGAACCACAGACTGTGGTGTGCACCTATGGTAGAGATTTAGAGGCTTAAACTGCAGAGGATGAACCACGATGGAGGACCACAGACCGTGGTGAGAACCATGGTTCATAAAACCCTCTGTGGTGAGCCCTCTCCAAAGCCTTCAGGAATTTTCCCAAGCCAGGGTCCAGGACCATGGAGATTTTCACGGACCATGGTGTGATCCGTGGTGGCCACTTCTACAGGCCTCCCGTAGGACCTACACCACGGCCACCCTTCATGGGCCGTGATGCATTTCACAGACTATCAAGGTGCCCATGAAGAAATTTCAGAGACTACCCTATAAGTCTTTTTTTCAAAATCCTCCAAGTCCCTTATCACGAGAACTCACCACGAACCATGGTGAATACCAAGAACCATGAGGGGTCCTCATGAAGTCTTTTCTGACTAGATTTTTAAAGGGGTATTCTAGTCTATTCCTATGTTTATTTTGAGGACTGAATTCTCTTATCTAAAGACCCAAAACCCTTCCAAGGCCTCATTCTTCATACTTAGACTCAAGACTCTCAAATTCTCTCTTCCCAAACTCTTTCAAGAGCCTTCAAGTCATGATTAGGGTTTTGCAAAGTCAAGTCATTCAAGTCTCCTTTCTTCCTCAAGTATTCTTAGCGAGTTTATTTCTCTCAAGGTATGTAGTTTTTCATTCATGAATCCTTCCACCCATAGAGCCCAAATATTTTCTCAAACTAGCTTTTCAATTTTAAATGATGAATTCTTATGGTCTTTTACATGATAACTTTAAATGCGTAGATTATGATATATTTGAAGTTTTCTTACATATATTGATGTATTTTGACTCTTGATTTCATGAAGTTATGATGTTATTAAAGTACCTATATGAAGGCTTAAAAAGAGTTTTAAGACATATATGGTGGGTTGCTTTAAGAATGTGTATTTTATGCTTTTTCATCACTCTCATACATGCAAGAAGTCTTTAAAGATGTTGAAAGGTTTTTGTGAAATGAACCCACCTAGTTTTCTATGATAAAGTAAAGTTGAAATGAAGTTTAACTCCAATGAGTGTTATGAAAAAAATGCATATGAAGGAGAGTCTTTATGTATTGATTGATGAAAGGACTTCTTAGTCAAAGTAAGGTTGCAATATGAAAGACAATCCTCACATTGAATAAAATGATATGTTTAAGATTATGATATGACATATAGGATATCCCTATATGCCGTCAATGATTTTGAACATTATTTACAAAAAGGTAGGTCCGAATAGCATGGTATTCGGAAAACCATCACTGATTGTAGACCTAATTTTTCATACAAATCAAGGTTCATTAATAGGATGGTAAATAGCGTATGGCAGACATGATGATATTATAAACCAAAGGTTTAATGACCTATCCCATCATTTGATGTTTTAATGCTAAAGTTATAAAATGCTTATGCTATATTAATGTTAAATGTTATTCCGAGGGATTTGACCTAACATCGAATATAGAATATAGATGGGGACTTGATCATGGGATTCTTAAGTAAAGTCTCGTGTTGCATTAACTATGTTCCACTATAGAAGCCCTCGTCGGCTAGGCCTGTGTAGACATCAAATATTTAAGTTAAATTTGAAGAATGATTAAAGTTGATGGAGTATTATCCCAGCAAGGTAGTCTCCCCATTCTCGATGCTAGAGTCATCGACCTTCCCCGATGTACGAGTCATTGGATTCCATTTAATAGCTCGCATAGTCCTAAATGTCGATTACGATCACTTCCCTATAAAAAGAATGTTTTAAGGTTTCACATGATGAATTCTTATACATGCATTCACTTATGCATATCGCTTATATATGTCTCTCTTATGTTTTTCATTTCATATCATACTCACATACTTAGTACATTCAAATTACTAACGCATACTTTTGCCTACATGATATCACCATGTAGGGACCAAAGTTACTCCACACTCTCTTCCCCATGGCTAAGTTTATCATTGAAGGCTACCACTTTGGTGAGTTCCCATATTTCGGGAACGACACTCCTATATTATCTAGCTTATGTTATGTTTAGACTTTAAATTAAGTGTTTGGTACTTTTGATTTAATCTTGAGGGTGAGCTAGAGACATGTCTAGACCCCACCAAGTCTTAATATGGAAGGTATTGTTGGATATAGTAAAGGATGTTATGTTATCCTTGACTCTTATTAAATGTGAAGCCCTTAGTCCCTAAATCGCTTATGTTTCCGCTTGATTTTTTGGTTATGATTACCGATGAAATGCTTAACCAATGCTAATAGGCTTAGGTGAGGTACCTCCAGGTGTCTCATTCGCCGTGTCACTACTAGGTCCTAGGCATGGGTCATGACATTTACTTTATGGATGCTCTTGAATAATATGTGTAGAGGCTTAGCTGGGGTCCTTAGGGATTGTAATCATCTTGTCACACCTAGGGACTAGCTTGGGTTATGACAAACTTGGTATTAGAGCACAATGTTCAAGTATCCTAGGGAGTCTTACATGCCACTTCGAATAGAGTTTTGTTCATTGGTGTGAAGTGCGCCACATCTATAAATAGAAGGCTATGAGGCATCTTAGGAAAAACATCACTTATTTCATGATTTCATTGTGCTATAGAGTTGAACTCTAAGGATTCCTCCTTTAACATTTTTTGTTTTCTATTACAAAATAATGCCTCCATGATAATACCACATCCGAACGAATGTGGAAGAGGAGCAACAAGATCCAAATGACCCTTTGAATGAACAAGTATCTCATGTGGAGTTCCGAGCTGCTTTCGAAGTTCTTGCTCAAGCTAGAGTGGCTCAAGTTAATTGAGAGGTGGTAGCTCCCATGAATCCAAATATGGGTACGACAGCCAGTCGAGTTTATGATTTCACCCATATGAACCCTTTTAAGTTTAATGATTCTAAGGTGGATAAAGATCCACAATAGTTCATGGATGGTATTAGTAAGATCATTGACATCATACGTGTTAGCCCAGTGGAAAAGGCAGACCTACCAGCGCATTAACGCAAGGGGGTATCCCAAGTATAGTATGATCATTAGAAGGGTGAGAGAGGTGGAGATGATTGTCCTATTGAGTGGGAGGAGTTCAAGTATGTTGTTCTTGACTGATTATTTTCATTAAAATTGAAAGAGGCTAAGGTTCAAGAGTTCATCAGTTTGAATTAAGGTAGCATGAGTGTGAGAAACTATGCCCTAAAGTTCATTAAATTGTCAAAATATGCCCCTTTTATGGTTGCAAATCAGAGGGCTCATATGAGCAAAATTTTTTTGAGTGGGGTCCTATTTAGTTGTTAAAGAATATAGACACGACATGCTCATCAAGGAGATGGATATATTAAGGCTTATGACATATTCCAAACAAATTGAGGAGGAAAATTTGAAGCAAAGGTCTAAGAGGAAGTCCAAGAGGGATCGAACCAATAATGGTAATTTCTCTCATGAAAAGTCTGGTAATGGTGGTCATCCTCAGTTTCGTCAAAGGTATTCAGTCTAAGCTTCATCTAAAACTCTGGCTCCAAAATTTGATAAGGATAAAGTTCCTAATCCTAAGGCACAAGAAAGATCTCATAATGGTCAAGTTGTTCCCTCATCCAAAAAGTGTGGGAAAAACCATAGGGGAGAGCACTTAGTGGGATTGGATGTATATTATAAATGTGGAAATATAGATCATCATTCAAAAGAGTGTAGGAGTGGTGCTATACCCCAGACTAAGACTCAGGCTACCGGTCATTCGGATTAGTGAGCTACTACTTCGAGTGGCGGTCAGCGCCAAAAACAAATTTTATGGTCTTCAGACTTATTAAGAGTTAGAGGATTCCCCTGATGTTGTGATTGGTATGTTGAAAGTCTTCAACTTTGATAATTATGTATTTTTAGATCTGGGTGTTAGATCTGGGTGTTACTCTATCGTTTGTTACTCCCTATCTTGCTAGAGCCTTTTTTGGTCTATACTCCTATTGGAGATTCAGTTGTGGCTAAAAGGGTACATAGAAATTGCCCAATTTCAGTTTTTTCATATAATCACCTCAGTTGATCTTATAGAGATTGATATGACCAATTTCGATGTCATTCTTGGTATAGATTGACTTCATGCCTGTTATGTTTCTATATGTTGTAGGACCCCGTGTGGCCAAGTTTCAGTTTCCAAATGAGTCAATCCTAAAACAGAAAGGTAGTAATCCGTGTTTAAGGGTAAATTCATCTCATGCCTTAAAGCTCCAAAAATAATTGCATTTATCATCTAGTTTGGGTTACAGATACTAATTCTAAAGCTCTTGCTCTTGAGTTAGTTTCAATTGTTAATGAGTTTACAAAAATTTTCCCCGATGATCTCCCAAGTATTTCTCTCAAAAAGGAAATAGACTTTGATATCGATCTTCTCCCCTATACTCAACCTATCTCTATTCCTACGTACCATATGGCCAGGGAAAATTGAAGAAGTAAAGGATTAGTTGAAGAATTTGTTGGATAAGTGTTTTATTAGACAAGGTATTTCTCCATGGGATGCTACAGTTCTCTTTGTGAGAAAGAAGGATGGTACTCTCCGTATGTATTAACTACTGGCAATTGAACAAGGTAACAATTAAGACTAAGTATCCCATTCCAAGAATTGATAACTTTTTTAATCAACTTCAAGGAGCAAGCTACTTTTCAAAGGTTGATCTTCAATTGGGTTATCATCAACTCCGGGTAAGGAAATGTGACATTCCGAAGACGGGTTTTAAAATTCAGTATGGTCACTTTTATTTCATGGTTATTTATTTTGGACTAATGAATTCCCCTGCAACATTTATGATTTGATGAATTGGGTGTTCAAGCAATAGTTGGATATGTTCGTTATTGTGCTCATTGATAATATTTTTCTCTAATCTTGGAGTGAGGAGGGGCATACTGATCATTTGAGGATTGTCTTGCAAATTCTCAAGGATCATGAGATATTTGCTAAGTTTAGTAATTGTGAATTTTTGTGGAGGTCAATTGCTTTCCTTGGCCATATTGTCTCCGGTGAAGGTATTATGGTTGATCCTAAGAAGACCGAAGCGGTTAAGAATTGTCCTGGACCATTGTCCCCTTCCGATGTTCGAAGTTTCTTAGGCTTAGTTGGTTATAATAGATGGTTTGTGGAAGGTATCTCTTCCATTGCATCGCCCTTGACTACTTTGACTCATAAAAAGGTGAAATTCCAATGGTTCGACGCTTGTGAGAAGAGTTTCCAAGAATTGAAAGATAGGATTACTTCCGCTCCGATGTTGACTTTATCGGAAGGTTCTGATGGGCTTGTTATCTATTATAATGCTTTATGACTTAGTCTTGGTGGTGTTCTAATGCAGAATAGTAAAGTGATAGCCTATGCTTCTAGGAAACTCAAAGTAAATGAGAAGAATTACTCAGCCCATGACTTAGAGTTAGTGGTTGTGGTATGTGCTTCGAAGTTCTGAAGATACTATTTGTATGGTGTTGTCACGACCCTACCTAGGTTCTAGTAGTAACACGATAATTAGAATCTCGAAAGACCCCAACCATGAGTCTTAGAATAACATTCATAAGAACACATTATGTGAATGAAATAATTAAGAAAAGATACAAAAGCATAATCTCCAGATATAACATCAGTCTCAAAACAAGAAAATAAGAACATAGACTTTTTACTAATATGCCTCTACTACTAGATGGGGGTATGAGACAAACTACCAGCTCACCCAATAGACAACATAATATTAATGAAGTCTAACTGTCCAATGTAGAATAAATTTCATGTCCTCGAACTGTAAGGACTCACCAATAAGAAGCTAATAACAAAACTCTAGTCACGAGCGGGAGAAGGATGAACGTGATCATCGCCCCTTACATTATGATACGATGTAGGCAAAACGTATGTGTTAACACATGGAATATACTAAGTATTTGAGGATATGCATGAACAATAAACATAGGACATATGCAACATAAATCATGAAATGTAAGAACAATATCTTTAAAACATGAGTAAAGTCATGAAAACACTAAAACATTTATCGCATTAGTCAATGCATCAAAAGAATCTCATAATCATCATAATAACTCATAACTCAATTGAAACTATGTGGGATAGGACCTTTAACCAACATATATGACCATGTGAGCCAATCTATGGAATTCGATGACACCTGCATCGAGATAGGGGAGGCTACCTTGTCAGGACATACTCCATTAATAACTCTTTTAACTTTGCTAAGTGGATCCACTAGCTTTGCCATATTGGCATATGTAAACTTATGCGGGCAACATTGTTTGGGACTAAAGGTTTCTACTAGGATTCCATTGGGTAACTATCTACATTATCATACCGAACCCCACCTAAAAGTCCTCTCGATGCTTAGTCATTATCCCAAAGGAATTCTTAAAACTTGATCATAAATATCATATGGAAATATAATAATAGATATCAATCCATGTTTATAAGTTAACATAAGAATAGATCATCTAATATCATCAAAGTAAAATCAAAGGATTAGATCATCTATCATATATCTCATGCAATATGGGTGTAGGCCTTCCATTATTACATATATTTGATCATAAAACATCTTTAGGGACTTAACTTGCCCTATTATTAACTTGCTTAAAACATCAAAGAATCATCATTTATAAACTTCTTTGCATAGAGCATCTTTAACTCATTCATAAAGCTTTCATTGAAATAATTTGAAATCATGTTCATACCTCATAAATCATATTGAAACTAGTATATAGCATGGGTCATTGAAATTCAACTTGATATCATGCAATGTGATGTGAATTATTTATAATTAGGCTAATAGCATTGAAGAAAATCATAATTGAGAAGACCTAATGAAAATCATACAATTATGGCTTTTAATTGAAGAAATCATAAGAGAAATTAAGAACTCTTTGGGATTCCGTGGGTGAAAGGTATCCATGGATGAATTTCCACATACCTTGACCTTTATAAGCCCTAAGTTGAAAAGAATGGAAGCTTGACCTTGAAGGAATCCTTTGAACTGCTTGAAGAAGAAGATTACCTTGAAGAGAAAACTTGGGAGAGAAGGTTTTGGATTTTTGAAGTTATGTTGAGAATGAGAGGGCTAAAAGAATTTAGGGTGGTTACTAGATAAGAATATAGTCCCAAAAACCGTCCATATTCATTAATGAAGATATAGGGAATAACAAAATACCCTTTATTAAAACTAAAAACTGGGGCTGCACGGAGGACCCACCATGGTTTATGTAACTCACCACGGTCCGTGGTGGTAATGGTGGATTTATACTTGAACTTTTGGGAAAAGATCTTGAAAGAGGGGGTGATACCATGGGACACACCAAGGTCCATTAAGGGCACCACGATCTGTGGTGGACTTCCGTGGTAATAGACTTGGATTTTAACTTTGGGGTCTGAAGGAAAGGTTTCAGGAGTTCCTCCACGGAGACCTTCACGGTCTATGGAGGTACCTAGGGTTCATAAATCATAGGTGTGGTGCAGGGCCTGTCAGAGGCCTGTAGGAAAGGCTCACCATGGAGCCCGTAATGGATCGCGGTCCGCACTATGGCTCATGGTTGCCCCTCGTGGTCACACCTCTAAACTAAAAACACAGGTCTTGGACCATGGTGGCTCTTCACGGCCTGTGGTCCTATGAACGGCCCATAGTGGGTCCCGTGAAGATCACTTAGTGCCAAAAATTGAGTTTTTCTAAGATATTATCTCTTGATCCTTGTTTTCCGACTTTTTAACTTTTGAGATCTTACAGGTGTTCATATGGATATATTCACCAATCACAAGAGTTTGCAATATGTGTTCACTCAAAAATATTTGAACCTTCAACAAATGAGGTGACTTGAATTTTTGAAGGATTATGACAAGTGTGTATTTCAAAGGTAATTGGGAAAATTATTTGTCTATTTGAGGACTAATATGGTAGGAGGTGTATGTCTCCTATCGGTTGGTTTGAGATTGGTGAAGTTGCCTTAATAGAACCCGAGTTGGTGCATGAAGCTATGGAGAAGGTGAGATTGATTAGAGAAAGATTGAAGACATCCCAAAGTAGACAAAAGTCTTATTTTAGGAGAAGAGAACTTGAATTCGAGGTTAATGATTGGGTTTATTTTTAAAAATTTCACTCATGAAGGGTGTGATGCATTTTGGTAAGAAAGGAAAGGTCCCCGCTATGTTGTCCTATATCAAGTTTTGAGACGGATTGGCAAGGTGGCATGTGAGTTGGATTTTCCCTCTTATTTGGCATCGATGCATTCGGTGCTATATGTGTCCTTGTTGAGGAAGTTTATTGGTGAGCCTAGCTCTATTGTGCCTTCGGACAACATTGAGGTGAATGAGATCCTCTCATATGAGAAAGTTTAGATTGAGATCCTAGACCGGCATGTTAGAAAGTTGAGGAACAAAGAAGTAGCTCCAGTTAAAGCTTTATGGAGGAACTAGGAGGTTGAGGGTGCTACATGGGATACAAAAGCCGATATGATGTCACGATATCCTCATCTCTTTCCTTCCATGCCTAGTTGAAGTATTTAGCTCCTACATGATCCATTCATCCCAAACCACGTGTTTCAGTCATTCTCATGTTGTCATATGCATCCATGTTCATGAATGAGTTTTAAAGTCATGTTTTAGCTTGAGATTGAATATTTCATGTTTTATGCAATTTCAAGATGTTTTGCATTTATGTTGGGCTATTATGTTCTTTCCTATTCCATTCATGCTAGTTGAGTCTCATTCAAGGATGAATGTTCCAAAGAGAGAGATATTGTAAGACCCCAAAAGTTGAAAAGTCAGAAAATGAGTTCAAAAGAAGTTTCCAAGAAAGAATCTCTACTATTACTCAAGAGGATCTCCACATGCCGTGAAATTGAGTATGGGTCATACTGCCACTCGTGGTGGGATCCCCATAACCTAGTGGATCATGGGTGAAGTCCACGATAGGCACCACGTACTGTGGTAGGCATCACTTGTTGTGGTGAGCATCACAAGTCATGGTGTACAGCCTCCCCAGACCCCTGTATGGTCTTCTCACCACGCCAAGCACCATGGGCCATGGTGACCTTCATATACCGTGGTGGGTCTCGTGGGAGGAAACCTTGCAAAACCTATGTTCCAAAAGGCTAAAGCAGACATCACGACCATGACTACGGCCTGTATTGGCCATTACGGGTCATGGTGGAGGCTTGTCCAAATGCCCGAATCCAATTTAAGTTGAGGATATTTTTGTCATTCCCTATATTTTCATTAATTAATGTGGATGATTTTTGGGAGTTATTCTAATATATTAACTAACCTAAATCCGTCTTAACCCTCTCATTTTCACCCTAACTCTCTAAATTAAAATCTTCTTTCTAAAAGTGTGCTTACCAAGTCTCCTTCTTCCTTAAGTGAATTCTAAGGATTTCTTCAAGGTCAAGCTTCTATTATCTACAACTTAGGGCTTCTAAAGGTCAAGGTATATGGGAATTCGTCCTTGGGCCCTTTCACCAATGGAATCCCAAAGTTTTCTTCTCAGATCTCTTATGATTTCTCCTTCTAAAAGCCCTAATTTCATGATTTGCATTGGGTCTTCTTAATTACGATATTTTTCAATTCTATTAGCCTAATTATGCATAATTAACATTACATTGCATGATTTCAATATGAATTTCAAAGACCTATGCCATATGTTAGTTTCAAGCATGATTTATGAGTTATGATCATGATTTTCAAGATATTTTAATGAAAGCTTTATGAATGATGTTCAAAGATGCTATAAGCAAAGAAGTTATAAATGATGTTCCAGTGATTCTATAAGCAGAGAAGTTATGGTGCAATAAGGACAATTCTTGCACTATCGTGTTAAAAGAGGTGATAAGGACAATTCTCATAATTCATGGATTTTTTATGAATCAAGCAAGTTAATGAGCTATTCTTATGATTTTACTATGATGAAGTTAATAGATGAGTTATTCTTATGTTATTTTTATAAAGATGGATTGATATATATTATTATCTTTCCAAATGATGCTAATGACTATGCTTTCATGAAAGTTCCATTAGGATAAAGACTTAACATCGAGAGGACTTTAAGGTGGGGTTCGATCCGATAGCCATTGTAACTACCCAATGGAATCTGAGTAGCAACCTTCAATCCCTAACTTTATTGCCCACATAGTTTAAAGATGTCAATATGGTGAAGCTAGTGGATCCACATATAGCACAATTAAAGAAAGTATCATGATGGAGAATACCCTGGTAAGGTAGCCTTCTCCTTCTTAATGTGGGAATCATCGGATTTTATGTAATAGCTCGCATGGTCCTAAGTTTCAGTTAAGGTCCTATCTCACACCAGTCAAAGAAAAGTTATGAAGTTCTCATGATGATGATGTTTTGATGCATTGACCAATGGTTATAATGTTTTAATATTTTCATGGTTTTATTCATGTTTTATGATATTGGTCTTTTATCTCATGATTCATATTGATTATGTCCTATGTTTATTGCTCATGCATACTTCTCATATACTTAGTGCATTCCATGTACTAATGCATTCTTTTTCTTACATTGTATAATAATGTAGGGACAGACGATCATCGCGCATCTCCTATTCGTGAGTAAAGTTGAGCCTAGCCTAGCACTTGTGGTGAATCCTCATGCTTCGAGGACAAGACACTTTATTTTCATTTATGTCATTTGACTATTTCATTCTCTTATATTGTCATGGGTGAGCTAGGAACTTGTATTACGCCCCCATCTAGTTAGCAGAGGCATATTGGATGTTTTGGGTTTATGTTGTCTTTCATTCAGTATTTTGATACTTATGCTCTATTTTGAGACTATGCTTTTGTGTCTATGATTTAGTTTATCTTGCTTATTTACCTTACATATGCTCTTGAATAATATGGTAAGAGGCTTGGTTTGGGTCCTCTAGGATTCTAATCATCGTGTCGTGCCTAGGACCTAGCTTGGGTCGTGACATGACCGCACGGCCCAGTGGGTCGGGTTATGACAAGGCTCATAGTAATGGTTGTCGGTTAGAGAAACTCCCCAAGAAAAGTAAAGTTATTATTTTAAAATTGCACTATTGCCTTATTTCAGTTGTAAAGGTTTACCTATTTCCTTTACATGTGCAATGCTTTACTTTGGGTGAACTTATTTTCAGCATTTCTTTCAGTATGAGTACTCAATTCAGTTATTGTTTTATTCAGCTTTATTATATATCATACATTTCATATACTGACGTCTTTCGATGTTACATCATTTTATGATGCAGATACATGTATTCAGCTGTTTATTCTCTAGAAATATAGTCCTGTCCTACTCTTTTGTTCTATATTATGCACACCAAACTCTTGCCCTCAGACTTCTTTTTTGTTAATAGAAACAGCATAACTTCTTACCAAGACTCAGGGAAAATTAATTCTCTATGATGCTTCCTTCACTCAATAGATTTATGACAGATAAGTTCAACTAATTGAGGTACACATATAGTTACTTTTTTTTATTTGCACTGGGTGTCTGAGTCTCTTAGAGCCCCGACTAATGCTGAGGGTGCACAGGCCCTCGGCAAGGATTTTTCCGCAAGTGCACCACGGTTAATTCAGGTTTTACCCAGTCCGATGGCCCTTAGAAATTGTTTGCACCCAGCGGGTTTCGAACTTGAGACCTTGAAAGGGAGCAAACCCCAAGGCTCAAATCAATTGCCACCAGGCCAACCCCTGAGGGTTACACATATAGCTCATCAACAGGCACTCCGTTGAAATCACACTTCATTAGCTTTTGGTGAGACCTCATTGCATTTAGAGGGCTCCAATTACTTATGTTCTTTCAATATTAGTAGTTCCTTTTGAGGTAGCCGTGGGTCTTGTCCCAACACCTATCTTTAGTAGTAGAGGCTTCATAGACAGAATATAGTGAATTAGATCAGTATTCAATTTTCAGATGTTTTCTTAAAACTTTATTATTATATTCGAATTATTTCAAACAGTTGCATGAAGTTTCCTTAATTGTTTTAAATACTCATTCTTTTAAGCTTCCGCATTCATGTTTAACTTTCCGCTCAGTAGTCAACCAGACCAAAGATTCGCTTGAGACCAACAATGATTTTCAAGTGTCAGCCATTCCTAGGATGTAGACTCGGGGCATGAGTGTTAAACACTTAACCATATCAAACATTAATTGAACTCATTACCAAATCAAACTTTTATGAATACCATAAATATGTGTAATTTGAGACATATATGGGGAAAATGAAATGGCACAAGTTTATTGGGAGATGTACTTTATGTTATTTTACATCTAAAATACCAGGCAGAAAAGGACAGATTGTTCACAAGCAATAAAAGATCTTTCCAAGGTCTGAACCCTCTTCAAGGGGACATGAAGGAAAGGAAGGACTTCTAAAATACCATTCCACTGTCCAAGCATTTGATGTCGACTTTATTGACTCCTTGACCAACCTTCGTCTATCTCTAATCAAAATAGTAGTAGTTATTAACCAAGACAAAAAAAGACTTGGCACAAGTCTCCAAATTACAAAGTGAGCATGTTGTCTATTTTCGTAGACTAATTTAATTTCATTCCGATACCTAACCCATTAAACACTTAAGCTCCTTCTTTACCCCTCCACCTTGCACGGTAGAAGGGGTAATGTATATTTCCCTCAACAATGCAAATCGAATTGACTTAGTGTTAAAAAATCTCAATTAAACAAATCGAGCAAGTTTGAATTGACATAATATGAAAATTTATCAGGTTAGAATGTATATTTAATTATACTACGTAAATATTTTTAATGTAGCATTACTTTACACTAATTGGCTTAAATTAAAAATATCACGCTCTCGAATAAATTACGTGATAGTGTAAACTAATAGAACTTGGTAACACTCAAGTAGAGGAACACTTTATTACACTTTTTTTGCCTCCAGTCCACCACCATCAATCCCTACACGACAGAAGTTTGGTCACTATAAACTCTAATTCATCTAATCATATAAAGTTTTTTTAAGGATATCTTGGTCAAAAAATGCCACAGAGAAAAGTATAATGTCGAATGTTATTCGCAACCAAATTTTGCCTAACTTTGGAATGTAATACCATCATTACAGATTAGACTCTATCTATCTCAATATTATTATTTTTTACCTTTCCATTATAATCTTTTAACTTCTTTAGCCATCAGGATACACATTATCCATCTACCTCTACGCTGATGTCATCTTTTAATATTTCATATCTCATATATTTGCTACATCCAAGTCAACCAATATGTATCCAACAAATGTCTCCTAAGCATGTTAAGATACTCCCTGGAACTTGCCTACATCTCAAGTGGGCCCCAATTGATGTGCGCTATATTTTGCTTGTTACAGCCTCCACCCTACCCCGATCATTTTACTTGTCATTTTTTTATTTACGCATTTCTTAACAAAAATATATATTTGGATTATTATATTCTTATTTATTATCTTTTATTATTAAAATGTTAATCTCTCATTAATAAATATTTTCTTTAATTTCTCTTCAATAAATAAAAGGAGAGTTAACCAAAACAATCACGATATTGAAAGATGTGTATATGCTCTTCAATTAGTTTTTGCTATATATGCTAATTAGTGAATGTTTATTATTATTTTGGATCATCTATTTTTAGTAAGAACAACAATTAAAACGGTTCAAGTGAAATACTAAGTAAACTAAAAGGATCGTATGGAAACTTGCACCATGCAACAGATTATTAGTTATATGCACTAATTTGTATTATAAGGAAATTTCATATTATTAATGCTATTTAACCAACTATAGTAGGTCAATATTTTATTTATTTAAGTTAAAATATAAATTGTTATGAATAGTTGCATGTTGTGAGGATGTGTGAGATATTGACAATAATAAATCTGAGGAGAGACAGAAGTAGGCCGAAAAAGTATTAAGCAAATGGGATTAGACATGACATGACCCTAACTAAGAGGATTTGGAGATCGAGGATTATAGTAGAAGGTTAGTATAGGTAGTCAAATATTGTCTAATTTTTTTTTTTAATTATTATTATTATTACTACTACTACTACTCCCCTTCGATCTTATTCTTGGATTTTATTATAATAGAAGTTTTCATACACATCATCCTTCTCATCAGATACCATCATTTATGAGATTACATTAGATATGTTATTGTAGGTTAATTAATTTTACTTTAAAAAATAAAAACCTAATCCATATGCTATCAAGGCGCAAAACCAAAACTGTTTTAAGTGGAAATAATCTTAGAAATCCTTAAATGCATATGAAGAGACAATAAAGTGAAAGTTGTTCAAATAAATTAGAAAAAGAAGGTCATGACACCAATCATTGTCACATATTGACTTGCAAAGTATTCCCGTCACCGTTGTGAAGGGGTTAATTGGTCTAAGCACGAGATTGATATTATATGAAGTTTACATACAGAGCAAGCAACTTGAAAAGTCTATGGACAAAGTCTTCTTTGCCATGTCCCACTCTTTGTTAGCATTATAAGCATAAGTTTTGGAGTGACTAAGCTAAGCAAATAAAGGTAAAGGGCCCTCAACAATGACATTCACTCAGCCACCAATCCTATAAGCATTGTCCATGAACCTTCTTCGGACCTTGTAGGAAGCTCACTAGGAAATTAGAGAGCTTATTTCTCTTTTAACATAATAAATGGGAGGGAATTCATTACATCACCACCATCCATGGCTGCAAATAATCACAATGCAAACATGTTTGATGGGAGTTTTACATCGCTGGACTCGCCGGATAGTGATGATTTCTCAAACAACCTAATTAACTTTGAGCTTTCTGATATACTCGAGATAGATAATTGGCCCGTTCAACAAGCTGATCCAACGCTCGTACCCCACTACTCAAATTATGCAGCAAACCAAGTGGTTAACACCAGGAGTGAGGAACTTAGCAACAGTAAGCATTTCATCAACACTACTTTAATTTAGCATTATTAATTAAGCAAATTGTCAAAAGACCAAATCCACGCACATGCATGCATACATACATACATAAGGAAATAGTTTCAAATGTTTTTGTTTGTGCAAAAATATATATAGATGTTGGGAGCAGCAGCGAGAGGAAGGAAGTTAAGGACAAGGTTGCTTTCAGAACGCTGTCGCAAATTGAAATACTAGACGATGGATACAAGTGGAGAAAGTACGGAAAGAAGATGGTGAAAAATAGTCCAAACCCGAGGTAACACCATCCATCCAACAAGACTTCTATTTACTGCTAGCTAGCTATCCTAACAAAACAACTGATGATAGCTATCCTAACATGATCTAAGATTTGAACCTTATAACTCATGATGATAGCTATCCTAACAAAATTAACAATTACTACGTATGACTGTCCATGTCATTCCATTTAAGTAAACAGGTCATTCAGTTACTTGATACTCTTTGCACTAGATCTCAGTCCAGCAACGTAAATATATTCTAGGAAATTTACCAGAAACATAACTCACCAAAGTAGGGGTCATCTGCCAAACGAGGGGGACCACATTAACTATTAACTACTTAATTACCAAAAAAGAAGTGCTAGCTAGTTCCACTTATAAACGAATTAATGTCACATAAAATTACCTGAATTTGAGAAATCAAGAGAAGTTGAGAAATGGTTAGTAGCTAGTAACTATTGTGGTAGGCAAAAAGAACATATGATTCACCTACTTTAATCAATTAATTTAATTACTCTTTCACAGAGACAATCGAAAAAGTTATGTGCTATTTTGCCTTTATGAAAAGCAGGTTATAGAAAGTGTTATGATAACTCACATGAGCATGTATTCTGTATGAACTCACAGGAATTACTATAGGTGCTCCGTGGAAGGTTGTCCAGTGAAGAAGAGAGTTGAACGAGACAAAGAGGACTCTCGGTATGTGATAACCACCTACGAGGGTGTCCACAACCATCAAGGTCCATCCTCGTTCTGATGAACAAGATATCACTTGAAACTTGCGTACTATCACTGTAGCTAAATCAGGCCAGTAAAATGGGGTCAGACGGGAGCGTCTATCTGTAACTTAAAATGTAATCAATTAGAACATTATTTCAGTTGGCATGTACTCTTACATATCCTACTTCCAACAGGATTTATATATATACATATATATATATTTTTTTATATATAAGCTAGCTACTTTCTAACATTATCAACTGATCACACCGTAATCTACAGTTTTGAAATATATTGTGCATGCAGTGATCACTCGTGAAACACATAACGAAAGGAAAGATGAAGCATCAGATTCTAGCTTGTTTTACCTGAAAATTTTGGGACGTACAAACCACAAATTAAAAATGGTTCATCTTTGGCAAGAGACTTTTAATTTTCCTGAGAACGCAGATAAGAAACTCTCTACTGCCGATTAGCAAGGAGTTCAGTGCAGAGGAACAAACCAATGTTTCTCAGTGAGAATCAACCGTGATAAGAGAAGCTAGGAAAGTATCATATGCATAAGGCTATATTCTAAAAGGTTTACTACAAGGTAAAGAAGCTAGAAATCACCAACATTTTGAGGTGGTCTACAACATAGGAAGAACAGCATGAGAGCCCCAAAATCTTAGTTATTGTTCAGAGCCCCAAACATCACGATATGCTAACAATCATTACAAGAAAGAAATAGCTTGGAGATTATGCTATGCAGTAAAACTTTGTTCAGCTACTTTACATAAACATGATCAAGCGATTAATTTTTTCCCTTCATATACAAAATGGGAAAATATACATGCCTAAAAATGGTGTTATCACTTGATTCCCAACTGACTGGGATTTGGACAACCTTCAGTTGGAAAAATAATATCAGAATTTCGTATATGAACATTTGATGCTGCCAACTTGGAATCTCTGGTATGAAAATCCAATGAAATGCTCCACAAAACCTCTCCAGGCTGCATATTTCTCCTTAACTTTGAGGATGATCTTATGATGGCGTTTGACTTGGAGAATGGACGTTTACTTGTTCTCCCCATGCCACTTGATAGCAACCACCGTGACCCAGCTTGTTGCTGACTTTTTGTGCCCCAAATTCGGTCATCATTAGGCCCATTATTAAAACCTGCAACATGAATTTCAGTGATCTTAAACTGAGAAACAGCCTGCCTATGGATTCTCCCCTCAATTTCTCCGGCAATAATTTCCTCCTGAATGAATTGCTCCTTCGGATCATTTTTACTGCTTGAATATCTTTCTGATGCTCTGCTGCAAGTATTTTGTTCAACAGGAGCACAAGACCTCTCTAATTGAATCAGAATGAGCATGGAGATGCCGACCATCTCATAGTCACGCAAAGGATCTCTGAGTTGAACCCTCAGAGCTAACGTCAAGTTGTTACACAGTTCCGGCCTTTCTTCACCTGTTTCCAGTCCTGAACGATCTAAATCAACAGACTTAACATTATGGGCTGCTAAGATTTTGGTAATTCTTTCCTTGGTCTCATCCGGAATATTACTGAAATCTCCAGCATCCAGCCTCAACCATTCATCTAGTGAAACAGACAGCTCCACTAAAGCACCCTCATCATCATCACTTTCTTTGCCACACCAATGCTTTAATGCGCTAGCTGTATTAGAACCAAGAACTTCACTAAATTGAGGCCTAATGCTTGAAGGTGCTTCATTATCTGACAAGTTTGACTGGATTCTTAACCCCTCTATTGTAAGAGATTCTATCTTATTCATTGCCAAAGGAGTTAGATCCTCCTTAAACAAAAAACCTAAATCCACATCATCAATTATTGAGGTTGAATTGAGATGACCAGAACTCTGATGAAACAGCAGATCTTCACTGCCCTTCTTCATACCAAATAACCCATGCCAAAAAGTGAACCTGCCAAAAGAATCACAAGAACACAACATAAATCCTCATCATGGATGACAAACAAATAACTAAAATAATAGATAATTTATAATTTTATATCATGATCTTAAAATTACAAACCTCTCAACTAGTTCAAGTTTGGATCCGGCTTCCCAGGCCATTTCTTGTATATTCCTCCCAGTGATATCTTCTAAAGGAATCATCTTATCTGCCTGAGCAGACATTTTGGAAATTCCACCAGATGCCCAGCAGCTGAGTATCTCCATAACACTACAACCCATTGCAGCAGGGAGCACAACTGGACTAGAAAACTGCATGATCAATCTTGCACCATTCCTTGCATTCCTAAAAAGTTGAGGACTTATTGAACGTAGGAAGCCCCCATTACGCGTGCACATTTTAGAACCTAAGCCCTCTCCAAGAGGAGGTAATTTAATTGGTCTTTCAGGGGAAAGATAGATTGGACTTCCAAACCCACCAGAGTTGATGCGTGGTGAATTCTGGAATGCTTTCTCATTCATACCCCAATCTTGCATTAAAGCTTCAGTTTCCAAGTTCTCTATCATTTTCGCATTCCTTTTACTCCTCAATGAATGGGTACCCCTCTTATGCTCCTTTTCAAAATCCTTAATAACTGATGACAAATCAAAGTCATCAGAAGATGCAACTCTTCCATGAACACTTGAAGCAATGCCACTGAATTCCACTTGATCATCTGTTGCATCAAAATCAAAACTTGAGTTTCCGGAAGAAAGGGTTTCCTTCTCAAACGGTCTCAAAAGGCATTCTCTTGGCGAATCCAGACAACTATCAGAACTCAAGTCGGCTGAGGTCTGCTCAACGTTCAACATTTCCAGAAAATCATTTGCCACAGACTCTGTCACATCATCTAGGCTAAGTGATTTCACCCGCCTACTGGATTTATAGCTGGACTTCAGATTCATGTAGTTTTCTTGGTCAATGGAATCATACATATCTACTGGTGAATCCAACTCTGCGTACTCAGCAGTCAACAGGTCAAGGAAAACCGACTCAAGCTCTTCAAACATTTCATCCTTGCATACATCAGTCTCCTCATAATTGCTGCTTTTCATTGTATGTTCTCCTTCGTAGACATCATTGCTTTCACGCTTTTGCTTGTATTCACTTTTCTCATTGCTTCTTTCCTCCAAAATGTACGCAACATCATTAGTTTCTATTGGAGTATCATCACAACCTTCATAAGAACGTACTTCTGGTTTCACCTGCTCTTTCGTAGAAGATTCTATGCCCAGCTCACTGACAGAAAACTCAATATGTTGATCATCGATGGTATTTTCAGCAGAAAACCGTGACAAAGCACCAGAGTTTGGTTTTAAGGGCGCTAAATATTCGAAAGAGAAATCTAAATCATCCAATTTACCCAATTTTCCCTCCTCGAGTTTTTTATACAGAAAGCTAATAGAGCGAGAAAGTTCTGATTTTTGGTCTGATAAAACTTCATCAAAACTTCTCGCATCTAGGGACCTAGATGAAGAATGAGTCATACCAGCAGGCTCACGGGGAACGCTTCCAACCCACCGAAGACTTCTATTAGCACTAGCCCCATCACATTCTGAGAAATGATCTATTGCAGGTTTGATGCCTCGCACAAATGGGCTAGGTTCAATCGAGTTACTCCCTGATACAGTGAACCCGAAACTAACATCCAGCATTGCACCTTTAGCCTTTCCTGAAAGCTTGAAGCTCGTGGTCCATTTCCCTGAATTCCTTCTTCCCTCCTCTAACTCCTCCACGGTAAGTGGAAGCAACCTCGTAAGATCAACCCAATGTTTGCCAATATCAAGCGCTGGAGCCCCAATCACAGAAACATAAAGCAGGAAATGTTTGGGCTCATACTTGGCTGAATGCTGGTGTCCGGTCCTACTTCCATATACAGAACTGGAATGCATCAAACTCTCTTCAAACTCAGCTGTTCCCTGACAAACCTGAGCAGGGCGAGTACTCATCACTTCACCCTTACGTTTCCAATTTACACAAAAAGAAAGGTCATTGAAATTGACGGGCAATCCTTTTATAGAATGAACATGAAGAAAGAAACAACAATTGAACCGTCGATGGACTATATGAGTTAGAACCTTTAATGGCCTCCAACTCCATATTGATGATTTCTTCTCTTTACGCAGCATGTCATCAGCAACATTGGAACTGGATTTGGATACATGGGTATCACCAAAAGAATCATGCCCATGATCTGCTTGAAAAGTTAAAGCCTTCTGAGGGGTTTTATGTACATAAAGAGCTTTGCTAATTTCTTCAATGTCACGCAACAAGCGCCCGCCATTCAGATCCCTACTACTGCTCTTCCAAGACATCTTATTCACTGCCAGAACATAAATATCCAACCAAAAATCCAAATAAGCCCAAAAAATGACCCTTGTTGACCAGGAAACAATATTGGTTTATCTATTTTTATGATGGTGGTGTCTAGACCAGCATGCAACTTAACTATTCCACCTACTATCTGCTTATACTTTTATTATTAAGGAAAACCAAAACAATAAAAATAGGGCCAATTTCAACTATATACAATAAACTAATTAGTTTACAACAAATATAGCTATGTTTTATTTACATAAAAAATAGCCAAAATCATAGGAAATATACAGTAACTATACACTGACTATACAATATAGATTACTTATACATAAACTATACACTGAATATACATTATGATACACTCAAAAACTGAATATAGCTTGACTATACATGAAATATACACTAAATATACATGTCTATACAGCGAATGGCCATTTTTTTGGTAATTATTTTGGACGAATGGCCACTGGGTGTAATTTGCCCTAAACAAATATACCTAAATATCAACTATGCCTTAGTTTCAAACTATTGTTCAGCTGTTTTCAGAGGACTTATGACAGTTTGACTATCGTATACTGAAATCAACCTATCAGCAGCTTATTTTTCGGGTTTGAGACCGACTATGCTTTGCACATGAGAGTTGAACCTAATATATGTATATAATGCTTCTGTTTCAGCAAATAAAGATGAACATAAGCAATTAGGCAAAAAAGAACTAAAATTGTCTTATACTTTTATATTCATTTCTTCAATTTGTGAATACAAGAGATCAGTACTCTCAGTAATTTTCCACATACTATCATGAAAAAAAATACTCAATAGAGCACAGAAGTTTTAAACAACAAATATTTATACTTCTATTCAGAATATGGAAGTTTAACATGAAAGTTTTAAGGCCCACGTGTGCTAGTTTTATGGCCCACGTTTATTATCATTTTGGTTTAATAAATAATTGCTAACTTCTTACTTAATTAAGGACGTTATTTTGGATAACCCCATTTACCCACTTTGATGGAAAGCGGGAATTAACCGCTCGGTCCTCTCTCTACCAATTAAATGCATAAGGCAAAGAGAGAAAAAAGAAACTGTTTTTGTCAAGAACATAAGATCAGCTGCTTCCGCTCGAACAAGTTTGAAACTTTTAGCAGTGGTAGACATTCAATGAACATGTTATTCTTTAAATAGAATCAAATTAGAATTACACTTCTTTATTTACACGTATGTACTGCATTCTTGAGATTCTTTTTGTGGATGCATTATGTGGGCTCAAAGTATATTCAAATACATGAGAATATATGGTTATAGTTCCATAGTTTTGCTGGCAGTAAGCAATTTCCTTTGAACTATAGGCCATGGATAAGCATGTAATCTGATCATCTTGATGTGGTTGGGTATTCAAATTCAGATTATGTTGGTTGTGTCGATATAAGAAAATTCACATTTGGCTATTTATTCCTTTTAGCTCGAGGAGCGACGTCATGGAGCACCCAAGGGCATGGCCTAATGGTCAATGAAGTGATTGAGAGCCATGAGGTCTCAGGTTTGAATCCAAACGGAGACAAAAACACTAGGTGATTCTTCCTATTTGTCCTAGGTTCCTAGCCATTGTGGATAGATTTACCTGATACTTCTTGTTGGTGGTAGGTGGTAGGTATCCTGTGGAATTAGTCAAGGTGTGCAAAGCAAGCCCGAACACCACTGTCATAAAAAAACATTATGAAAGAGTGTGAAGCAATCTTTTCTAGCTACATCCACTATGAAAGTTGAGTTTGTGGTGTCAATTCAAGTTAACTAGCTACGAAACTTTATTGCAGGACTTGGACTAGTCTACAGTATTTCAAGACAGCTGAAAATTTATTGTGATAATAGTGCAACAATCATCTTCTCTAAAAACAATAAGTATTCGAACGATGTCAAACATATGGAATTGAAAAACTTTTCGGTTAAAGAAGAAGTCTAGAAACATAAAGTGACAAATGAACATAATAGCATTGAGCTTCTGATTGTCGATCTTTTGACGGAAGGATTAACGCCCAAAACATTTGTTGAACGTGTTGAAAGAATGCGCATTATTGATGGCAATGAGTGACTTTCTGTAAAAACTTTATTATGTTTATGCAATTGATACTTTGAACTCATTTATATATATTTTTCTGTTATTACCTGTTTTCTCTTGTATACATTATGTTGAGAATGACAATGAAAGGTTATGACTTAGATAAAGAAATTTTAAGCACTATTGTTGGACCATTACGTATTTAAAGGTTGTGTTGGTAATAGTAGACTAAGGGGTCATTTCGTTTGAAGACAAGTTATGATGAGATTAGTTATGATGGATTAGTTATTCTATTATTTCTTAGTAAAGATTTGATTGTATTAAAAATAATATGGATTGTATAATTTCTAAGAATAAGTTGTTTATTTATGAAAATCCTTCATATGTGTATAATGTATGAAAAGTGATGTATCAAAAGGATTGGGAGGGTATTTTTGTCGTTTTAACTATTTATCCGGGGATAAGTTATCCCAAGAATATTATTCCACCTAGAGGCGGGGATAACTTATTCTAGTACTAATTATTAATCCTGGGATAAGTTATCCCAAATTCTGTAACCAAACAAGGGATTAAGGGGTACTAAAATTATCCTAAGATTATCACCTTTAACCATCAACCTAATGTGGCCTAATGTTATAGTACATGGAAGCAATTATGTCGAGAAGTGATATATGACTTAGTACATGGAAGCAATTATGTCGAGAAGTGATATATGACTGTCATGACTCGTATTAGTTAATTTACTCAAACAACAAATGATGTTGGATTTAGCATATGTGCATATTATGATTAAATTGTTTATGAAACCATTAAATGAATGATGTTGCATGGGCTAGGTGGGAGAATGAAATTTTTATGGCATACGTGTGTTAGTTTTATGGTCCACGTTTAATATTTTGGTTTAATAAATAATTGCTTGATTATAATTTAATTAAGTTAGATGATTTGGATAACCCCATTTACCCACTTTGATGGAAAGTGGGAATTAACAGTTTGGTCGTCTCTCCGCCTATTAAAAGGGAATACTCTACTCCGTCTCTGCCATTCTGAATAGTAAGCATAAGGCAAAGAGAGAGAAAACGAAAACTGTTTTTTTCCGAGAACAGAAGATCAAGTGCTTCCACTGGATTCAAGTCAAGAATACTACGGCCGATTCTGGTATGTTATTCTTGACTGAATTTCTTATATGTAAGATTGTGGAAAAAATCATGTAGTTCCACTGTGGTGAATAATTGATAAGATTTCATGATAGATTGTTTGTATATACAATCTGTAATTGGTGAAATTTCTTAGATAACATCGATAATTATATAAAAACAAAGAAATAAACTTGTTGTAAGTTTTAATCTTATTTTCTACGATTAATTCCCACAAATTTTCAACAAAATCAAAAACCCAATTCAACACAGAAGTTTCAACTGCAGTGACAGTTAATAAATACAACTTATACCTCAAATCAAAGGGAAAAAAAACAGAAGACTTACAGAAGTGAGATCCAACATAGAATAGCAAGAGAGGATAGGAGATGAGTTGACCGCTGATTTTAGCTAAAGTTTTCTGAGTTGCCCGATTGATGATGTTATCCTCTGCTACTACTCGCTATCTTTGTTGTTTATCTTTACAGAAAATGGTGGGTATATTCTTACTGGATATCGTGTTTCTTTGGGTTCTTCATCTGCAATTTCTCTGGCAGCGCCCTACCTTTCACGCTGCCAGCAACTCCAGCTCTGCCTACCCAATTTTGTTTTGCCTTTTCATTTGGAAGGCCACAAGGCAAATACTAAAAAACAAAACCTGACGTGAAATAATTTTTTTGTTTTATTATAAGAATACTTTTTTTTAAAGGAAAAGAGATCGACATCTAGTAAATTGGATAAAAAAAAATAGATTTTTCAGATCTTTTAAGTGTAAAAAAAATAAAATATATATATATATATATATATATATATATATATAAATATAAATAATTTAAGGTTTATATTAGAAAATTATTTCTCCCTACTGAGGTCAATATTATATTGTTCTATGTATATGTGTTCACGATTTGGATAAAAATCAATTCAAATCGAAAAATCGAACCAAATCGATTTTATTTGGGTTTGATTCGATTTGGTTTTACATTTTTAAAATCGATAGTATTTAATTTGATTTTGATTTTGTTATAAAAAAATCGAACCGAACCGAACCGACAAATTATACACATATATTTTATTATTATACATAAATACATACATAATTGTTTTTATAAACAATTTTAAATATATTATATATATTTTCATCAAAATCTATTTATGAAAGCAAAAACTCTTAAGACGAGAGCATTTATCTTATTAGTTTCATGTATACTATGACAATTCTTGGTGGGACTAGGAATGTTAGTGCCTCTTCCTTCTGGGCCAAATTGGTAAATTTTGAAGTTTCATTCACAGTAAATTCAGTGTTCGAAAGTTTTGTAATATCAGTCGTTCTAACTTTTTTTCATTTTGAATAAATTATTGTCTTTTTTCACCCTCCTGAATGAATAATTTCTTTTAGTTTTGTTTATGGTTAACCGAAACAAAATCGATACCAACCAAATTGATAAATATATATTATCTCTGGTTTGGTTTAGTTTTAATAATTTGAAAGTTTATTAAATTGATTTGATTTTAATTTTGACTAATAACCGATCTAAACTAACATGTGATCACCCATAGTTATGTGGGATGTAATGTAAATAATAAATTTTCGATCCGAGAAAAATAGATAACCAAGACAGGAAAGTTGAAGCTTCAAAATGTTGTATTTGATTTCAAAAGGTAGTGAGTGTTACAATCTCTATAAATCCTCGAATTCTTCTTTTCAAATATATATTCAAGGGCCTTTGAGCTTGATCTTGAATTTGATGGACTTGAGCTTGAATATGATGAACTTGATCTTGATTTGTACTTGAATCCAAGGGCCTGATGTTTGATCTTGAATCTTGATGAACTTGTTCTTAATTTGTACTTGAATTTAAGGGCCTTGAAGCTTGTTCTTGAATCTTGCTTAACTTGATCTTGACTTGTACTTGAATCCAAGGGCTTGAAGCATGATCTTAAATTTGGGGGTCTTGATCTTGACTTGTATTTTAATTTGATGGATTTAATCTCGACTTGTACTTGAATTCAAGGGCTTTTGAGCTTCTTCTTGAATCTGGCGGTGTTGATTTTGTGTTGTATCTTGAATTTGAGTTCTTGAGTGCTTGAACTTGTAGCTTGTAAAGAATTTGTAGCCTTCGGTCCACGAGCTCTCTTCGTGCTTCTTGTTCTTCAAAAACCCTCCCTTTGAGAATAATGAGGATTCCTATTTATAGTTGTAGTGAGTAGTATACCTGTGTGATTTGATTGATCGGTTTGAACTGACCAATCATATTCCAGTGGTGAAAAATTCTAATTTGATTGGTCAGAACACATCACATATACACGTGGTATGATTGTAGTGACTCATTTAGGTTGACTTGGATTGCCACATAACTTTGACATGTGGCATGATTTTAGTGACTTATTTAATTTGAGTTGGATTGCCACATAACTTTGACATGTGTCATGATTCTAGTGGTTCATTTAATTTGACTTGAATTACTACATAACCCTAACACATGGCATGATTCTAGTGGGTTTTTTAATTTGACTTGAATTGCCACATTGTTTGGACTATTTTCTTAAATTTACTATAATCCATATTAATTTATGGATTAAAATCCAATAAAATTTTAATACTTACAAATTGTAATGACCTGAAGGTCATTTTTAGAATTTTTTGTAAAAATGCCATTTTACCCTTCCCGATAGTTTCTCCGAGTCATATTTGATTGATCTCTGATGTCGGTTCCGTAGTTTTCTTGAAAATTTGAGATTTGTTTGGTAAACTTTGAGTTTTTGAGGTTTAGAATGACTCTAAAGTGGTATTTGAGGTCGTTCATAGTTTTGAGTCTCAGAATAAAATTCCGCTAATCCATCAGTTCCAAGACGTTGAAATTGGTCTAGGAGAGTTGACGGAATCATATTCGGGGTCATATTGTGGATTTGAGGGGTTGAGTTAGAAATATTTGAGTTTTTGGTCATAGATTTGACTTTGGTCAATATTTGAGGATCGGATGCTCGGAATTAAATTCCGACTACTCCATTGGATTCGGAGGGTGATTTTAGGTCTAGAAAGAGTTTCTATGTACTTTTTGGAAGCTCGGAGGGTGTTTTGGTCTTTTGAGGCATAATGTTGGTTTAGTTGCGACTTTTTAGTTTCTGAGTTAAGAAGGCCTCAAAATTGAATTCTCATAGTTCTGTTGAGTTTGGAACGTCGAGTTTAGTTGCGACTTTTTAGTTTTCGAGTCAAGAAGGTCTTAAAGTCGAATTCTCATGGTTCTGTTGAGTTTGGAACGTCGAGTTTAGTAGGGTTGCATATATGATTTGTCTATACGGAATTCCAAACGAATCCCGAGGGTCAATTCGAAACTTTGAAACTTGGTGAATTATGAACTTCAGTTGTGTTCTGGTGAAGACCTCGCGATCGCAAGGGGGAGGTCGCGATCGCGACTCTTGCTTAAGCGAGCCCACTTCGCGAAAGCAAAGGTCGGGGTCAGGAAGGAAGTCACAAAAGTGACTAAGCATATCGCTTTAGAGATGGCACGGGGGTCGCGAAAGTGACCAAGGGGTCACGAATGCGAGGTCCGCTTAAGCGAATCCCCAACCGCTTAAGCGATATTTTATAAGGTTGGAGTTTAGTCTTTTTCCTCATTTTCAAACCTTGGAAGTTCGAATAGGCCAATTTTGACACGGGATTTCTTGTGTTGGTGATTGGGTAAGTGTTCTTGACCAAGAATTTATGTGACCCATCCATTTTATCATAATTTTGGTTTCAAATTGAGGATTTTGGACCCCTAATTTGAGGTTTCTTCAAGAACATGAGAAATTCTTTTAAAGGATGATTGTTACATGATTTCAAACGGTTTTCGACAATGGACTCCTAATACTCCAAGGAACGTTTTCATGTAGAAATCCCCAGATTTTGACCCCTTATTCGTAGTTGAATTTTGAGCCTTTGACCCTTTTTTTTTTGCTGAATTTCACATTTTTTAGTATCGTTGGACTTGGTTTCTGATTGTGAGGAAATATTTGAATAGGTTGTGGCGATTAGGAGTATAATAGGAAAGGCAAGGCTCACGTGAATTGATTGGTCACGTCTTAATTTAAGAAAAGTGGATTCTTAAAACTCCGTGAATTCTCTTAGAATTCTCGAATATCTCATTGTATATGTGTGGAGGCATAATGGGGATGAGGTTATGGATTTAATTGTGATATGAACTAATCAAAAGTGAATCGACAGGTTTAATAAAAGACGATGTGTGATATTGTTGAGTATTGAATATTACATGTCGTAATCTAGATATCTGTGTGTATTTGATGAAATACTTGATAGTCTAATTGTGATTGTGATTTTTCTAAATTGATTATTCATCATTACTTGTACGAGCATACGGTTTGCATTGATTCTGAAATACTGTGATGAGAGGTATATGATTATGAGACGGAGGTCATTTTCGGTCAGAGATATGATATGGCCAAGGTCATTTTCGGCGAGAGATTGATAGGTTGAGGTCATTTCCAATGGGATTATATTGCCAAGGTCATTTCTGATGGGATTATATTATCGAGGTCATTTTCGGTGGGATTACATTGCCGAGGTCATTTCCGGTGAGATTTTATGGTTGAGGTCATTTTTGGCGAGGTTGTGGGACTGAGGTCATTTCCAGTCAGAGATTATGAGACTGAGGTTATTTTTGGTTAGAGTTTATTATGTCGAGGTCTTTGCTGGCAATTGCACATATACATGATCATTGAGTGTGCATATACATATTCTACATAATATTTTGTATGACCATAAGTGTCTTTACTTAAAATTCTTAGAAGCCACATAATATATATATATATATATATATATATATATATATATATATATCACTTGTTATGAATAAAATAAAAGGAAAATGCATAATTACCCGCTAAAACTGACATGATAAAAAAATAAAAATAACAAAAAAGCTCGAGCGTTAGATAAAAATTAAAGTAAAAAAAATTTAAAAAATCAAAATCCTCCTTACAACTCCCCACCTATGTCTCTTCATCTTCACAATCCACCCATTATCCTCCTCTTTTTTTATTCTTTATTTTTTTAACACAATTTTTATTTTTCATCACAATTTTAATTGTTCATCACAATATCAAAGTGTGAGACAATGAAATATCATCAGAAAACCTTCCTTCGGCCATCGCCGCCGCCTCTATTTATTATTACAAATAATCCTTCTCTTCTTTTAAATTTTCACTTACCATTTTCTCTCTCAATTTTTTTTATTTTCTGAAAACCCTAGATAGCATCTTTCTTTCATGGTTCTTCTCTCTTATCAATTTATGCCTACTTCCTGAATCATTGGTGGTTAAAATTATCGTAATTCTTGTGAAATTTTGGTTTGATTTTTGTTCCCATTCTCTGTATTTTTCTGAATTTGTTAATTTTTTCTTGCAAAATCTATCCAAAACTATTCTATCTGAAGTAGAAGTTTGTTGTAGATTTGTAGTTGCCACAGTTGTATGCGATTTTTTCTTGAATAATCTCACCAAATTTGCAGATTGTTTCTGGAATTCTGCACTTAATGGTGTAACTTCACTAATTTGGGAAAAAAATTACTTGCATAAAGAATTGAACTTTAATTCAATGGTTTTGATGAGAATTTATGTCTTTTAACCTAAATCACATGTACATGTGAGAACATAGTCATAAAATGAAACACGAGCTAGCGCTTGAAAAGCTAAATATCATGTTAAAGAGAATTAAGTGTTATATAAAATATCAACCTGGTAGCTTACCGATATTTATCGTAATTCACTTATATTGGCCTTTAAGGCATTATGTAATAAGAGTTACCCTTAAAAATGGAAGGTTATTCATAGGGTTTGTTTGACACAACCACATGATGTGATTCTGTGTACGGTGATTGAGACAAAACCACTATACTGAGACTAAATATTATGGCGCACCCGCCCCTGTCTAATCATTTCCATTTGGAGTCAGCCAAAATATCATGTAATAAGTTTTCCTGACTCGATCCAATACATGACATATATGGCCAGTGGGCAGACCTTCATAGTGAGCCTATAAGGGGCATACCTCGTACCATCCATCGATTACAGTATATACATAAAAACATAAAAATAAGCCTGTGGGAAATTTATGTCTTACAATTAACCTGGATCTCTTTTGATAGACCATCACGTGATCACTTTTATTAGAAATAGGTAAATTACTTCACCTAGGAAAACTATGGTTGTTATATTATAATGAACGCTTCTTTAGAAGTGATATGATGAACTAATCAAGTTGGTGCATAGGTTATAATTTCATATCAATTACTTGTATGCTTATAATTATTTTGGTTTGATAGTTGGTTCATATGAGCTTTCATACATGTTTACCTGTTAGTTTGTTTGTGTTACATAATAGTATATATTGTATATGTAATGATGTCCCTATGTTTGGGGTGTTGTATTTCATTATAAATGCAGGATCAAGTTTGTAGGATAACAGGTGTTCACGTTAGATTCTCTTGTCCCCATTAGCTGGTATTTTGGTGTGCTTCATCTTTATATGGAGCTAGTTTATATCTAATACTTTTGACTACATGTATAGGTCGCTAGTTTAGTAAGTCGGGGGCATATCCCAATTAGTTGTTAGTAGTGTAGTGTCTCAAACTTCTTAAAGGCTTCTTAAACATTGTATGGTGGTCACGTTGTAGTTTTTGTTTGTTCAGATGATCTTATAATACTATATGCTTCTTATTGTAGTCATATCGCTCACTCATTATTTCACAACTTTATATATGCCATAGATTATTTGTATAGCAGGTGATCATATGGTTCTTGTTTGCGCCTTCAATTTGAGGTGTGACAGGCACACTTGGACTTGAACCTTTTTTTCTATGTCTTCTACCTAGTGATGCACATGCATTCTTGGACAGAGTTTTCTAGACAATTTGTCCTCCACCCATTCTATATACATCTCATCCTACCTGACTTGGAGCTTATTTTCTGTCATATATTTATTCTTTAAAATAATGCAACCATCCCACTATTGCAGAATATCCCTTGCATAGGGTACCACACAAAATCAATATAATAAATCAAATATTAATTTGTGTACCCTTCCTTAACTATGACTTGCTTTCTTTCGTATTATCTTAGCACTCTATTCAACATGTAAGGTCGAATCACCCTAACACACAAGAGTATCAAGAAAGGGAGTCTTTTTCCTTGGACGATAACATCCTCAGACCTGAATCTCTCGAATATCCATTAGGCATTACTTTCCCTTACTTAGAAAAGATTTAAGCCCAACCTTTTTTGCTATGCATCAGCCTGAAACATTTCATGCTAAACCTTAACTTATGGAATATTAGGCATTCTTCCCTTGTTGAGTATCTAATACTTGTTGATCATCCTCTTCATTGATCAAGCTCTTGTTCATCCACCATTGGAGTAACAAATTGTATCCTTGAAAGAATCAATGCCCATTCTTACGTCTTTATAAAGATCGACAGATGTTGGCTAGGATAATCAGAGCCAAGGTGAAGTATTTATTACCCCTTTACCATCAATGCTATAGAAGATTGTGTGGGTAGTTTTTACAATTCTGGAGTCGATTCATTCCCTTGATCTTTGGAACTACCATTGTTCCTAGAAACCAAATAGCAAAGTCCAAAGCTTGGGTGTCCTCTAGTGTGATAATTATGAAATTCTTCTTGGAATTGGAAAAAACTTATTTGCTGACCCCATCAGTTATAGAATCTTTAAGTGGTATGTAGGATGTATTCAACCAATTGAGTTTTATGAGAAGTAGTATGTCCAACATTTCCTTGCGAGAAGGCTTGTGAGGAACCAAAGCATTATTGTCGAGTTTGTGCTTTCTTTTGTGACATATTCCTTTGTTCTCTAAGCAATCCTGAATTTCTTCTATAGTAGGTGTTTTTTATATCCTTGTATCTGAAAATCATCCTTCCGCTATACCAAATATGGGTAATGACGTTAATAGTCGAGCCTTAATTTCCATTAACAAAGAAAAATGATCTATGTTGGTAGTCACTTGCTTTTTAGCCTATAATCGAAGCTATACCAACACATCTTGATTATTTTGAAGGTTTTGGTAACCATGCTAAATCTCAAGAATCTTTAGGATATCCTACAAAACAATGAAAGATTAGAGACATCCCCTCACCCCCACATATAGAAACACTGGTATTTATTTCAAAATATACATCTTTCAAATTTAAACACATTAGAATGATTGTCCTTTTAGGTCGTAGGCCTTTTAATGTACCGTGGATTTACGGTACTTTTAATATTTTAAACTTGAGAAATTGCATGTATTTTAAGCATTTGTTAGTAGATTTGATGTTATTTGTGTTTGTTTTGCAGGAAACTAAGTTAGAGTATTAATCGAGGAAGCACAACACTGATTTGCTAGAGTTTTTAGAATCTACGAGGCCATTCTATGAACATAGTAACTTTTACGAGTCATAGGTGGAAGTCGTCAAAATGGTAGTGAAGAACTAAAGTAGAGTTGAAGTTATGAGTCAAGTCTAAGACTCATCCAAATGACTTCGAGTTTTAAAGTCTATCTGTATAAGATGCTAGAGTAGTTGAGAACTAGGACCTAATCTACGAATGAAGTACACAAGTTATTTTGAAGATTACAAGTAATAGAAGTCGTCTATGAAAAAGAATAGTTCATCAGTGCAAAGTGTTGGGTTACGAGTTGGGTCTACGACTCTTAAACCTAAAGAACACTCGTAGAAACGAGTCATAGAACCCAACCGACTTAAAGTTTCCTATTTCTTCCAACTTTATATTTAATTAGGATTAGTTTTCTATAAATACATTTCTTAGGTTTATTTTTACATTATGCACATTTTTGGGTTTGTGCAAGACCCCGGAAGTCAAAAAATTAGAATCAAGAAGAAATTTCTCAAAATGTGGACTGACCCCATGTTTATGAGTCACTCTATGACTCATAGAGCATTCTACGACCTGTCAGAGTGAGTCGCATAGTGTGTCTTAAGGGTCTATCCTGGACTAACCTTAGGTGACACCTATGACTTAACAAGACGAGTCATAGAAGTGTCTACGATTCGTCAAACTAGTCATTTCATAAGTTCAGAGACTCCAACATTAGCAGTTTTCAACACTTGTAGGATGAGTCCAAATGATAACTCGTAGTCAAGAAGATGAGTCGTAGAAATAACTCGTATGCAAACTTCAGAGACTCGAATTCAGGCCCTTTTCTCAAATCTGCTAGACGAGTTGTCAAGACGACGCGTCATCTTTTCTATGACTCGTAGAGTCAATTCATAGGTCCAAAATCGAGTTTTTAATGAAGAGTATTTGTGTCATTTTCCAAGTTCAGTTCAATGAACCTAGACACAATTATAACTAAGTTCAGGCCTATATCTACCCAAGGTTCCTCTCCAAGTTTCAACCTAGGGCTTCAGATTCTCATCAAGGTTTCTTCTCAAATTCTAAGTAAATTAATTTAAGTTATTTGGGGATTGATCCATGGGTTACTTTCATCCATGGAGTCTCAAAGTATCCTTCAATTTTTTAATGTTTATGAACCCTAGTTTTGAGGAATTGCATTGTGCCATTTAAAATTTGATTTTGAATTGTTATCAATGATTGTTCTAACCACGTTTCTTCATGAATTGCATGATTTTAAGTTGAATTGTGAATGCCCATGCATAAAGCTATTTCAAGTTATGATTATGAAAGTTAAAGATGATTTTAATGAGATGATTATGAGTTTAATGATTTTCAAGGAAAGTTCTATGATTTAAAGTTGAGATTATAATTTTAATGATGAAGTTATGATGATGATCAAGCTATGATAAAAAATAGTCATTATGGTGTGATAAGTACAATTCTCACACAATCATGTTTAAAGATGATGATAAGGACAATTCTTACCGAAGTTATAGATTCTTATGAATCACTAAAGTTATGAGCTACTCCTAATATGTTTTATAATGATGGATTGATAGGTAGTTACTATCTTTTCCTATAATGTTTATGATCATATTTTAAAGAATTTCGTTGGGATATTAACTAAGCACCAAGAGGACTTATAGGTGGGGTTCGGTATGGTAATATAGTTAGTTACCCAAGGAAATCCTAGTAGCAACCAAAAGTCCCAAAATGAGTTGCCCGCATAGGATTGCCTTTATGGCCTAGCTAATTGATCCATATAATAGCATAGTTTAGTTGAGTTGAGTTGAGATGATTACCATGACGGAGTATACCTTGACAAGGTAGCCTCCCCCTTCTCGATGAGGTTTGCATCAAATTTCATGTTATAGCTCTCATGGTATTAAGATGTCGGTTAAAGGTTTTATCCTACACAAGTTGAATGTTAAGCTATGAGATTTTACTATGAAGTTGTATGATGCATTGACCATAAGTTTTCATGTATTTTAAATGTTTTAAAACCATATTCATGTTCATTATGTTAGTCATGCATCTTATGTCATATTGCTCATGTCCCTTTGCTTGTTCATGCATATTCATGTTCATTATGTTAGTCATGCATCTTATTTCATATTGCTCGATGAGGTTTGCATCAAATTTCATGTTATAACTCGCATGGTATTAAGATGTCAGTTAAAGGTCTTATCTTACACAAGTTGAATGTTAAGATATGAGATTTTACTATGAAGTTATATGATGCATTGACCATAATTTTTCATGTGTTTTAAATGTTTTAAAGCCTTATTCATGTTCATTATGTTGGTCATGCATCTTATGTCTTATTGCTCATGTCCTCTTGCTTGTTCATGCATATCTCACATACTTAGTCCTTTTTATGTACTAACACATATTTTGCGTACATTGTCTCATAACGTAGGAGTGGACGTCGATCATTCGATTCGTGGCTAGAGAGCTTTAGATATCAAAGAATTGGTGAGTCCTCATTCCATCAAGGACATGACTTTCTTTTCACATTGTTTCATTGATTTTCTTTTTATATTTTGGGTGAGCTAGGAGCTTGTCTTAAGCCCCCATAAAATATTAGACTAGAGGCATGTTTAGATGCTTTGTCATGTAGCTAGATTAGACATCTATTGAGTTTTCTATCCCTTAGACCCATTCCCTTGAGTTGTTACTTCTTCTTACTTTACCATATTTCTTTACCTTATGTATGCGATGTATGCTAAGATGGCTTGGTTTGAATCTCTCATAATTTTGATTGTCGTGTCATGGCTTGGCCCTAATTTGGATTTTGACAAACTTGGTATCAGAGCATAAGGTTTAGGAGTGTCCTAGAGAGTCTAACATGCCGCATTAAGTAGTCTTCTTCATTTGTGTGAAGCGCGCCACACCCATGAATAGGAGGCTACGAAATGTCTTAGGAAAATCTTACTTTCTTCTTAATCTATGTCGTGTGGTAGAGTGGTACACTAAGTCTTTCCCTCTAACGATTGTTCTTTGTGATTTTAAGAAAATGCCTCCATGAAGATACCCTGCTAGAAGGAATGTGGTCAAACAGAAGCAACAAGCTCCGAATGATCCCTTGAATGACCAAGTCTCCAATGTCGAGTTTCGAGCAGCCTTTAAAGTACTTGCTCAAGTCATTACAGCCCAAGCCAATCATGAGTGGTTGCTCCTATGAACCCAAACATGAGTACATCGAAAACAAGAGTTCGTGACTTCATGAGGATGAATCCTCTGGAGTTTTGGGGTTCTAAGGTGGAAGAGGATCCACAAGAGTTTGTTGATATCATTCATAAGATTGTGGATATTATGGTGGTTAGCCTAGTTGAGAAGGGCGGAGTTGGCTACGTATCAATTTAAGGGTGTTTCTCAAATTTAGTTTGAATAATGAAAAAGCAAGAGGCCAAGAGAGGCGGATCCCGTGACTTGGGAGGAGTTCAAAAAAGTATTTCTTAATTGCTTTTTACCATTGTAGTTAAAGGAGGCTCAGATAAAAGAATTCATCAACCTTAAGCAAGGTGGTATGAGTGTGAGAGAGAATACCCTTATGTTCACTAAATTGTCAAAATATGCTCCATTCATAGTTATCGACTCAAGAGCTCGTATGAGTAAGTTTGTGTCGGGTGTGTCGGATATGGTCTCAAAAGAGTGTAATATGGCCATGTTAATTTGGGAGATGAACATCTCTAGACTTATTAGTTATGCGAAGCAAATACAGGGTTGGAAGCTAAAGAAGAAAAATAGGGAGTCCAAGAGGCCAAGGACCGATGGTGGTGATTTCTCTCTTGCTATGTCCGGAGGTGGTGGATGTACTCATTTTCACCAAAGGTACTCCGACCAAGGATATTCAAGTACCATACTCCAAAGTTTGACAAATATAGGGTGCCCAACCCTAAGCCTCAAGGAGGTGCTCTTATTGGCCAAGTCGCTTCCGCATGTAAGAAGTGTGGCAAGAACCAAAGGGTGAGTGTTTAGCGGGATTGAATGTGTGCTATCGATGTGGGAAGATGGGTCATCATGCTAAGGAGTGTAAGTTCAAGGGTGTTCTTCCTCAAGGACAAGTTTCTCAATGTGCTTAAGTGCAACCAGAAGGTGGTCAACGTAATAATCAATTTTATGCTCTTCATAGTAGGCAAGAGATGGAGAAGACACCTAGTGTTGTCACTGGTATATTATGGGTCTTTCACTATAATGTTTATGCCTTACTTTATACGGGTGTAAATTTATCTTTTGTTACTCCTTATGTCGCCATGAGATATGACGTTAGCCCCAAAATATTGTTAGATTCTTTTTCTGTATATACTCCCGTAGGTGAGTCAATTGTGGCTAAAAGAGTTTATAGAAGTTTTTCGGTTTTGGTTTTCCATAAAGTTACTCTATGTGATCTAGTTGAGCTTGAGATGATTGATTTTGATGTTATCTTTGGTATGGATTGACTATATGTATATTATGCTTCTATCGATTATAGGACCCGAGTGGTTAAGTTTCAATTCCTTAATGAGCCGATCCTATATTGGAAGGGTAGTAATTTCATATTCAAAGCATAATTCATTTCGTGACTTAAAGCCTGAAAAATGATTTTCAAGGGTTACATCTTCCATCTTGTGAGAGTTAGGAATATTAATTCTGAAGCCCCTACTCTAGTGTCAATCTCTATTGATAATGAGTTTCTGGATGTGTTTCTCGATAATCTATGCAATGTTTCTCCTAAAAGGGAAATTAACTTTGGTATATACCTTCTTTCGAATACTCAACCCATATCGAATGGCTCCTATGGAAATAAAAGAGTTAAAGGATCAATTAAAAGACTTGTTAGACAAAGGTTTTATTAGACCAAGTATATCCCTATGGGGTGCTCCTATTTTGTTTGTTAGGAGGAAGGATGGTTTGTTACGTATACACATTGATTACCTGCAATTGAATAAAGTAACCATCAAGAATAAATACCCAATTCCGAGGATAGATGATTTGTTTGACCAATTACAAGAGGCAAATTATTTCTCTAAGATTGATCTCAGTTCCAGTTATCACCAATTAAGGGTAAGAAAGTATGATATTCCCAAGAAGGCGTTTCGAATAATGTATAACCATTATGAGTTCTTAGTTATGTCATTTGGTTTAACCAATTCCCCCATGGAGTTTATGGACTTGATGAATATGGTGTTCAAATAATATTTGGACATGTTCGTGATTGTGTTCATTGATGATATTTTGGTCTACTCTCGGAATGAGGAGGAGCATGCTTATCACTTAAGGATTGTGTTGCAAACTCTAAGAGACAAGCAATTATTTGCCAAGTTCAATAAATGTGAGTCTTGGTTAAGGGAGCTGGATTTTCTTACTCATATTGTGTCCGGTGAAGGGATTATGGTTGATCCTAAGAAAACCAAGGCGGTGAAGAATTGGCCTAGACCGTTATCTCCTTTGGATACTAGAAATTTCATTGGCCTAGCCGAATATTATAGGAGATTTGTGGAAGGGTTTTCATCAATATCATCACCTTTGACTAAGTTGACTCAAAAGAAGGTGAAGTTTTAACAGTCGGAAGCTTGTGAAAAGAGTTTTCAAGAGTTGAAAAATCATTTTACTACCGCTCTTATTTTGACCTTGCTGGAAGGGTTCAATGTTTTTTTTGTATATTGTGATGTTTCAAGGTATGGTTTTGGTTGTGTTTTGATGCAAAATGGTAAGGTGATAGTCTATGCTTCTGGTAACTTAAGGTGCATGAACGAAATTATCCGACTCATGACTTAAAACTAGCAGCTGTTGTGTTTGCCTTGAAGATTTAGAGACACTATCTTTGTGGTGTCCATGTGGACGTGTTCACCGACCACAAGAGTTTATAATATATGTTAAGCAAAAATATTTGAACCTTCAAAAAAAGGATATGGCTTGAATTTTTGAAAGACTATTATATGGGTGTGTTATACCATCCGAGCAAAGCTAACATGGTTGCTGATGCACTAAGTTGATTGTCCATGAGTAGTGTTGCACATGTTGAAGAAGGTAAGAAAGATTTGGTTAAGGATGTTCTTACATTGGCACGTTTAAGTGTGCGTTTGGTTGATTCTAATGATAGAGGTGTTCTTGTCCATAATGGTTCGAAATTGTCTTTTGTGGCGGATGTTAAGGCCAAACATGACCATGATCCGGTGTTAGTTGAATTAAAGAAGTTGGATGCCAAAAAAACCATTGAGGAAAGGATTTCTCCCAAGGGGGAGATGGTGTGCTTTTTTATCAAGGTTGGTTATGTGTGCCTAATGTTGATGGTTTAAGGGAGTTGGTATTGAATAAGGTTCATAGTTCCCAATATTCAATTCATCCGGGTTCCACCAAGATGTATCATGATTTAAGGGAAGTGTATTAATGGAATAGCATGAAGAATGACATATCAGAGTTCATGGCTAAGTGTCCAAATTGTCAACAAGTTAAAGTTGAGCATCAAAACCTAGGAGGTTTATCTCAAGACATTGAAATTCCTACTTGAAAGTGGAAAGATAAGAATATGGACTTTGTAATGGGTTTTCCTCATACTAAGAAACAACATGATTCCATTTGGGTTTTTGTAGATCGAATGACAAAGTCCGGTCATTTTCTACTAATTAAAACTTCTTACAGTGCCGAAGACTATACTAAGTTGTATGTTCATGAGTTGGTAAGACTTCATGGAGTTTCTTTGTCCCTTATATCTGATTGAGGTACTCAATTCACTTCATATTTTTACAATTCATTTCAAAAGGGTCTTGGTACAAAGGTTAAGAGAAGTACCGTTTTCCATTCTTAAACCAATGGTCAAGCCGAAAGAACGATTCAAACTTTAGAGGATTGCTTAGGGCATGTGTGATTGATTTTAAAGGGAGTTGGGATCAGCATTTGCCATTTATTGAATTTGCCTACAATAATAGTTATCACTCTAGCAGCCAAATGGCTCCTTTTGAAGCATTGTATAGGAGAAGATGTAGGTCCCCAATGGGATGGTTTGAAGTAGGTGAGATAGCCTTGATTGATCCATATTTTATAATAGATGCTATGGAAAAGGTGAGACTCAAAAGGGAGAGATTGAAGACGGCTCAAAGTCGTCAAAAGTTCTATTCAGAAGTTAGGAAAATAGAACTTGAATTTGATGTGGATGATTGGGTCTAGTTGAAGGTTTCACCAATAAAGGGTGAATGCATGTTTGTAAGAAAAGGAAATTGATTCCTTAAAATGTTGGACCTTATAAGATATTGAGACGTGCTGGGAAAGTGGCTTACGAGTTAGATTTTCTATTTGAATTAGCTATGGTTCATCCAATATTTAATTTGTCTATGTTGAGAAAGTTCGTGCGTGATCCGAGTTCTATTGTACCATTGGAAGATGTAACTGTTGAAGAGAATTTGACTTATGAGGAGGTTTCGGTGGAAATCTTGGACCGACAAGTTAAGAAGTTAAGAAACAAAGAAGTTGTTTCCTTCAAAGTACTATAGAGGAATCAACAAATAGAAAGTACTACTTGGGAAGCAAAGGCGGATATGATGAAATGATAGTTGTACCTCTTTTCCTCTACTCAAGTCTAAAGTAGTAAGTTGTTCTTATTCAAGCTAATCGAACTCTTACATATTCAGTTCCTCCTATGTCATTCATATGCATGCATGTTCATGAAAATTAATTTTAAAGTCATGTTTTATGTCAAAGTTTAAAGTTTCCATGTTCTATGCATTTCAATGTGTCATTATTATCATGTTGGGTTGATAGTCCTCTTTCTGTGTCTTTCCTATGATAAGTTAATCTCATTCGAGGACGAATTTTCCCAAGGGGAGATATTGTAAGACCCCAAAGTCAAAAAGTTGGAACTAAGAAGAAATTGCTCAAAATGTGGACTGACCCCATTTTTATGAGTCACTCTATGACTCGTAAAGCTTTCTACGACTCATAAGAGTGAGTCACAAGGGTCTATCTAGGACTAACCTCAGGTGATACCCTATGACTTAATAGGACAGTCGTAGGAGTGTCTACAATTTTTCAAAACTAGTCGCTTTAAAAGTTTAGAGACTGCAAAATTAGCAGGTTTCAACACCTATAAGACGAGTCCAAATGACGAGTCGTAGTCAAGAAGACAAGTCGTAGAAAAGACTCGTATGCAAACTTCAAAGACTTGAATATTAGAACTGCAGGATGAGTCATCTTGATGACTCGCCATTTTTTCTATGACTCGTAGAGTCAATTCGTAGGGCCAAAATTGAGTTTTTAATGAAGGATATTTGTGTCATTTTCCAAGTTCAGTTCAATGAACCTAGACACAATTATGGCTAAGTTCAATCCTATATCTACCCAATCCTTTGAAATTTCCCTCATTCTAAATCATTCATCAAATTTCTCTAAGGCAAGACCATAATTCTCTCAAGGTTCCTCTCCAAGTTTCAACATAGGGTTTCAGATTCTCATCAAGTTTTCTTCTCAAATTCGAACTGTATTCAATCAAAGTATGTGGGGATTGATCAATGAGTTCCTTTCGTCCATGGAGTCCCAAAGTTTTCTCTAAGTATCCTTCAATTTTTCAATGGTTTATGAACCTTAGTTTTGAGGAATTGCATGGGGCCGTTTCAAATTTCATTTTAAATTATTATCAATGGTTATTCTAAGCATGTTTTTACCTGAATTGCATGATTTTAAGTTGAATTGTGAATGGCCATTATGATTATGAAAGTTAAAGATGATTTTAATGAGTTAAAGATGATTTTAATGATTTGCAAGGAAAGTTCTATGATTTAAAGTTAAGATTATGATTTTAATGATGAAGTTATGATGATGATCAAGCTATGATCAAAGATAGTTATTATGGCGTGATAAGTACAATTCTCATACAATCATGTTTAAAGATGGTAATAAGGACAATTCTTACCAAAGTTATGGATTCTTATGAATCACTAAAGTTAATTAGTTACTCCAAATATGTTTTATAAAAATGGATTGCTAGGTAGTTACGAGTAGTTAATTCCATAACTAGGATTGTGAGAACCATGAGGAATTAATGGTGTTGACTTAACAAAAAGTAATTCTTGAATGGTGTGCATGCATGTATTATTTTTTCCTTCGCTTTGATTGCTTTTTAACGATGGCCAGCGTCAGAACTCGCCTTATTCTTACTTGTCGGATAAAGGAGGTAACGAATGGAAAAAGGGATTAAACAATGAGATTTGGGGCTAATCATCCTCATCTAATTAGCTTCAACGGATTAATGGATAGCTAAATCTGGATCATTGGTAAGGGTTAGTAAAGCATACACTCCTAGACATATGAAGTTGCATAGTTAAATTCACTTATTTGTCGGATCAAAAACTTAGGTGAACTTAACTAACCGGTTCTACATGTAACACATTATAAAAGGATTACTAATAAAAAAGGTCTACATAGTTAAGGATTAATGGAGAACACGTAAACCCTAGTTTCATTTCATATAGACTTGAAACCATATTAAATTGCTTCTTTGTTACTTGATACTTGCTATTTGATTTGCTAATTACTTTTACTTAAAACCCCCCTTTGTTTACAGAAATAATCTAATTACTAGAGAAAATAATAAATAATTAACCTAAGTCTAATTCATATTCATCGTGGGATCGACCCTAACCTCTATTAGGTTCTATATTTGATCAACGACAGCTTTATACTTCTTTAGAGAGGTGTAATTTGGGCGTATCACATTTGGACATAAGGTAGTTTTCTAATACGCCCAATGCACCTTGGGTATTGAGTTGACATAGGTTAATGCACTATTAAAGGAATTTGGTTGAGATCTATGCTAGGTATCTAAGAGTAGATTTTTGAAGAGTAAATCGTGAACCCAAGTGGATAACTTGGGATGAGGAAATGATGGTTGTTTGGCCGACGAGGGGACAAAATACCCATCAGGGTATGCTGAAATATTTTGGTTTTACAACAGTTGCAACCCACATAACCGCTCTTTATGCATTCAAAAAAATGTCAATTGGCAAAAGTATGCCATGAATAGAAAGATAGCAATTTATAGCAAAGTACATAATTCATAAATAAATAATTAAATAATTATTACAACATTTTGATAGTTAGTCAAACAAGAGTTAGAAAAATCTTTTGGTTAGAAACTAGTTGAATCCCTCAGTGGAGTCGTCATTTCTATTATGATGTCGATTTTATCCTTTTTGGAGAAACCACTTTTGAAATGTCAAAATATTTTTACAACTATAAAAATATTTAAACAGACGTCACTTAATTATTCAAAGAAATTAAAAAAAAAACTGTGATCTAAAATCAATTTTAACAAAACAATCTTTTAAAAATATGAAAGATCAAAGTAATCGTATTACTATTTTAAGAAGGTTTTAAGCACTTGAAATGTCATTAAACATGCGGTTATTCATCGATTTAACTAAAATCTTGTTTGACCAATGATGAGTTGGTTTTTTACCAACTTATTTAGCTCTTAAGCATGAGTTATAGCCTTATTTTAATGCCATTTAGAAGGATTTTATGCCTTTGATCTCTTATATGTAGGCATTTCTTGGAAACAAAGATAATAGAGCATTGGAACTGAAAATCATTATGTCTAATGATCTACAATGGACATGCATGCCACAAGTTTGCATATTCTTTCCCCAAGTGCCTTGCAAGAAATATGGAAGATTGCTAGAGAAGGCATCTGTACTGTAAGTCAACACTTGCATTCTGTAGGCACCACATAGGAAGAGAGGAAAAAGGTTGTTTGACTATTTGGATACTTGCGTGCCGTAAGTCCTCACATGTGGCCGTAGGTGTCAATTCAAGTGTGCCAAAACTTCTCTAAAAGTCAAAATCATAAAAAAGATAGTTACGTACTTGGGAAGCTTCTAAGGACATTTTGGAGATATGTATAAGGATATTATAGATAATTTTTTCCCACTGGGGTATTGAAAATTATATTGAATTATAGAGAGAAGATAGTATAAATAGAGTAAACACGATAGTACAATTTTAGCTTCTTCTTCAAAGAAAACACCATTGTTGCTGAATAGAATCTTGGAATTCATCTTAATTGCTAATGATGAATAGATTTGAGGAATTCATGATGGCATAATTTCTTGTCACGACCCGATGCCATGGGTCATGATGTCACCTACTATAATCCACCAGTTGGTAAGCCAACTTGTATAGCAGAAGTGTGAGTTATGGAATTAAGGGTAGAAACTAAACAATATTAAAACAATAACAAGAACAACAAGAATGAGTGGAAGAACATCGAATAAAGTATAAACATCAAACCATAAGATCCCTCCCAGAATCTGGAAGCCACAAGTACAAAGCTAATATACAAAAATTGATACAATTCCTTAAAGTACACCATGAAAACAAGGACTATCTCAAAAAGCAAAAGACTAGTCAAATATGTATAGACGAAGACAAGAAGATCCAAAAAGCCATGTGCTCACCCATACCTCCAAAATAGACTGCAATTGGCCCGAATCTGCACGGGTAATTGGTGCTTGTACTTGCATCATGAAAACAGAAACAGAGTGTAGTATACCAAAACAACAGGTGCCCAATAGGCATCATAGGCCGACTGAGCTTCAAAAGTAAAAAAATAAGAAAAGATAGAATCTAAGAAAGTAACTGAACGAGACAAAAAATAAAGGAGATGCACACAAGTGTAAGGAGCTAAAAGAAATAATGACAACTAACTAAACCTTACTAGGGCCCCATAATCCCAAAAGGTACACTCTGCGCAAGTTTAAATATAAATCGAGCGGACCCCATAATCCCGATGGGTACACATAATAAAACTACTAACGATGAGAAACGTTGAGACCAGTGCCATAAAAGTGTAGATCAAACCTAGATCCGCGGGTAGCCTCCAAGTAACAAATAGTAACAAACCATCTAAGAAGCCTAACACTCGAACCTCAAACCGCAGATGAGTCTCAAAGGAGAAAATTAGTAGCATTCTCCAAATAGTCAATATGGATAGCCCAGCTAAGAAGTCTAGCGCTCGGACCTCAAACCACGGATGTGTCTCAAAGGGGTAAGAGTCCCTGATAAGATAAGTCATCTCTGTAAAGGATAAGCAGGCAGCATGACCAGACCTTCAATCTGCGATGACAGCGGCTATCGAATATTAACATGTCATCTATCCATCGTGAAACCACTGTGGGTCGATGTCCACTCTCAAATAATAAATTTAGCACTCCAAACTTGACCCAAACCCGATCTTAAATCTCCAACCGAGGCCCCAAAGCTCAAATTATCTACGAAGAAGTTGTAAAAAGAGAGAGAGAGGGTAGAAGGTCATTGCTGATGCAATACCTAATCTAAGGCTCAAACTACCAGACACAAGTCTATTACTCCAATCTACATGAAGCCAAGCCGTTTGAATCGACGTCGGAGTAAAAGCAAGGCCTAAAGGCTCCAACTATCACAAGTCTATGACAAACACTAGTTTAAGCGTAGACTAAGGCCAACATTCTCAATATCAATAGAAAATAATAATAATCAAGGCCACGGATGATCGTATCTCAAATAATGACATATTCATAAGTACTGGTACTACCCAAAAAGACCTAAAATAGGATTTCTACACTAATAGGCATGTTTAATCACCCAGTATAAATAATCTTGTTGCTATCATCTAAACAAACTCATTAAGAAGAGGGAATTCATAGCCTACGTGTTGGCCGATCACACATGCTCCTAAATCAAAGTACAAGAGCATTTTATTTTTGAACAGTCTCTGAATCAAAACAGGTAAATGACCTCAAAATGAATTTCTGATGGTCCGATCAGCTCTAGAATGGTCATTTTAGGCTACTAGCATGATTGACATGAGTATTGAGGCTTTTGATGCGAGTTTGAACTATAAAGCATTTTAGCCTTTGAAATTTGGCCTAAGTTTAAATTTGGTCAAAATTTTTGGAAAATGTGCTTAGATGAAAACTCTGTCAGTGCAGTTAGAGTCTGTTTGGATGGACTTATTTTAAGTAAATTATAAGTTGAAAACTGCTTATAAGTTTTACAAAAAATAAGTAGGTGCAGCCCAACTTATTTTTTTGACTTATAAGCTGTTTTCAACTTATAAGCTGCTTAAAATAAATCCATCCGAACAAACTCAATTATTTATTGGGATTATTTTAAGCATAAAATGACTTTAAGTTGGCCAACCAAACACTCAAAAAAGATGAAAATAGCTTATAAGTCAATCCAAATGGCCTCTTAGATTTGTAATGTCGATTTTGGTCTAGAACTACCTTTTATGAGTTTCTTGAAGCTTTTGATCTAATCTCGAGGCCTGTTTTGGAATTTGGTTAAAATGACACTGAGTGTAGGACTCACTTTTTATCAAAATGACCTCGTATGTGAATTTCGACTCCACCCATGAGTCTTGAAAGTCAAATTTAGGGGTAGCATATCTTGTTTGCGCGCACGAGGTTCCGAATGAATTCTGAGCACCCCGTCAGAGACTTGGGCACTTTCAAAACTCAATTAATGTCGTTGAGTCTAGTGTCATTGCTAAAGTGTCCCTTGGTCGCAAAACCGGGCCTTGCTAAAGTGGCCAGAGTGTTGCTAAAGCGAGGGTCACCTTGGGTGGGTACCGCTAAAGCGATTGTGGGCTCGCCTCTTTTGAGACATGAGTCTCACTTTAGCGAGGCCCGTCTCTTTGTAGCGACCTCTTTGGTCGCTTTTGCAATGCCTGGGGACTTATTTGATCCCCGAATTTTAGTTATTTGATCCAACCTCAAACATAGTTTTCTCTCTCGTTTTAGCTAGGAATTTGGTGATTCAAAGGCCAAATTATCAAAAGTAGGTCCACAATTTTAATTCGATCATTTTGTCATTAAAATTACTAAAATTGGAGATGGACCAATTTGGAATTAAAAAAGGGAATGTGAGAGCCACTCTGGAAATTTCAGAATTGACTCCATGTAAAGGTCCCATTTACCTCCCCAAACTTATATTCACAAGTTGAACACAATTCAAGGCTCGGATCAGCGAGAACAAGGTCATGCAATAATATCCCAATTCAAGCTTAAAACACATAATAGCAGCAAGTATTTTACCGAATTTACCGCAAACAAGGCCTCCCCTCTAACTCTCGAACACTCTTGTACATTCTCCTAGGAAAATGCTGATGAAATCACCTTTTTAAATTTCAAAAGCTCCAAAATAAGGAAACGAACATAAAACCCAAATGAACAACCAGGCAATCGAACATCAGTACCAATAAATCATAAATTACTTAGAGTGTCTATTGGAACGTTGTTAGTGATTAAAGAAATGCATTAAATCAAAATTGACCTGGAGGGTGATTACAACATCCACTACTAAATGAAGTTCATCCGCAAAAGTAAAAGTCACGAAGTACTTGTAAGTTCAAATAAGCCGAAACTGCTCCTACATCTCTTGCTCAGTCTCCCACATAGTCTCCTTGATTGGACGATGCCTTTAACGGACCTTAACCATAAGAATGGATCTAAATCACAATCTTCTCACATCTCTGGCTAGGATGGCAACTGGCTCTTCAATAAAGGTTAGATGATCATCTAAGTCAATTGAATCATACTAGAGCACATGCGATTTATTTGGAATATATCGATGCAACATCGAAATATGGAAAACTATATGAATAGCTGAAAATGTTGAAGGCAAGGCTAAATCATAGGCAACATCACCAATTGTCCTTAAAATCTCAAAAGTCCCCTATATCTAGGGCTAAGCTTGCTCTACTTGTCGTTAAAATCTCAAAAGTCCCCTATATCTAGGGCTAAGCTTGCTCTGCCTCCCAAACCTTATCATGCCCTTCGTAGGTGATATTGGGTGGAATAGTCTATCACTAATGGAAAATTTCAACGACCGATATCTATGATCCATATAAATTTGGAATCTACTTAACCCATTATGAGCCTATCCTAAATTACCATCACATGATCTAAAGCCTCATGCATCAAGTCTATACAATAATCTCAAACCGACCAACTAGAGAGAGACAACACCTAACATATAAGGCCGCAAATGGGGTTATCTGAATACTAAAGTGGTAGTTATTGTTGTCTGAAAACTTCGCCAAAGGCAAAAACTGGTTTTACTGACCTCTAAAATCCATAAAACATGCCTGCAACATATGTTCAAGAACCTGAATAGTGCACTTTGATTGATCATCAGTTTGCAGGTGAAAAGTTGTGCTAAGTTCAACGCAGGTGCCCAACTCCTCCTAAAAAGTCCTCCAAAAGCTAGATGTGAAATATGAGTCCTGGTCTGAAATGATAGAAATAAGCACACTATGAAGACAAACCACTTCTCGAATATAGATATGGGATAACCCCCTAGAATTGTAGGAAATATAAACTGGAAGGAAGTGTGCTGACTTGGTCAATCGATCAATGATTATCCAAATTCTGTTAACACCTCTGGAAGTGTTAGCCAACCCTACAATGAAGTCCATAGTGATACGCTTCTATTTTCTCTCACGAATGGGTAATCTCTTAAACTCACAACCAGGCCTTAAATGCTCTTCCTTCACATGCTAACAACTCAAGCAATATGGCACATAGTCTATAATATATCTCCTTATACCTCTTCACAAGTAATGCTATCAAAAGTCAGGATATATCTTATCGATAGCCGAATGAGTAGAGTATTTGAAATTATGGGCCTCACTAAGGATAAGCTGAATCAAACCCCCTAACTCTTAGAATATATAAACGGCCATCAAATCTCAAAACCGCATCTGGATCTAAGGTATACTGACTAGCATCACCTCTCAAAAATAGATCTCAATGGGCTACCAACTCCTTATCATCGAACTGCCGACCATAAATCCGATCTAATAGAGAGGAATGAACTCCCACATAATCTAGCACATACCTTGAATATGAAATATCAAGTCAAATCATCATATTGGTCAAGGATTGGATATCCAAAGCCAAAGGTGACTCTATAGTAGAAAGGAACGTTAGACTACCCATATTCACTTCCTTTCGATTCAAGGTGTCAACTACTACATTTGCCTTGCCCAAATGGTATAAAATAGAGAGTTTGTAGTCCTTTAGTAGCTCAATCCAACGACGCTACCTCAAATTAAGGTCCCTATAGCTCATAATATGCTAAAGGCTCTTATGATCAATATATATATCTCACAATGAACTCCATACAGGTAATGCCTTCAAACCATAAGAGTGGGGTAGTTGTACTCATGCAACTTAAGCTGCCTCAACAAATATGCTATAACTCGGCCACGCTGAATCAAAACACAACCAAAATTGACACCTGATATATCACATTACATAGTGAAGTCCTCGCCCTCAACTAGAAGAGTTAATATGAGAGTAGTAGGAAGTAGCTCCTTGAGCTTCCTTAAGCTCAAATCACACTCCTCAAACCACTCAAATGGAACAACTTGGAGAGTCAACCGATTCAATGGAACTACAATAGTAGAGAAGCCCTCAACAAATTGATGATAGTAATCCACTTGCCCGATGAAGCAACGAATCTCAAAAATAGAGGTTGGTCTGGCCCAATCTTGAGTATCCTTAATCTTTGTTGGATATACCATGATTCCATCCTTGGAAACCACATGCCCCAAGAATACTATAAAATTAAGCCAAAATTCACACTTTGAAAACTTCGTATAAAGCTGCTGATCTCTTAAAATCTGGAGCTTTAATCTCAAATATTGCTCATGCTCACTCCAGCTCTATTAGTATACCCAAATGTCATTTATGAAGACTATGACAAAGGAATCAAGTTATGTCCTGAATACACGGGTTATCAAATCCATAAAGGCAAAAAGAGCATTAGTCAACCCAAAAGACATAACTAGGAACTAATAATAGTCGTATCGAGTACTAAATGTGGTATTAGGGATGTCCGCTGCCATAATTCTCAATTGATGGTAACCGAATCTCAAGTTAATCTTAGAAAAAACTGCAACACCCTAAAGCTGATCAAATAGGTTATCTATACGAGGTATAGGATAATGGTTCTTTACTCTCACCTTGTTCAGTTGCTTGTAGTCGACACACATCTACATTGTATCATTGTTCTTCTTCATAAATAGGACTGGGGCATCCCAAGGAAAGACATTAGGATAAATAAACTCCTTACCTAAGAGGTCCTCAAGATAAATACTGAGCTTCTTGAGCTCTACGGAGGCCATCCAATAAGGTAAAATAGAAATTGGATGGGTGTCTAGCTCTAAGTCTATAGCAAAATCAGTTCCGCACTCTAGGGTTAAGCCAGGTAGGTCTAAAGGAAATTCATCTACAAACTCTCGAACTATAGGAACTGAATCAACTAAAGAGCCTTCCCGAATGACATATCACACATAGTCTTAATAAGCTAAACACCCAGAAGAAACCAACCACTGAGCCTACATAAAAGAGATAATCCCCATCAGTGTTCGATAATAAGCACTCTGCCACAACATCAGAGGGATTCCAAGCATGGATAAGGTAATAGTCTTAGCATACTAATCTAAGACTACATGGTAGGGGTAACTAGTCTATGCCGAGTATCACATCAAAATCAAACATATCTAATAAAATAAGATCAACTCTAGTATTATAACCCTAGATAAACACTTCCAAGATCTCAATATGTGATGTACTACTAAGGACTCAATAATCGGGGTTGAAACATGAACTGGCTCTGCCAAGGACTCTAAACTTATACCTAATCGGGGAGCATAATAAATAGATATATATGAAAATATGGAGCCTAGATAAAATAAAATTGTGGCAGGCTGATGGCATAATAAAAGCGTACCTATAATGACATCATCGGATGCCTCATCCTCTGCTTTCACCATGACTGTATAAAAACAGCCTTAAGCATCCCTTATTAATGTGTATAACCTACTTCTTGACCTACCTCCTTTTGCTTTACCTTTAGAACCGTGTCAACCGCTCCAACGTTCCTGACAACCACTTCTAGCTGAAGGGGGTACTATTGAAACTAGTTTGGCTACAGTAGAATCTAAAGATCCTATCCCATTACATGGGCAATCTCGAGAATAGTGGTCTAGATCTCCATAATAATAGAAGCCTTGTGAAGAACAACCCGTATGAAATTTTCAACCACAACCTATAAACTCCGAATATGATTTCCTCAAGCTTTGGCCCATGCTAGGACCACCTGTGCATAACTGGCTACCCTTTGAAGTAGGTAATATTACCTGAACATGACAACAAAATGACCCCTATTGAAACTATGGGTGAGACATATCATAGGAGTCCCTGTGCATAGATCGGGACCCATTGTAGCTGCTTTGGTGGAGAGCCCTCTTATTGGTGCCTCCGTGGGTGTCGCAAAAAATATGCTCCGTAGTATAGTGTTGATCTACAACATCCATAAATAATTGTCCTGCTGGGTCCATAGGCTCTATCTCAATCTTCAACTAAAATCTGAGTCCATGCATATGTTATACCCCATACTTTTGTACCTTGAAACGCCTCTTAAGCTTCTTAAGTTTCTAGAAAGGTTCTTAAGTTTTTGAAAGGATTCTTAAGTTTCTTAAATTTTCTTAAAGCTTCTTAAAAGTTACCATGTGAGCCGTATAATTATAACTCTATCAAACAAATCTAAGGAAGGGAGAATGTGACACCCCATAGTAGGGAAGATTGGAAATACGGTTATAAGAATCTGGAAGGAGTTGGAGGCGAAGTAATGAGTCATAGGACTCGACTTACTTATGTAAGATACAACCTTGGAAATCTTACATACTTAAGCTACTTGAGTACATACCAAGCTTACATAGCAAGGATTACATAGGTTCGTAAAATAAAATGAGATTATGAAGCCACGAGAGGGAAAAGAAGATGCCACATGGCAGCATGAGAGAGTGCACGTGGAAGCAGCTGGAAGTGCCACGTGGAAGCAAATGGAGCAAAGGGGTGGACCCCACATGCCACGTAGCAGCTCAGGGTTGGAGGAGGTGGTATGTTGGCCTAATGAGGGCTTGACACGTGTCACCACTTACAAGTTGACACATGTCACCATCCTAAGGTGGCCTATATATATATATATATGTTTTATGATCATCCTTATCAAGAAAGGTCATTCTTATCTCCTAATTTCAAGAAAACTCTAGAGAAAAAAAAGAGAAGAAAAACCCTAAGCTAGAGAGAGAGGCTATGGATTTATAGAGGAAAAAGAAGTAAGTTTTCTGATTTCGTTCTATGAATTAAATATATAGGGTATACAACTATTATATGAAGGTGTTATTAATGTAAATTTATGATTTGGGGCAGCACAAAAAGGACAACAAGCAGCCACAAAGTTTTAGTCGCGCTAAAGGAACTTCCGAGGCGAGTTTTGGCGAGTTTCGGGCAAGGTACGGTTTTCCCTTTCAAGATGGAGTTTGTGATGATTTTATGAGGTATATTAAATGTCTTAAATAAGGTTGAAAGTGAAAAAATTGCATAAGGATGCTTGACGTTAGAAATAAGCTAAGTTGAAGTCGTTATAGTTAAATCGAAGTCGAGTAGTGTGTTGCGATTGTGGTGCTGCGGTTGCAGCTTATTTGGTTGCGTGTTTTAGGGATGGAATGTGTTTTAATAAGTGTGTGGTTTCTTCTGGTTGCAGATACACAACCCTCCGTTTCATATTGTTAAAGATTTGATGAAATAAAAGTTAAAAATTCTATTTTATTATCGTAGTTTTAAGCGAGTTGTTTGGAGTTTGTATTGTGTAAAGTTGAAGTGATTTACTTATAAATGATGTGATGGTTGTTGTTTTTGGTATGGTTGTTGATATTATTGCCGAGTTGAAATCTCGGAGATGTTGATATTATAGGGGAGATACTGCCCGATTTTTGGTAACTTCAGAGCTAGTAATAAGCTAGTCAAGGGAAATGGATAAGGAAATGATTCCTATGGATACGTGGTTGTAGAGTTGGAAATTGGAAAGTGAAAGGTTATTAATCTTAGTATTACTCTAATGTTAAATAGGTTCAAAAGACGATGATGCGAACATGGTTAAGAGTAATCCATAAGATGTATGTGAAGCTACCTTCTTTCTCTTGGCATGTTTTTGGCATAAGTATGTAAAGATACCCCTTATTTCTCTTGGCATGTTTGGCATAAGTATGTAAAGCCTATCCTTTCTCTTCTTCTGTCCTGTCCTAAATGTAAGTAAAAGATGATACAATCTCTAAGGTGATTCCAGTCCTAAGTGTTTCTTATTTACCCTTTAATGTTGGAACTCTTACAATAATTGGCATGACTTTTATGAAGCAAATATATGACTTTTATATGATTCCCATGGATTTCCTATTCTCAGAGCCACTTGGATGGCCAATTTCGTGATTTCTAAAAGATATTTTACTATGCCTTGATATGAGTATATGATTTCAGAAGTTCTATTTTGATATAATCCATAGTGACATTCAAAAGGTACTTGATATGACTTCTGTCTTGATTTTTGAATAATAACTCATTTTGATCATACCATTGAGTCTCAAATATGATTTAAATTGCATTTAGTTTCTCACTACTCTACTCGTGGATGCCTCAATACTTCCTTCACTAAGCCCGAGCCAGGATATACATGATCGTGCGTACTTCTCTGCCTTGTTTGTCGTGCCTCGATATGAGGGGGCAGGTATGCCCTGTACATAGGTCATTTGTGGAGTTATGATGTGCCATGCACATATATGCTGATTTTTGATGATATGATATGGCCATCTGATAAGATATGATCTGTTATGGAGATATTCCCTGCTCTGGAGTTATGTTGTGCTGTGGAGTCGGTGACAGGATAGTGACTACATTTTGTTCACTGCATCCCATAATGGGGCCGGATATGACATATGTTTTTTCGCATGCATTATCAGGGGTTGTGATAAGCATTTTGATATTTCTTGATATTTTGCTCATTTATTTTGCATATTCTATTCTGGTGATAACTTTATTTATTATAGCCCATGCTTTACATACTCAGTACATTTTCTGTACTGACCTCCTTTTCTTAGGGGGCTGCATTACATGTCCGCAGGTATAGACGCTCGATTTGCCGATCCACTAACTTAGGACATCCACTCTGATGTTTGATGGTGCTCCTTTATTTGGAGCCCTATTTTGGTACTAACTTTTATGTTACATATTTGTACACGTTGGTTAAGGGTACGACGGGGCCCTGTCCCATTATATGAGTAGACTACCATTTTGTAGAGGTCTGTAGATTTGTATTGTGGGTTTTATATATGTTCTGTGGGTCCTATATATGTGTTCTAGATTTTTATGTTCCGTGATGGCCTTAACGACCTTCGTGTGCTATATTTGCTTTCATGTGCTCCCTAGCGACCTCTTTTGATTTCTACACTTGTTTCTTCTGCTAACATGCTAAGTGGGGCTAAGGGTACGTATGGGTGCCTAACTCAGGCACTAGTCACAGCCTACGGGATTGGGTCGTGACCAAAGTGGTATCAAAGTGGTTTGGTCCTCGGAATGTCTACAGACCGTGTCTAGTAGAGTCTTATTTATTGGTGTGTGGTGCACCATATCTATAAATAGGAGGCTACAGGACATTTAGGATGTTTCCTTTCTTTCTTGTCTTAGATCGTGCGATAGAGCTGTCTATCAGGATAATCCCTCCCTAGCAGACTACTATATGTGTGGCCATACCTATAAAGGAAGCTTGTTTTTGACCTTCTTTCTTGTAAGTAGGTACAGGCTGTGGTGGAAAATGAAGAGACCAACTCTAGACAGTAGAGGGGGTGTAGAGAAGGCTCCCAGGTATATTTGGAATCTCAAGCTCCAGGACCAAGCAAGTGGAGCCCAAGTTATTTGATTGAGACTAATCCCTCCAAAGACCCTGATTATGTTATGGAGACCAATCCCTCAGAGGGCCCAACGACAGGTTCCCCAGAGTATCTGATGACCAGGGAAGTAGTTCTGGAAGCCATGCTAGCTGCTTTTATGATCGAGCATTATGTCAGACCGGCTCCTACGATAAGTGTTATGGCATACTCGAGCCCTCTATCTTGGTCATCAGTGAACCAGGAATTACCTGGCTATCGATGTCTTTTGGATTCAAGCGAGGAAGATGACAAGGGACATACAAGCAAATGGTAACCAAATAGAGATGAGGAGCATACTTCACCTCTTAAGTCACCGGGTCAAACTGAGAACTAATCGACTACAGATATAGGAGAGTGATAGGTATAGTTTTGTTGGCTTTATAGGGTAGTTTGTCAGTTTTGTTTTGGCTTAATGTAGAAAGCCCTGTGTGACTGTAATATGAGATGCTATAAACCTATGTATATGTTGTCCTTGTGAGGCGTTATGGTTGTGATATGATATGATGTGGATGTACATATATGTTGGCCTTGTATGGCATTCTGGTATTTCCTGAGTGCAGGTTGGGATAGAAAAGAATATAGATAAAACTCGGCATAAATTTTATTTCGGAAAGAAAAAGAGAATGAGATATACGTTCATCATACAGTTTGGAAGTTGATATGGAATACCTTATTATGATGAATTAAAGCCATAGGGGTACCCTCCGTATTGTTGGTAAGGGGGGACCATGTTTACTCAGGAGGTTTTATTTCAGAGGAAAACTCCTGTTGGAGGGCAAGGTGTCCAACAATTGGGTTCCACTCTTATGGGAAGGCACAGAACCACCAACCATTTGTTGTGAACTGGATAGGTTGTTCACGACTCAAGAATGAACCGAGAGGGAAACCATATGAGTTAAGCACTAAAAAGTATTGTGGTGCTTATTGGATTTTAATTTCCTTCTGGTAGTTGTCGGAGGATGCTTCATGGTAACCTTTTATTGGTTCTTAAGCGACTGAAGTAATCTATGGACGAAAGACATGAACTGATGGGCTGTCCAGAGTCATGTGTTTCATATATTGGATAACATATTAGGGATTTAGAAGAGTCGGTGATACTAAAGAATGTGATTGTGAGTAAGATTAGGAGTTATCATCGGGTACACGATAAGGATAAAATCTCATGAAGCAGAAAGGGGTATTGTGTATATGTACCTTCACTTTGGAAAATAGTAGAAACCCTCAAGGATAGGGAATAGAAATTGCAAAGCAACTGAGGCATTGTGAAACTATCAAAGGAACAAGTGGGATCCATTGAAAAAAAATGTGATAACAAAACGTGAAACACATGCCATCAGAGTATAAGTGCCCCTGAATGGAGAATCGGATACGATTATAAGCACTAGTGACGTACTGATTGGGATGAATAAAAGGTAGCTTCGGATAAACTACTACACTAATTATATGACTCGAGTACCAATACTTGGAATAGATTGGGTACTAGTTATCGATAATTCTAAGCACCCCATGGTCGTAAGGTTTCTTACAGGGGTAACCTAAAGTATAGATGATCTAACGGAAGGTGTAGATATGGTGCAGTATGTCAAATATGTTGGAATAGAATCATATGCGTATGAACAATTGAAAATAAACGGAGGATGAAATGGGTACACCCTAAAAGGGGGAAGTGGACAAGAGAAATACAAGTATAAGATGAAGTCAACGAACACTATGATATGTTAACAGAAACGCTTAAACTTCGAGCTAGATCACATGCTGGCACGAGTTTAACAAGGGATAAAGGCCATCAATAAATGGATAGAAGCTATGATATTTGAGACCATGTGGAGAACCATTAGCAGAGACCCTAATGGATGGGTGCATACAAAAAGGGGTGAATACAATAAGAGAGTAAGACTAAGCGATCTAAGGACCGTGTAAGGGGTAGTAAGGCCATGTTTGAGTAAAGATTAAGAGATGGCAACAGAGTTGTTGGCCGCTGAGATGTGACATACAAATAGCAAGGGGAAAGAATAGAAAATCTTCTATGGTAGGAAATGAGAAGACCAAGGAGTACCTAAAGGAAGAAAAAAAGGGGTAGGACAGAATAGCGTTAGCGCGAATAAGTTCTAGTGTGAAGGTGCTATGTAAAGCAAGATGGACCAGGAAACGAAAAGACTGCGTCTACCTCATATCGATTGTATAAAAGTAGTTGTGCAACCTACAAATATATATATACAGTATAAGACCAAGTGGAGGAGTACATAATGAAAAAGGGGTATGATATTTTGGATATGTTGCAGAGGAATACAAAGAGAAGTTAAATCAAATGACCAAAAAGGACATGGTCATGGTTAAACTAAAGATCTACCCTAATACCAGTTATAAGATAAAAAAGAAGAGGGCAAGGCGGAACCTAAAGACTAGTGAGACAATGCTAAGTTAAATCTTGGGCTAAGTTGAGTATCTTCGCACATTATTGCAAGAATCGCAATATAACCTGTGACAGAAAAATTAGAACCAAATCTGAGCAAAGGACCATGGAAGAATCTGAACTAACGGAAAGCAACCTATCACCATCTTGGATTGGTGGAGTAGGAAGTTGTGAGCTAAGGACGTCGCTTTTGTCAAGGTGTTGAGGCAAAATGAAAATCGTAAAGAAATGACCTGGGAAGCTAAAGTGGAAATAAAACACAAGTATCCGTACCTATTCCCTATGTCTACAGGTAATCCCAACCTTTGGGACTCTGATATTGATCGCTTGATGAAAGTATATGTTATTGCAATGGTACAAAAAAACTCTCCATATGGTCTGTATAAGATTTTGAGGAAGGTTTTGGTTCACATTCAAGGACGAATGTCCTAAAGGGGGAAAGGATGTTATACCCCATACTTTTATACCTTCAAACGCCTCTTAAGCTTCTTAAGTTTCTTGAAAGGTACTTAAGTTTTTGGAAGGATTCTTAAGTTTCTTAAAGTTTATTAAAGTTTCTTAAAGTTTCTTAAAGCTTATTAAAGATTCTTAAGCTTCTTAAAAGTTACCATGTGAGCCGGATAATCTATAACGCTATCAAACAACTCTAAGGAAGGGAGAATGTGATACCCCATAGTACGGAAGATTGGAAATACATTTATAAGAATTCGAAAGGAGTTGTAGGCCAAGTAATGAGTCATAGGAGTCGACTTACTTACGTAAGCTACAAACTTGGAAATCTTACATACTTCAGCTACTTGAGTACATACCAAGCTTACGTAGCAAGGATTACATAGGTTCATAAAATAAGATGAGATTACGAACCCACGAGGGGGGAAAAAAGGTGTCACATGGCAGCAATGGAGAGTGCCACATGGAAGCAGCTGGAAGATCCACATGGAAGCAACTGGAGCAAGGGGGTGGCCCCCACATGCCACATGGCAGCTTAGGGTTGGAGGTGGTGGTGTGTTGGCCCAATAAGGGCTTGACACATGTCACCTCTAAGTGGTGACACATGTGACCATCCTAAGGTGGCCTAAATATATGTTTTATGATCATCCTTATCAAGAAAGGTCATTCTTATCTCCTAGGTTCAAGAAAACTCTAGAGAAAAAAAAGAGAAGAGAAACCCTAAGCTAGAGAGAGAGGCTACAGATTTGGAAAGGAAAAAGAGGTAAGTTTTCTAATTTCGTTCTGTGAATTAATTATGTAGGGTATACCAAGATGATATTAAGGTTTTAGTAATGTAAATTTATGATTTATGTCAGCACCAAAAGGACAACAAGAAGCCACAAAGTTTTAGTCGCGCTAAAAGAACTTCCGAGGCGAGTTTTGGCGAGTTTGGCGAGTTTCAGGCAAGGTATAGTTTTTCCTTCCAAAATGGAGGTTGTGATGATTTTATGAGGTATATTACATGTCTTAAATAAGGTTTTAAATGGAAAAATTGCATAAGGATGCTTGACGTTAGAAACAATCTAAATTGAAGTTATTATAGTTAAATTGAAGTCGAGTAGTGTATTGTGATTGTGGTGCTGCAGTTGCAGCTTGTTTGGTTTCGTGTTGCAGGGATGGAATGTGTTTTAAAAAGCTTGTGGGTGCTTCTGGTTTCAGCCACACGACCCTCCATTTCATATTGTTAAGGATTTTATGAAATAAAGGTTAAAAACTCTATTTTGGTATCATAGTTTAAAGCGAGTTGTTTAGAGTTTGTATTGTGTAAAGTTGAAGTGATTTACTTGTAAATGTCCTACTGGTTGTTATTATTGGTATGGTTGTTGTTATTTTGGCCGAATTAAAATCTTGGGGATGTTGAAATTATAGGGGAGATACTGCCCGATTTCCGATAACTTTGGAGCTAGTAATAAGCTAGTCAAGGGAAATGGATAAGGAAATGATTCCTATGGATACGTGGTTGTAGAGTTGGAAATTGGAAAGTGAAAGGTTATTAATCTTAGTATTACTCTAATGTTAAATAGGTTCAAAAGACGATGACGCGAACGTGGTTAAGAGTAATCCATAAGAGATATGTGAAGCTACCTTCTTTCTCTTGGCATGTTTTTGGCATAAGTATGTAAAGCTACCCCTTATTTCTCTTGGCATGTTTGGCATAAGTATGTAAAGCTTATCCTTTCTCTTCTTCTATCTTTTCCTAAATGTAAGTAAAAGATGATACAATCTCTAAGGTGATTCCAGTCCTAAGTGTTTCTTATTTACCATTTAATGTTGAAACTCTTACAATAATTGGCATGACTTTTATGAAGAAAATATATGACTTTTATATGATTCCCATGGATTTCCTTTTCTCAAAGCCACTTGGATGGCCAATTTTGTGATTTCCAAAAGATATTTTATTATGCCTTGATATGAGTATATGATTTCAGAAGTTCTATTTTGATATAATCCATAGTGACATTCAAAAGGTATTTGATATGACTCCTGTCTTAATTTTTGAATGATAGCTCATTTTGATCATTCCATTGAGTCTCAAAGATGATTTAAATTGCATTTAGTTTCTCACTAATCCACTCGTGGATGCCTCAATGCTTTCTTCACTCAGACCGGGCTAGGATATATATGATCGTGCGTACTTCTCTGCCTTGTTCGCCGTGCCCTGATGTAAGAAGGCAGGTACGCCTTGTACATGGGTCATTTTTGGAGTTATGTTGTGCCATGTACACATATACTGATGTCTGATGATATGATATGATATGACCATCTGATATGATATGATCTGTTATGGAGATATTCCCTACTCTTGAGTTATGTTGTGCTGTGGCGCCAGTGACGAGATGGAGACCACGTTTTATTCACCGTGTCCCGTAATGGGGCCGGATATGAGATATGTTTTTTTGTATGCATTATCAGGGGTTGTGATAAGCATTTTGATATTTCTGGATATTTCGCTCAATTTTTTTCCACATTCTGTTCTGGTGATGACTTTATTTATTACAGCCCATGCTTTACATACTCGATATATTTTCCGTACTGACCCCCTTTCTTTAGGGGGCTGCATTACATGCCTGCAGGTACAGATGCTCGATTTTCCGATCCACTTACTTAGGACATCCACTCTGCTGTTTGATGGTACTCCTTGATCTGGAGCCCTATTTTGGTACTAACTTTTATGTTACATATTTGTACACGTTGGTCAGGGGTATGACGGGGCCCTATCCCATCATATGAGTAGACTATCATTCTGTAGAGGTCTGTAGACTTGTGTTGTTGGTTTTGTATATGTTCTGTGGATCCTGTATATGTTTTCTAGACATTTATGTTCCGTGACAGCCTTAACGGCCTCCGTGTGCTATATTTACTTTCATATGCTCCCTAGCGACCTCTTTTGATTTTTACACTTGTTTCTTCTGCTAACATGCTAAGTGGGGCTAAGGGTATGTATGGTTGCCCAACTCGGGCACTAGTCACAGCCTACGAGATTGGGTCAGGACAGCATAAAATGACAGACTTTCTCCTTCTCTGTGGGCAATATAATGGTGGCATGGCAAGACAACTCATGGAATCTTGCATCATACTTTCAGATGGTCATAAAGCCCTGGTCCAACCTAGAGAATTAAGAATGAAGTCTATCCTTGATGCTCCATGGTATGTACCTGGCTAATAAGGCCTCTGAAAACTAATCCCATGATACCGGTGGTGACCCAGCTGGCCTAATCTATACATACGAGCGCTACTACGGTCTGGCAAACCCATGAATCTAGTGAATAGTAAAGTTAGCTCCTCTCGACTCCATAATACACAAGGAATGTAGCTTCTCCTGGAATGTCATAAGGAATTCTTGGGCATCCTCCCTTATACCTTTAGAAAATCTAGGCGGGGACAATCTTTCAAACATCCCAAGCAACTTGTGCTAGTGCAAAGACATGGCCCCATCGGTAATAATGGGTTGATCGGTGGTGGGGGCTAGTAGCTGCTAAACCTCTAGAGCTATTTTTGTAGGTTGTCCTTGATGAACTGGCATGGCTACTATGCCAGTATGGGCCTTCTACTACATACCCCCAAGCATTGTCTAAAGTTGTGCAATAGGTTCTTGCAGCTTAAGAGCCATAACTGGTGCGGGTGTGGTGGCTGGGCTGGCCCTGGCCCCACTGGCTAGTAGTGAACTGGATCAACCTGAGGCTTTGCCTCCTATTCTGGAGTCTAGTCTCTCTCATAGGTTAGTTTTGTAGCCTTGGTATGACCTCATGTTTGGCTTCTACCCCTATTTAGGGCTTTATCAGTAGACCTAGGTGCATCACCCTTGGTCCTAGTACTGCACGTGCGAGTCATCTTGTAAAACAAATGGAAGAAGTGAGATTTATGAAAACAATTAGATACACATTGTAAAAAAGTGATACAAAAGAGAACATATTACAAATAATATTTTGTAGCATTTCAAAGATATGCTACATATATATCTGAACTGATATATAAGACTCAACTAGATATTAGCTCTATAAATGTGAAATCAGTGAACCTGGATCTTTGATACCAACTTGTCTAGACCTGATGACACGAGTCATGATGGCACCAACTATAACCCACCAGTAGGTAAGCCAACCCGGATCTGGGAATAATGAGTATTGAGATTAAGGATAGAAGCTAATCAATACTAAAACAATAGCATGAATAATAGGCATGAGAAGAACCACATTGAATAAAATATAAACATCAAACCATAAGATTTGTTCTTGAACCTGAAAGTCAAAAGTATAGAGAGATTATACAAAAACTAATACAAATCCCAAAAGTGGACCACAGAAATGAGAATTGTCTCAAAAAGAAAAAAACTAGTCAAATCTATTTAGATGGAGATAGAAAGATCTAAAAATGCCAAATGCTCACCCACGCCTCTGGAATACACTGCAGTTGGCCTAAATCAGCACTAGTAACTGGTGCTCGGACCAGCATCATGAAAAAAATATAGAGTGTAGTATAAGTATCAAAATAATAGGTACGTAGGAGGCATCGTAGGTTGACTGAGCTTGAAAAATAAAAGTATTAAGAAAAGATAAAATCTAAGAAAGTAAGTGAATGAGATAGAAAATAAAGGAGATGACAAGAGTGTAAGGAACTAAAAGAGCTAAATACAGGTAACTAAATCAAACTGGCCCTCCATATACCTAGAAAGTACACTCGTGCACAAGTTTAAATAAAAAACCTAAGCAGACCCCCAAAGACCAATGGATACACAAAATTGTAAAACTACTAAGAAGGAGAAATGATGATTCCACAGCCAGAAAATTATAGCACAAACCTCAAATCACAGGTTGCCTCCAAGTAACCAATAGCAATAGACCAGCAAAGAAATCCAGCGCCCAAACATTGAACAACAGATGACTTTAAAAAGGGGAAAATTAGTAGCAGTCTCCAAATGGTCAATAAGGATATCCCGATTAGAAAGTCCATTACTGGACCTCGAACAATGGATGTGTCTCAAAGGGACAAGAGTTTGTGATAAGATAAGTCATCTCCGTAGAGGATAAATGGAGAGCATGAGGAGACCTTGAATCTGGGATAATTGTGTCTATCGAATAATATTATATCATCTCATTATTGTGAAACCACCATGGATCGATGCCCACTCTAAAATAATCAATTCAGCACTCCAAGCTTGACCCAAACCCGATCCTGAATCACCAATCGAGGCCCCAAAGCTCAAATCATCCACGAATGAGACATAAAAAGAGGTAGAGAGGGTATAAGGTCATCAAGTTGAGTCAATGCCTAATATAAAGATCAAACTACTAGACCCAAGTCTGCTATTCTAGTCTACAAGGATATAAGCTATCCGAATCGACATCGGAGTAAAAGCAAGGCCTAAATGCTCTAATTATTGCAAGTCTATGACAAACACTATTCAAAGCCTAGACTAAGGTCAATATGTTCAAATTTAATAGAGAATATTAATAATCAAGGCCACAGGTATGTATGATCGCATCTAAAACAACGGAATGCTAACAAGTACTCGATACTACTCAAAAAGGCCTAAAATAGGATTTCTAGACTAACATGCATGTTCAACCACCCAACCAACCTAAATTCTAAATAATCTTCATGCTATCACAAAAAAAACTCTATCTAAGAAGAGGAAAGTCGTATCCTACCTGTAGGCCGAACACGCATGCTTCAAAATCAAAGTATATGAGTCTTCCCTTTCCAAACGGCTTTTTAATGTTACCACGCTATCAAAAGTAGGTACACAATGTCAATAAGGTCATTTTGACATTAAAATTACTAAAATATAAGATACCAATTTTGGAGTCAAAAATAAAAATATGGGACCTGCTCCAATAATTCTAAAATTGACTCCGTGAAAAGATCCATTTACTCCCTGAAATTGTGTTCCAAAATGGAACACAGTTCGTGGCTCAGATCAGCGAGAAGAAGTTCATAAAATAATATCCCAATTAAAGTTTAAAACACACAATGGCACCAGGTATTTTATAGAATTTACCTGAAATGAAGCCTCTCTACTTAACTATTAAACACTCATATATATTCTCCTATGTAATACCCATAAATGGGCCTTTGAATTACCAAATTCTGAGCTAAAATGAGAGAGAAAACTATATTTGAAGTTGGAGAAAATAATTGAAATTCGAGGATCAAATAAGTCTCCAAGCATCGCAAAAGGGACCAAAGAGGTCGCTTTAGCGAGCCCACTATCACTTTAGCGACACCCACCCAGGGTGACTCCTTGCTTTAGCGAGACCCTGGTCACTTTAGCGAGGGCCAATTTAGCGATGAAACTAGACTTAACTACATCAGCTTAGTTTTGTAAGTTTCAAAGTCTCCGATGGGATGCTCAAGATTCATTCAAAACCCCATGCGTGTAAATGAGATATACTACCCTACTAAATTCAATGTTCTAGACTCAACAGTGCAGTTAAAATTATGATCGAGGTCATTTTGACAAAAAGGTGAGTACCACACCTAAGTGTTAGGTTAACTGAATTCCAAAAGGAGTCTCGGGATTCAAAAGCCTAAGGAAATGCACGAAAGGTCATTCTAGATCAAACTCAATATTTTGAAGCTTACTGCACTAACAAAATTTTTATCCAAGTATATTTTCTAAGAATGTTGACCAAATTCAAACTTAGGCCAAATATTAAAGGCTAAAATGCCTAATGGTCCAAACTAGCATCGAAAGCCTCAATATTCATGTCGACCATGCTACTGTCTAAAATAACCATTCCAAAGCTGATAGAACCAATAGAATTTTGTTTTGAGGTTGTTTACCTAGTTTTTTGACCAAGATCAACTTTTTAAGTTTCAAAATCTCCAAAAATAGAAAAATAGTTATAAAACCTAAACGAACGACCAGACAATAGAAAAATTATTACCAGTAAGTCATAAAGGACTAGGGTCACTATAGGAATGTTCTAAATGACTAAATGAATACATTAACTCAAAAATGGCCAGATAGGTCATTAAATTTCTCTTCTTCAATTATGAGTAACTACTTTCTCTTCTAAAGGAGTGTATGAATGATAGTATGTAACACCCCAAAATATTTTATCCTAGATCAGTCCTAAAAACCCCAAGAGGAAGTGAGAAAGTCTACTATCCAGTGGGCCACGGGTGGTACGTACAGACCGTAGAAGAATCTACGGCTCGTAGGTAGGACTCGTAGGTCACCCTAAGACTTGGTAAAATTTTAAGGTTTTGAGATATTTCTACGGATAGCTTCTACGGTCCGTAGAAGTTACTACAGACCGTAGGAAGTGTTCGTAGAAATTAACCTAAGGCACAAACTAAAACCTATTCCAAGATCCATAAAAGGGCCTACGACCCATAAAATGGACTTATAGACCCAACCTTGCAATTCTAGTAGCTACTGGAAAGTGTACCGAGGCATCACGAGCCGGTTCTACAACCCATAGGATTATCTACGATCATAGAAAAAGGTCTATAGAACCAACTTCAGAGACTCAGAATTTAGCCTAACTTTCTACGAGGGGTCTTCTACGGCCCGTAGAAATTTCTACGGTCAGTATTTCAACTAGTGGATGGCCAAGTTAAGTTTTTAATGACGGTTAGTTGGTCTTTTCTCACCTTTACAAATAAAAATCCTAAACTTTTTGGACTAAGTTAGGTCATTTATCAGTACCCTACATTCCTTTTCCCCTCATTAACACTTCAAGCAGAGATTAGAGAGGAGAAAAGGCTAGGGTTGAAAAGCTTGCGATTCGACTGGAAAGTTGGGGAAAGAGTGAATTTCCATAGCGAAAAAGAAAATACTATATTATTTTGAGTTGTATTTATTATCTTATTTTATTTTAAAGTTGTGGTGTTTTCATTACACTTATATGAATTATCTTCAGTCAGTTATTCCCAACATTCATTTTAGTGTAGTATTTTAGGAGTATGCTTTCTTTTAACTATTTTACATACCTTACATTCCATGTACTGACGTCTTTCGACAATGCATCATTTTATGATGCAGATACAGGTGTTAGAGATCCTTAACAAGTATATTGTTGAAGATCATATTCATACAGCTCTTGGTGAGACCTTCTTACTTTTGAAGGAACTCATTTAGTCCATTATTTTTGTTTATTAGCCCTTTTGAGGTAGTTGTGGTCCTGTCGCATTAACTATCTTTAATACTTAGAGGCTTCATAAATAGAGTATAGAGATGTTTCAGTTTTTAGAGATTATATTTTAAATTATTATTTATTTGAGACTTCCACTGAGTAGGTAGCCAGGCTAAGGGTTTGCTAGGGACTAATAATAATTTTCGAGTGCCGGCCATGCCTAAAGTGTAGACTCAGAGCGTGATTAACTTGGTATAATTGTATAGAGTTCAAGAGTCCTAGGATGTTTATGAAGCCGAGTCTAGTCTAGTCCTTTTTATTAGTGTGAGGCGCGCCACATATATAATGGGGAGGGTACAAGACTTTATGAATTGTCTCACTTTTTTCATATTCTAAAATTTGTGCGATAGAGTTTAACTCTATAAAAGCTTATTCTAACTCGTGAGTTTTCACATTTTCACATCATGCCTAAAAAATCCACCATCAATTAAAGGAATGTTGCCAATACTGAGATACCACTGTTAACCATTCCTCTACCATTTGGAATGTAGACAAGAAATAAAGCTTGAGTAGTTGAACCAAAGAATGACAACTAAAATGGTTCCACAGACACCTACAATTTAGCCTTCCCCTAGTTCTAAGGCAGAGTTTAGAGGTCCTATCACTATGCTCATTCAGTTGATGGATGGTTTTCTAGTCAGGCTGCTAAAAAACTCCAGTCACTAGCTCTAACTCCCAAGAGCCTTCTGCTGCTATGAGGATTAAAGACTTCTTGAGGATGAACCTACCATTCTTTACCAGGTTCAAGGGAGAGGAGGATCCTAGATATTCATTAATGAGATATGGAAGATCCTTAAGTCCATACATGCGACTAAGATTAAGGGAGGTGAGCTTGTGTCTTGTCAAATCAAATATATGTCTAATGTTTGGTACAACCAGTGGGAGTAGAGTCGTGGTGAGGATGCTAAGATTGTTGTTTAAGATGAGTTTGAGAGGGCATTCCTAGACCACTTCTTTCCTCGAGAGCTAAGGAAGAAAAAGTTGAAGAGTTCGTGAATCTGAAACAAGATGGATTGATAGTCAAAGAGTACATCCTTAAGTTCATCCAACTATCCAGGTATGCTCTAGAGATGATTCCTGATGTGAGGTCAAAGATGAGGAAGTTTGTATCTGTCCTGGGCAAACATATGAAGAATGAGTTCAAGGCTGCCTTATTAATTTCTTATATGTACTTCTAGACTCATGGTGTATACATAATAAGTTGAGGAGGAAAACAATAAAGATAAGGTGGATCACCAGCATAAGAAAGAAAGGTCAATAAGTAATGAGACTAACCACCAAAAGGGTGGTAATGGAAATTGGCCATTCTGGTTATAGAAATCGGTTGTTCTTTTAGAGGAGGTATTCTGGCTATGCACCATCATCAGCAAGTGCATCAGTATCAAAAAATAGGAATGAAAAGAGATCTCAGAGTAATCAGAACTTCAGAGCACAGGGTTCTCAGTTTAAGAAAGTGTGGCCCAATATTTTTCACATAAGTTACCGTGTGGTAAGTATGCTAGACTTCATTTGGGAGAGTATCATGATGGAACTAGGGATACTATAAGTGTGGTAAGATAGGCCACTATATAAGAGACTGTCCATCAGAAAGGCAAGGTAATGGGTCCAACATGGCCCAGTCTTTTTCAGCAGCACCATCTAATAGAGTTAGCCAAAGGGTTACTACTTTAAGGGTAGGAGGAGATTCAAACCATCTATATACTATAGCTAGCCACCAAGATCAGGAGAACTCACCAGACGTCATCATTGGTATGCGTAATGTCATTTCTTTTGATGTTTATATATTACTTGATCTAGGTGTTACTCTATCCTTTATGACTCCATATATAGTTGTGAAGTATGTGATCCATCCCGTTAGATCCCTTTAGTATTTCTACTCCTATTGATGAATATTTTAGAAGAAAGTGTCTATAGAGATTGTACAGTTTCCATCTATAATAAAGACACCACAGTCAACGTAGTTGAGTTGGATATGGTAGATTTTGATGTCATTCTAATTATAGACTGGATTTATGCTTGTTATGCCTAAGTCGATTGTAGAACTTGATTCGTCAAATTTTAGTTTCCAAATAAGCTAGTTATAAAGTGGAAGGTAGTCCAACAATGCCTAACGGTCGATGTATCTCATACCTTAAGGTCAAAAAGTTAGTTTCTAAAAGGTGTATATACCACATTGTTTGAGTTAGAGATAATAGTGTGGAGATACCATTCCTTCAGTATATTTTAGTCGAAAATGAGTTTCTTGATGTCTTTCCTGAGGATTTATCTAGTGTCCCTCCGGACAAAGAGATAGACTTCAAAATAGATATTCTTCCAGATACTCTCGATAAAGGTTTCATTAGGTCAAGTGTCTCACCTTAGGAAGCTCATTTTATATTCATGTGAAAGAAATATGGTTCTCTTAGAATGTCAATTGACTATCGTTAGTTGAACAAGGTCACCATAAAGAATAAATACCCTCTTCCTACAATCTCGCCGGCAGCTTAATTCAATTTGGATGATTGTAGACCGGATGACTAAGTCAACCCAGTTCTTATCGGTTAAGACTATAGATTCAATAGAAGATTATGCCAAATTATATATTCATGAGATAGTCCAACTTCATGCACTTCCATTATCTATCATCTAAGACAGAGATGCTCAATTTACTGCTCAATTTTGAAAGTCATTTAAAAAAGTTTTAGGCTCGAACGTAAATCTTAGTACCAACTTCCATCCTCAGATAGATGGTCAAGCAGAGCGTATGATTCATACTCCTAAAGATATGTTGCGATCTTATGTTATTTACTTTAAAGGTAATTGAGATGATCACTTTCCTCATAAAGTTTGCATACAATAACAATTATCACTCAAGTATACAGATTCCTTATAAGGCTCTTTATGAGAGGATATGTAGATCACCAATTAGTTAGTTTGAGTTGGTGAAGATGAGTTGATAGGGCTAGAATTGGTTTATCAAGATATGGAGAAGGTGAAAATCATTCAAGAGAGGTTGAAAACCACACAAAGTCATCAAAAGTCCTACACTAATGTGAGGAAGAGAGACCTAGAGTTTAAGATAAATGATTGGGTATATTTAAAAGTTTCATCCATCTAAGGAGTTATGAGATTTTGAAATAAAGGAAAGCTTAGTCCCCATCACAATGAACCTTACTAGATTATCAAGAGAGTTGGTAATGTAGCTTACAAATTAGAGCTACCATCATAGTTAGCAATCATTCATCCGATGTTTCACATTTTTATGATTAAGAAGTGTTTGGGAGATCCTTTGCTCATTTTTCCTATAGAAAAAACATTGTGTGAAAGATAGCTTTTCTTACGAGGAGATTTCGATTTAAATTCTTGATTGTCAAGTTCGCAAGTTGAGGACCAAAGAGGTCGCTTCAGTTAAAGTTTTATGGAGAAATCAATTTGTTAAAGAGGATACATGGGAAGTCGAAGAAGATATGAAAGCTCAACACCCTCTTCTATTCATTCCTCCTAGTGTTGATGATGAACGTAGCACTCGTTTTCCTATCTCTAATTTAGTACTTTTTGAGTATTAGAATATTTAAATTCTTATATTGCATTTATGCCTTGTGAAAATTCTTAGCTTGTTCATTATTAGAGGATGATGATCCCAAGGGAGAGATATTGTAACACCCCAAAATATTCTACCCAAGATTAGTGCTTAAAATCCAAGAGAGTGAAAAATTCCACTCTCCAGTTGGCCATGGGCGGCACCTCCAGACCGTAAAAGGATCTACAAGTCATAGGTGGGACTCGTAGGTCACCCCAAGACTTGATAATATTTTAAGGTTCTAAGATATTTCTATGGATGGATTCTATGGCCTATAGAAGTTTATATGGATCGTAGGAAGTGTCTATAGAAATAATCCTAAGGCCCAGACTCAAGCCTATTCCATGAGCCTTTTCCATGATCCGTAGAAAGTCACATGACCCATAGAAGGGACTTGTAAACCCAGCTTTGGAATTCCAATAGCTAATTGAACGTAAACCTAAGTTCCACGAGCTAGTTCTATAACCTGTAGGATTGTCTATGACCCGTAGAAAGGGGTTTATAGACCCAACTTCAGTGACTCAAAATTTAGCCTAACTTTCTATGAGGGGTCTTCTACTACCCATAGAAAGTTCTACGGTCCGTAGGTAGATCCATGAATTAGCAAGTTTAGTTCATAATGAAGGTTAATTTGGTTTTATCCCACCCTTTTTAAACCAAAACCTTGATGTTTTGGTATTAATATAGGTCCTTTATCAGTACCGTACGTGATTTTTACCCTTATTAACACTTCAAGAATGGATAAGAAAGGAGAAAAGGCTAGGGTTCAAGCATAATCATTGCATTCTTCGAGTTTTGCCAACAACTTTGTTCTTCCACGTATGTATGGCTAATCATAGTATTGGATTGAGTTCATCCTTGCGCCCTGCATCTCAATTAAGTTAGTACAAGTTAGAGCTTGAGATTTAATCCTATTATATTGAGTATTCGAGTGAGTTATGATGTTTTTCATTGGGTTCTTTGCATATTTATTCGTATTGTGATTATTCTCATAATTTGAATCCTTGAAATTGTTGTTCATGCCTACATTCCCATAAACCCTAGTTGAGTTGAGTATTTGCATTTGTTTCTTATTATGCATTATTATGGGTTGAAGAATGAGGTATTTTCATGTCTTGACTGACGAAAGAGTTTTGAGTACATTATATTACTTGAGTTTATAAGGCTTTTCATTACTAATTTTATGCATGATTTTACTAAGTTGAATTGAGTTAGAGTATATTACACTATTTTGAAAATGAGTTTTGAGGGAACACTAGTAGTACCAAAATGCAAGCTTATTTTATAAATAGTATAAAAGAGTTTTGAGAAACAAGTTGAGCTTATAAAGTAAAGTCCAATGAGGCTAAATGAGATATATTTTGATAATTTACACTCACCTGAGTATACGAGCATTATTGCATATATTTGAGAGTAGTATTGAGAACCGATTTAGGTAAGAGTTTAGATTACTCAAATCCCATAAACTATGTAGCCAGCATATGATAAGATCGTGTTATTAGTTCAGAAGATTCCTCACTTCAGTCCCTAATACGAAATTTTATATGGATCCATGAGTTATGTTATGTCTGTTATTCTAGAAAGGTAATGGGCGACTCTAGCAATGTGATCAGTTATATCATCACGAGGCTCATAGTGACTGTTGTCGATCAGAGAAACTCTCCAATAAGAAAAAATACTATATTATTTTGAATTGTATTTATTATCTTATTTTATTGTAAGGTTGTGGAGTTTTCATTACACTTACATGTTTTATCTTCAGTCAGTTATTTCTAGTATTAATTTTAGTTTAGTATTTTGTAAGTATGCTTCCTTTCAGATATTTTACATATTGTACATTCTATGTACTTATGTATTTGGATACTGCATCATTTTATGATACAAATACAAGGGTTAGAAATTCTCAATAGGCGCATTGTTGAAGATCACATTCATCTAGCTCTTGGTGAGACCCCTTTGCTTTTGTAGGAACTCCTTTAGTCCATTTGTTCTTTGTTTATTATTCCTTTTGAGGTAGTCATGAGTCTATTCCGGTACCTATGTTTAGTACTTAGAGGCTTCACAGATAGAGTATACATTTATTTCATTTTTTAGAGATTATGTTTTAAACGTTCTTTATTATGTCGTCCACTCATAGGGTGTAGACTCAAGGCGTGATAGGGTGTTTAGATTTGATTGGGTATTTATTGATTGATCTTAGAGTTATAATGCATTGATATATTGATTTCTTCAAGTTTTAATAGAAGTATTAAAAGCTGCAAACATTAATTAAACATTCTAATTTTGTTTATGCCTAAGAAATGGAACTGAAATTGGATAAGACTTCAATAGTAAGGATTTGAGATTTTCATCTAAGATTTAGAGCTAGAAATAGTCTTGATCTAATTTAAACTGCATCTAAGGGATTGAGCTAGAGATAGTCTAATCCCTCTCAAGTAAATTTTTGATTGTTCATCAATTGTGGTTTTGTTGTTTGAGAAAACCCAAATAGACAAATTCATTCGGTTGAGAAACCGTGAGTGTAGCTAGAACCAAAGTTATCCATGCAATAATTTATTCAAAGGCATTTAGTTAATATCTATCAAATTGACACCCCATCAAATGCACACCTCTAGTCTCTCTAATCTTGGTAATCAGCAATTGCATAACTTGTTGTGCTTGCGTATTGAAAGCAATTACTTAATTCAAACCATTCCCCTTATTTACTTTATGCATATACAATATGCATGCTCTTGTGAATTGATTTGCGAATATTGGTAAATTCTACCTTCAATATTTGTGAGATTCAATCCCAACTCTTGTTGGTTAATTATTTTGCATAGGATCATAGTCAACTTCTTAATTAGTGAGTTATTCTGGATGTTACCAAAAATGGCACCATTGTCAAGGATTGGAAATTGATTGCCAATATTTATTTTTTAATTTAAAATTGTTCTGTGTCTTGTTTTTCTTTTACTTTATTTTGTTGTTTTGTTTCTTGAATAGGTTATAAGAAATGAGTCACGCTAGTAAGAATGTTAGTGTTGATGGATTCATGGATATGGAAGATGAATCCATGGCTTATGGTGTAGCTAGTGCCATTTTCCTACATCCAATGGTTGGGAATGCGATGTTTCATGTTACTAGCACCATGCTACACCTTATCTAAATGAAGGGTTTGTTTGGTGGCCTTGCTAGTGAGGATTCCAATCCTCATATAAAAATCCTTATCGAAATTTTGTCAATTGTACAACATCATGAATATTAGCTAAGAGTCTATTCGGCTAAGATTGTTCCTATTCTCCCTCACAAGAGACAATACAACTTAGTTGGATGAATTTCCTCTAGGATTTATAATTTCATTGATTGAGTTGACCGAGGCATTCCGAGAGTATTTATTTTCATCCTCAAGAATGTTGCATTTGTGTGATTAAATTACAAACTTCCTTCAACTATCGAGAGAGTCATTGCATAAGGTACAGTTGAGGCTTAAAAGTAACGTTGTCATATGTCCTAATCATGGATTATTGGATAGAATGTCTTTTTGCAAAACTTCTACCAATCACTTGACTCAATCAACAACTCTATCGTAAACAATCTACTGGGTGGTTCACTCATGGACCAAACTATTGGACTTGCGAAGGTCCTATAAGGATTGCCTGTGAAGAATTGAAGATCTACTCATTATTGCAGCCTAAGTTAAACACTACAAAATAAGGACCAAGGACCGCTAAATTCAGTACGGTCTGTAGAGGTCAAGCATAAAGCATGCCAACTTCAGTTTTCCTAGTTTTACTAGTTTTTGAGTACAATATGAACATAGTGAAGCTACACTTAACTACTTTGGAGATTGATTCTTGAAATATCATTCCAATTCTCATTCTCGATTTTTGATTCGTGTGTTTGATTCAAGGTTTACTTCCTTATATGTGTAGTTATTAATTTATGAATTCCACATAAATTCTTGTTCTTTTATTTACAAGTAAGAGTAGCTATCCCCAGAACTAGGGTTGTGGGAACCATGACGACTTAATTAAATAGGCAAAAAGTAGGATTCATATTCGTGATTTATTTTTGCCTGTATTATGGTTTCTTTATTTAAAAGTCTTTCTTAGTGAGTGAATGCATTAAGAAGTTGATCGTATTCATTGCTTGGCCAGAAGGGAGGTAGTGATTAAGAAAATAATAACATAACAGTAATTCGAAGAGTTTGACTTTGAAAGAAGGGATAAGCTTCGTCTAAGTTACTTGAGACCGGGAGGAGATATTACTCTAAGATCTAGAGCGAGGCTTAGTAAAGCATACATTCTGATACCGGGAGAAGATGAATAAGATACATCTAATAAGGATTGGGAGGTGAATTAGATGTTGCTCAACTCGCTAAATTTTGCATGCAATGCATTGAATGATATCATGAATACGAATTGTCTATAAAGTTACATGTCATGGGGAACACAATCCTAGAAAAATTCTCATATTTTTCATAACGTAATTGTTAGTTACTTTTCCATAACATCATTTAGTGATTATGAAGTTAAAAACAAAGCACCTATTTCACTTTATGCATCTTTATTTTCAAGAAGTAGAAACTACGACTGAATAGTGATAGCTAATAAAACTTGTTTTAACTTATTACCTGTGGGTTTGACTCTGACTCTTAGTTGGATAAAATATACTACTAGCGATCGTCTATATCTCTTTCGAGAGATGTAATTGAGCATTATCAAAATGGCATCTTTGCGGGGGAATATGACTTTGAAATATTCTATTAGTTGTTAATTCAGTTTGTGGTTTTATTTCCTAATTTTACTTTTTGTTTCTTGTTTGTGCTTTTATTGAGCCGAGGATCTCCCGGAAACAGCCGTCCTACCTTGGTAGGAGTAAGGTCTGCGTATAATTTACCCTCCCCAGACCCCACATTATGGGATCAAATTGGGTTGTTGTTGTTGTTATTGTTGTTCTTGTTTGTGCTTTTGAAGGGAACATATAGTGCATGTCAAGCACTCGAAGTAAGGGTGAACTATTACTTCCCTATGATCCTAAACTACAAAGGTCAATTCAAAAGATGAATGCGCAAGAGCATGAGGCACAAAGGCAGAGATAGCTGGATAAAAATCTGGTAAGGGATGTTGTTGACAACAGGGATGAACTCATTGGAGCTTTACGGGTAGAGATTAGAGACCTGTGAACTTTACTCTAGTTGATGATGATGCTGAACGGATAGTACAGGAGCCACTAGAGCTATAGTCTTTTTACCAGTAACTCAAGGTATGAAGTTCACTATCATTAGTACTATGCCGCAAATGCTGAACTTGCAGGGGCTATTTAGTGGAATAGCTAGTGATAATTCCAACCAATACTTGATGAATTTTTTCTCTACTTGTAAGTCATCTAAATCCTTGGGGTTAAAAATCAGTCATGTTACTATGCTTATTCCCATTGTCTATGTTTGGGGAGGTAATGAAATGGCTAATGAACTTCCACATGACTTTATCACAACTTGGAAGGAGTTGAGAGAAGCATTTTTGGAAAGGTTTTTCCCACCATCCAAAAAGTTACAAATCAAGAATGAGATTAATGCTCATAAATAACGACCTAATGAAGTAGTGCATGAGACTTAGGAAAGATTCAGGCAGAAGCTAAAGCAGTTTCCAAATCACAATTTGACTGACGAGCACTTAAAAGAGATATTCTATAGGTTTTGCAACTTTATGACCTTGCCAGTGATAGATGCGGCTTATGGTGGTTCCTTTATGGCTAGGACATTTTAGGAATCCACAACGATTTTGGATTAGCTCACAAAGAATAATAGGGCTTGGTATACCAAAGATGCAGATTATTCAGGATTCACATTTGAGATGTCAGCATAGCAAAAGCAAAAAGAAGAGGAGCGTGATCAAGACATGGCTCACATGAAGATGCAGATGGATTTGTTGACCAAGCACCTGTTAGGTGGAAGACTGGAAAAGGTGAAGAAGTGGATACTAGAAGTTGATATGATGAGCCAGACTTCAATTATGAGGAAGAATCCAAGTTTTTAAATAGCCGGGAAAGTTTTTGGACATACAACTCCGGGAACCAAGGTCAGAACTTTTAAAGAGAAAAGTACTATAACAGACTTGGAAATTGTGATTAAGGAGGGAGGCAAAAAAATTCATCTTCAAGAATGACTGAAATGGGGTGTATGTGCCATCTATGAACAAAGAGCAAGCCGGTTATAATAATAGTAACCTAAGCTGGAAGAAATGATGGCAAAGGTCCTACTAAAGGTGTAGGAAACTGGATCTGGAGTCAGAGATATGTGAGGTGACATGAATAACATTAGCAAGTTGGTGGATTCACATTCCAGTCCATTTGAAGTGTGTATTTCTTGGTTAGCATAATACTTTGCTAGTAATTATTGCTATAAATTTAAGTGAAGAACAGGTTACAATGCTAGTGGAGGTATTATAGAGGTATAAGAAAGCCATTGGTTAGACTATTGTTGATATTATAGGTATTTCTCCTGGAATTTACACTCATAAAATTCAGTTGAAAAAGGATTGTATTCCCACTATCGAACACTAGAGGAGATTAAAACCACTTATGCAAGAGGTGGTAAAGAAAGAAATCATTAAGTGGTTAAATAAATGTGTGATCTATCCCATATCCGTTAGCAACTGGGTAAGTCCTATTCAATATGTCCTTAAGAAATGAGGTATGATAATCTTCGTGAATAATAAGAATGAGCTAGTCCCACTTAGGCCAGTCTCGGGATGGCGAATCTGCATAGACTACAAAAAACATAACAAATGGACTTTGAAGGATTATTTTCCAATGCCCTTCATGGACCAAATGTTAGATAGGTTGGCAGGTAGAGATTGGTACTGTTTTCTTGATGGGTACTCTGGCTATAACCAGATCTCCATAGCACCAGAGGATCTAGAGAAGACAACCTTTATATGTCCTTATAGCACCTTTGCGTTCAAGTGCATGCCATTCGAACTATGTAATGCTCCTGCTACATTCCAGCGCTCCATGATGTTCATATTCTCTGACATGGTGGAGAAAACTATTGAGGTATTTATGGATGATTTTTCAGTAGTAGATGATACTTTCAATGACTACTTGTTGAATCTTAGCAGGGCTTTGCAGAGATATGAAGAGGCTAACCTAGTCTTAAACTGGGAAAATGCCACTTTATAGTCAAATAGGGTATTGTGTTAGGCCACAAAATTTTTGAAAGAGGGTTGGAAACTGCCTCCTCCTATCTTTGTAAAGGGTGTTCGTAACTTCCTAAGCCATGCATGTTTTATAGGTATTTTATCAAGGATTGCTCTAATATTGCACACCCTTTGTGCAAGTTATTGGAGAAGGAGATAAAGTTCTACTTTGATGAGGTTTGCATGAAAATGTTTGAGTGCTTGAAGGAGAAGTTGATCTCAGCCCCAGTGATTGTTGCTCCTGATTGGTCTTCCCCATTTGAGATCATGTATGATGCTAGCGGTGTCGCTTTGGGGGTTGTACTAGAGAAAACATGCAACAAGATCTTTCATCCCATATACTATGCTAGCAAAGCGCTAAATGTAGCCCAAAATAATTACATTATCACCGAGCAGGAACTGTTGGCAGTAGTGTACGCATTTGAAAAATTTAGACCATACCTTTTGTGTAGCAAAGCAATTATGCACACTAGCTATGTAGCCTTACGATATTTGATGATCAACAAAGATGCTAAGCCAAGGTTAATCAAGGGTCCTGTTTCTCCAAGAATTTGATTTTGAGGTGAAGGACCATAAAAGGAGTGAAAATTAGGTAGTGACTACTTATCCAGGCTGGAAGATGAAAATAGAGGTAAGGATGAGCTTGACATTGATGACTTCTTCCCAAATGAACAGGTTTTGGCTGCCACTCTTGATCTCATTCCTTGGTTTGCTGATTATGCTAACTATCTTGTTAGTGATCTTATGCTTGAAGATCTTACTTTCCACCAGCGAAAGAAGTTTTTACATGGTATTTTTAGGTAGTTATGGGATGAGCCATACCTATTAAGGATGTGTGCTGACAATGTTATCAGGAGGTGCATCCTAGAAGTAGAAATGTTAAGCATTTTGGAGGCTTGTCACTTCTCACAAGAAGGTGGACACCACAGTGGGAGTCATACATCGCAAAAGTTACTGCAGTGTGGATACTACTGGCCTACTATCTATAAAGATGCACATGAATTGGTGAAGAGATGTGACCAGTGCCAAAGGCATGGGAATATAACTAGGCGTCAAGAGCTACCTATGGTAGAGTTGTTTGATGTATGGGGCATTTATGAGCTCATATGGGAGGAAGTACATTCTTGTAGCCATTGATTATGTCTATAAATGGGTGTAAGTTGTCACCCTACTATATAATGAGAGTAAGAGTGTTGTTGGTTTTCTGCCAAGAAACATCTTTTCTAGGTTTGGGATTCCTAAGGCTTTCATCAGTGATCAGGATTCCCATTTATGCAATAAGATCTTTCAGACTCTGCTGGCAAAATATGGTGTGTGACAACACAAGGTAGCTACTCTATATCATCCTAGTTTAGTGGGCAGGTTGAGGTATTAAACCAATAAATTAAGGAGATTCTCACAAAATATGTGAATGCCAAAAGGACTAATTGGGCAAGAAAGCTAGATGATGCACAATGGGCATATTGGACAACTTTCAAAACACCTATTGGTATGTCCCCATACCAATTAGTGTTTGTAAAGGCATGTCATTTACCTATGGAGCTGGAACGTAAGGGATTATGGGCCTTGAAAAAGTTAAACTTAAATTGGAGTGAAGCTGCGCATATGAGGCTGGATCAAATCAATGAGATGGATGAATTTCTCTTGCATGCGTATGAGAGTGCTGCTCTCTCAAAGAGACGATGAAACTATACCATGATAGGCATATTGAGTAGCACCAATTAAATAGTGGGGATAAAGTATTATTGTTTAATTCAAGGCTGAGGTTTCTCCAGGCAAGCTAACAATAAAGTGGTCTGGACCTTTTACGATCACACAAGTATTTTGCTCATGGAGCAATTGAACTTGAAGCTCAAGATGGTCATAGGTTCAAAGTGAATGGACAGCGAGTGAAGCGGTACTTGGGATCTCCTGACAAAGTAAAAGTGGTTGAAGAACTCCAACTTGATGAAGTCTGAGTAGACAAGGGACCTGCGTCATACCGCAATATTAAATAAAGTGTTGCTTAGGAGGAACCCAAGGATTGTATTAGTATAAGATAGGTTAAATTCTGTTATTTAATGTTTTATAGTGTCATGCTATGTTCAGTGAGTGCAGGGCCTCAAAAGAGGAGAAAAACATTAAAAAGTGACCAAGGTTCCCCACTACGGGACCTATACGGTTCATATAGGGCACCACATCCTATGGTGGTGTGGCATGGTACGCATAGTCTTAAGAAACTCCAAGATTACGGGAGAGATTATAGTCCATTTAGAACTTTATGGACCGTTTTCCCTTCCATGAATCCTAGGTAAGGTCCTTCATTTCTCCCCAACTCCATGAGTACGGTGGGGATTATAGTCCGTGATACACTTCACAGATCATTTTGTCCTTCATGCAGCCCTTGCAAGGCCCCCATTTTTTTATCTAACTCTTATATCACGATATAGGAGTATGCCCCATGATGATCTTCACGAGCATCTACCACGGGTTGTGAAGCCCGTTGGCTACTAAATTTTAGTCGACCCGATTTCAAAATAATTAGGGTTTTTGGGTTTATTACCCATTTACGCTAAAAATATGGGTCCATACTCATCTCCCTCACTACGATGAATAGCAAAGAATGACCTTAAATTCCTTTTCGTGAAAACCCTTTCCCCTTCCAAGGATTCAAAGTGCAAATTGTGTTTTGTGGGTATAGTTGCGTGCCCTAGTTCTTGGAACTATGAAGTAGACATTGAACATATCAAGTAAGTATTTCTTTCCATTCCTTGTATTGATACTATGTTCTTGTTAAGACTATGAAGTGATGAAAATTGCGAGTTTAAATGATTGGGATATGTTCAAATCTAATATCTCTGTGATTGTTCAGATGATGTGGTAATGTGATTTTTAATTGTGAGAATGTGACATAGGAGTCAAGTGCATGGTTATATTAGTTTGAAAATTTTGTATGTTTTAATGGGCTGCATTTGTTTCAAGTGTTGTAAAGATTGGGTTGTAACTAAGGAGTTGTTCATTAATGGCAGACCTAAGAGGTAGGGGACGATGACCTTTACCATGGACCATATTGCACTTCACGATATGTGGTGGAGGCTCTTTGTCCTCCTTATTGAAATTTTCTCAGTATAATATCATGAATGGCATCACAGACCGTGAAGTTTATAACGGGCCGTGGTGCTGTTCCATGGTCCCTACACTTAGAAAATTCTCAAAACACCTCATGGACATATATTCTAGAAGGCAATACGAAAGTCTCCACGGTCCATGAAGGCCCGTCATACTAAAATAATTTAACAGTTTTCTGTAAAACTCAAAAACTCAAAAATAATTTTTATTTCAGTTTCCACTTGCGATCACCCTATGATAGATTGAGCGACATCAATTCTTAAGGGTTATTATCATGATTGTTTGAATCACGGAGAAGTCTGAGTGCCCATTTTAATTTATAGCATCATCTTGTTCATATACTTACCATTTGGGGATTTTGCAAGTATCATGGAACAACCACGCACCAAGAATGCTTCCCAATTCTAAATCCACGACTCCGCCTCCGAAGAATTAGAGCATGAATCAGAAAATGAGTCAGAGCAAGGGTCGAGAAGTGTGTATCAAGTGGGTCGGAGGTTCAAGTGGAAACTCATATCTGTCCTCACGCACCTCCCAAGACTATATTTGAAGAAGTTTTCGAGGTTGAAGCCACTCTTTCCCAGTCTGAAAAGGAGGCAACCGACTCGGCTAATGAGGCAAGTAGAGACGATGTATAGTCCAAAGAGGAGGGCAGCATTGCTGGTGATGAGAGTGTTTCTTGTGTAACATTCCTCAAAATGCTCATAAGTTCCTTAAGAATGCCTTGAAAATAGTCTGCTCATGTAACACATTATCCTTAATCTTTTTGGGAAATCTGAGTTTGAAATATCGATCAGGGGTTAAATCCTGGGGAAAATGGTCTTGATGGATTTTTAGGACCCATATATCGGAAGATGGATTTTTGAGAAAATCTATAAAATACTAAGGTCTGCGACCGGACCGCGTCGCGGACCTGGGATAGGTTTCTGATCGAGTTGATTGCGACAGGTCCGCATCGCAGACTTGGGAAGGGTTTCTGGCCGAATTGAGTTTTTTTAAAAGGAATTTTAGACCTTTCCCAAATTATTAGTTAATGAACCTAAACATTTTTAGAACCTAATTCAATTCTATAAATTACCCTAAACCAATAATTTTATTCATTCTTCTACAATTCATCTATAAAATATTTTTCTTTACAAAAAGGCTCTCAAGAGTTTCCATTGAAGACTTCAAGTAAATTCACTCAATCTCTCCATCAAAACTCTCAAGTTCTTCCAAATTAATTGGTGTTTTCACTCAAGATATGTGGGTATTGACTCATTGATCCTTTCATTCATGAAGCCCAATCAATTTCTCAAGGTTTTCTATCAAATTAAAATATGGTATTTTATGAGTTTTGTGATATCTATTTCAATTGCAAGAATTTTGATTTTAAGTATGATTATGAGTCTATTTTGATATAAATTGATGGTTATTGAATCAAATTGAAGAGTTTTTCCATGAATTCTCCTATTTTGATTTTTAGGGTTCATGATGTAAATTATGAGTATTTTGAATTATACTTTCAAAGGATATTATCTATATGAATCATGTATGGGCTGATGTAAAGTTTATGATCATGCATGTTTTCAAGTGAATTACATGATTTTCAAAGTCAATTGATTATGCAATTGAGTTTTACTCTAATTTCAAGGTATGAATTTCATGTAAGTTATGAAGTAAGGTATGAATTTCATGTAAGTTATGAAGTAAGGTGACTTAGGGCCCTATTTGGTGACCTAAGGCCTAACGATATGAATTATGCAAATATGATTATAATGATGAAAGGACAGTTCTCACATTACAAGTATGTTATGAAAATGAGCTACTCTGTAATTTCAAACCTATGATCATGACTATGATATATAAAATTATGATATTATATTATGTTTGTATTCCGTGGTATTTGACTTAGCATCAAGTAGAATTGAGGTGGAGGCCCTACCAAAAGACTTAGTAGCAGCCCCATATCCCATAAACCACGTGCCACCATAGGTTGCCTTTATGACCTAGCTAGTAGATCCACAAATAGCACATGTTCATGATCAGGAGTCTACTTTAGCAAAGTACCCTCCTCCTTCTCGATGTGGGTATTATCGAAATCCATGTTATAGCTTGCATAGTCTTATTGTCAGCTATGGTTCCTATCCCACATATGTATGATCTCTTAAGTATGTTATGATTTTGATTTTATGCTTTTAAATACTTTGGTCAATATAATTTTCTCATTACTTCACGTATTCCATCTTATCATGTGTTTTACTTGACCTTTGGATTCCATGATTTACATTGCATGTCACTCCCTCATACTTAGTACATTCTAACGTACTAATGCATACTTTTGCCTATATTATCTCATAATATAGGTGTTGAGGTTAAAGATCCTAATCATCAACGTAACTAGTAGGTGTTCTCCATCCGATTGTGTTGTGGTGAGTCCTTATTGATTGGGGACTAGTTTCAAGTTGGTTACTATTTTCTTTTCAAAAGACCTTTGTTTGTGTTGTATGTTATGGGTGAGCTAAGGACATTTCTTATCCCCCGCCCATACTTATGTTTAGAGGTATCTAGTTGGACATATGTTTGAGTCTATGTTGTCATAAGACATTTTCAGATTTCTATTCATGTTTTAGACTCTCTTATGATGTTTCCATTTTTATATTTCACCTTATGTATGCTTATGATATGTACAAAAGGCTTGGTTGGAGCCCTTCAAGGTTTTAATTATCGTGTTACGATTAGGCCCTAGGTTGGGTCATGACAAACTTGGTATCAGAGCATAAGGTTTTTCAAGTGTCCTAGGGTATCCAACATGCTGCGTCAAGTAGAGTCCTATTCATGGGTGTGAAGCGCACCACACTTATGAGTAGGAGGCTATGAGGAATTTAGGAATTTTTACTTCTTTTATGATCCATGTCGTGCTATATAGTATATGTTTAGACTTATTTTCCTTGACGGTCTTATTTTGCGATTTTCAGAAAGATAGCTTCAAGAAGACCACCATTTCCAAGGGGAGAGAATGTTAATGAAGCCCAATCTTCCCCGGCTCCTCAAGATAATGGTCCTCTACCGGACCAAGTGACTAATGCAGAGTTCTGAACCGCTATTACTATGCTAGCTAAAGTGGCAACCAACCAAGGTGTTATAGATCCTCCTAATGTTCCTACTCCAGCCTCAAGAGTAAGGGACTTTGCACGGATGAATCCTCCAGATTTTCATGTCTCAAAGGTTGATGAAGATCCTCAAGAGTTCATTCATGAGGTATATAAGATAGTGAGTATTATGAGGGTGACTTCAGAAGAAAAAGCAGAGTTGGCGGCTTATCAACTCAAAGGTGTTGCTCAAATATGGTACACTCAATAGAAGTTGGAGAGAGTGGATGAAGGTCCTATCGAATGGAAAGTTTCCAAACTTGCTTTCCTTGATCACTTTTTCCCTCTTTATTAAGGGAGGCTAAAGTATTGGAATTCATAAATCTTTGACAAGGCAATATAGGGAGGAGGGACTATGCCCTCAAGTTTACTAAGCTATCTAAGTATGCTCCTTCAATGATTGCCGATCCACATGCCCGAATAAGTAAATTCATATTAGGGGTGTACGACTTAGTTTCCAAGGAATGTCGCACTGCTATGCTTGTTAAGAAGATGGACATATCTCATCTCATGACTTTTTCCAAATAAATTGAAGGAGAAAAGATCAAAGAAATAAGGATGAGGGATTCTAAGAGGGCTCGATATGAAGGTGGGTTCTCTAATGCTAGGACCGTTGGTAGCCGTGGACGCTCTCATCAAGGATAAAGCTCAAAGAAGAAGTTTGCTAAGGATAGGGTGCCATACCCTAAAGCTCAAGGAGAAGGAGGTGTAAATACTAGTAACCCTTCTCTTCCAAAGTGTGCAAAGTGTGGAAGGAATCATGGAGGAAAGTACTTGATCAGAATGGGTGCTTGCTATGGATGTGGCAACATGAGCCACAAGAGATCCGAGTGCCCTCTCATTGCCAAAAAAGGTGGAGACGGTTGTCCTATAGGAGGCCAAGTGCAGCATGGCGCCAAAGCTCAACCTAAGGGTCGCCAACATAATAATCGATTCTATGCTCTTCATGCTAGGCAAGAGGTTAATGAGTCTCCCGATATGGTCATGGGTATATTACGAGTCTTTAACTTTGATGTTTATGCATTACTTGATCCGAGTGACAACTTTTCTTTTATTACTCCTTACATTGCTATAAGATTTGATGTGTGCCCCAAAGTGTTAATAGAATCTTTCTCAGTTTATACTCCTGTTGGTTGTTCGGTATTAGCCAAGAGAGCTTATAGAAATTGTCCCATATGGCTCTTGCACAAAGTTATTCCATGTGACCTTGTTGAACTTGATATGACTGATTTTAATATCATTCTTGGTATGGATTGGTTACATGCTTCTTACGCATCTATATGTTGTAGAACTCGTGTGGTTAAGTTTCACTTCCCTAATGAGCCTATTCTTTAATGGAAGGGTAATGATTCAGTGGTTAAGGGTCGATTCCTCTCATGTATTAAGTCCTAAAAAATGATTTTCAAAGGGTGCATTTATCATATTGTGCGAGTTAGGGACATTGATTTTAAAACTCCTACTCTTGAGTATGTCCCTTTAGTTAATGAGTTCTCCGATGTGTTTCCCAATGATTTTCCTGATATTCCTCCTAAAAGGGAGATTGACTTTGGCATAGATCTCCTTCCCGATATCCAACCTATCTCTATTCCTCCTTATCGTATGGCTCCAGAGGAACTTAAGAAGTTGAAATAACAATTGAAGGATTTGTTGGATAAGGGTTTTAGAAGACTAAGTATTTCACCATGGGGTACTCCCGTGTTATTTGTTAGGAAGAAAGATGGGTCACTCCAAATGTGTATAGACTACCGACAATTGAATAAGGTCACCATAAAGGACAAATATCCAATCCCAAGAATAGTTGACTTGTTTGATCAATTACAAGGAGCAAGCTATTTTTCTAAGATTGACCTACGTTCCGATTATCAACAATTGAGAGTAAGGGAGTGTGATATTCCCAAGATGATTTTTCGGATAAGGTATGGTCATTTTGAATTTGTAGTAATGTTGGGGTTGATAAATGCTCCCACTAAATTCATGGATTTGATGATTCATATTTTCAAGCCATATTTGGATATGTGTGTAGTGGTGTTTATTGATGACATCTTGATTTGCTCTCTAAATGAGGAAGATCATATAGGTCACTTGAGGATTGTGTTGTAAACATTGAGGAAGAAGAAATTATTCGCTAAATTTAGTAAGTGCGAATTTTGGCTAAGAGAGGTTGCATTTCTTGGACATGTGGTATCCGGTAATGGGATTAAAGTAGATCAAAAGAAAATGGAGGCGGTTAAAAATTGGCCTAGATCATTATCTTCTTCGGATATTAGAAGTTTTTTGGCATAGTCGGATACTACAGAAGGTTTATTGAAGGGTTCTCATCTATTGCTTTGCCTTTAACTAAGTTGACAAAAAAGAAGGAAAAATTCTAATGGTCGGAAGAATGTGAGAAAAGTTTCTAAATATTGAAACATCATCTTACGTCAGCCCCTATTTTGACATTGCCCGAAGGTTCAGATGGGTTTGTTGTTTATTGTAATGCTTCTCGTGTTAGTTTGGGTTGTGTATTGATGCAACATGGAAACTTAAAGTACATGAAAGAAACTATCTAACCCATGATCTTGAACTTGCGGCGGTTGTGTTTGCATTGAAAATTTGGTGCCATTATCTTTATGGGGTGCATGTTGATGTGTTTACCGACCATAGAAGCTTGCAATATATGTTTAGTTAAAGGGACTTGAACCTTAGGCAAAGAAGGTGTCTTGAACTCCTAAAATACTATGACATGAGCTTATTCTACCACTCGAATAAAGCAAATATTGTAGCCGATGCTCTTAGTCGGTTGTCTATGGGTAATGTCGCACATGTTGAGGAAGGAGAAATTGAATTTGTCAAAGAGGTGCATAGACTGGCATATTTAGGTGTGCGTTTGGTTTATTCCAATGATGCAGGCATTCTTATACATAATGGTTCGAAATTGTCTTTTGCAGCAGACATCAAGACCAAATAAGACAATGATCCAATTTTGGTTGAATTGAAGAAGTCAGTTGCCGAAAAGTCTGTTGAGGCTTTCTCCCTAGGAGAAGATGGGGTACTACATTATCAATATCGGTTGTGTGTTCCAAATATTAATGGAATAAGAGATTTGATATTGAATAAGGCCCATAGTTCTCGGTATTCAATACATCCGGTATCCACCAAGATATATCGTGACTTGAGGGAAGTGTATTAGTGGAATGGCATGAAGAATGACATAGCATAGTTAGTGTCTAAGTGTCCTAATTGCCAACAAGTGAAAGTTGAACATCAAAGGCCATGAGGTCTAGTATAAGAAATAAAAATTCCTACATGGAAGTGGGAAAATGTGAATATGGACTTTGTCACGAGTTTGCCTCGTACTAGAAGACAACATGATTCTATTTGGGTCATTGTGGACCGAATGACCAAATCGGCGTATTTTCTACCTGTCATAACCCAAGCCTAGGGCCTAGACGTGACATGGCAAATGAGGAACCCGAAAGTACCTCAATCAAGCCTCTAAGCATTCTTTTAGCCTTTCATAGGTAATGATGATAAATAAACAAGCGGAAATCATAATAGTAAATCTTCAACTTACATATGTCCAACAATACCTCTAACTATTAGATTTAATGGGGCTAAGACAAGTCCCTAGCTCACCCTCAATCTTAATAGAAGAAATTCCATAGTAAAATATCTTAACATGTCATAAACTAGAAAGATAAAGGAGTATTGTTCCCGGAACATGGGAACTCACCAAAAGTAGTCTTCAATGGAATATCAACTAGCCACGTGGAGGAGAACGAGGAAGAGCACCGATCCCTACATGGTGATATCATGTAGGCAAAAGAGTATGCGTTAGTACTTTGAATGTACTAAGTATGTAAGAATGCATAAACATTGAGGAAACATTAAAAACATAATTTAATATACGCATAATAAATCCTATAGATATCCTTTAAAAACATTCATTTTGTGGGAAATTAACCATAACCGACATTTAAGACCATGCGAGCTATTACATGGAATCCAACATAACCCCCTATGTTGGCCGGGGAGACTACTTGCCGGGTAGAACTCCGTCAACTTTATTCATTTTTTTTTAACTTTAACTTTAAGGGCTATTTATGGATCCATTAGCCTAAGCCTACAAGGGCTCCTATGTTGGCACATAGTTAATGAGACAAGGGGTTGCTACTAGGATTCCCTTACCGAATTCCACCTCAATGCCTCATTCGGTGCTAAGTCAATCCCACGGAATAGTTTAATACTTCAAAATATTCATAGCATATAACTTGAGAATTCAAACATCATATTCGGTAGAATAGCTCATTAAAACATTTGATAATTCAAATATGCAAGAATTGTCCTTATTGCATAAAGAATCCATATATCATTTCATCATTCTTTCATTTCATAAGACTCCCTTTTTTATCATAGATATTGCTTTCATAAACATTTATTTGGAGTCAAAGTTTTCAAGTCAAACTTTATTAAAAACATAGTAAACTAGGTGGGTTCAAATCACTTCAACTTGCAAATATGTATGTAAATAAATATACATAAATACTTTGAAATTCATTAATTAAAAATCATGCTTTAAACAACCCACCATGAATTTCAAGAGCCTTTAAATAGATAAATAGAGGAATTACTTGAAAATCATCAATTCATATATATGAAATTATGTTGCATCAAAATAGAGCAATAATCATTAATTTAACCATGATTCATACTATTAAGTAAAAATAAGAATTTATCATAAGAAAATATTACTTAAAATCAAGATATTTAATTGAAGGAGTTTTTAGACTACATGGGTGAAAGAACTAATAGATAAACACCCACATAACTTAGAATAGAGCTTAAAGAAAATAAATATAATTTATCATATAATCAAAATAATTTAGACATGAGAGTGGAAGGAATACTCTCATTGAAGCCTTACATACCTGGAAACCGAAGTTTTAGTTGGTACCAGAAGACTTAATGAACACTCTTGAGTCCTAGCTTCTCTCCTTGCCGGAACATTTTGTCTACTACCCGGAATATATGAATCACCGGAATAGTATTTCTTCACTACTAAAAACTAAAACTATATTTGAGAATGTGTAAAGAAGTGTATAGAGAGAAGATTTGCTTGAGAAAGCTTGATGAATAAAATGAGGAAATAAGGTGGGTATTTATAGGTGGGAAAGAGAGACCCAACAATAAATAAAATAATTATAAATAAAAAATCTGAAAATTTAGTGGAATATATTGATGTCATGGATGATGTTAAATGGAGGACAATTTATGTCATGAGTGATGTCAATTGTATCTAGATCTTTCTATGGTAGGTGAAATGAGTTATTTTTGACAGAATACTCTTTTTGGGAGCTACGTTTGAATAAGATAAATTCCTTATTAGGATTTGGTGTCTTCATAATAATTGTATATATGGAAGTCTAGTTTCATATCGTTCAAGAATCAACCAATTTGGATAAACCTACAGTGAGATATGATTTTTCTTCTATAAACACTCATTTCCATCACAGCATTCTACCTTACAAAAATTAATTTATTTGACCTACTTAACCTCCGAATCTTCAAATATGGTCTTCATAAAAGTTGTAGTAATGATCTTATGGTTACTCAAAAATTTGAATCACTCAATTTGGTTATTCCTATGAAAATTTATGCCCAAAATACAGAGGCTGTATCATGTTTAGGCGAAAATTGAAACATCGTATACAACATTTTTAGGGGATGTTACACTACCGGTCAAAACTTCTTATGGTACCGAAGATTATGCTAAGTTGTACATTCATGAACTTGTGAAACTTCATGGTGTTCCTTTGTCGATTATATCGGATAAATATAATCAATTTAGTTCACATTTTTGGAAGTCATTTCAAAAAGGTCTTAGCACTAAAGTCAAGCTAAGTACCGCTTTTCATCGTCAAACCATGGGCAAGCCGAGAGAACAATTCAAACTTTGGAGGATATATTAAGGGCATGTGTGATTGATCTTAGAGGAAGTTAGGATGACCATTTGTCATTGATTGAGTTCACTTACAATAATAGTTATCACTCTAGCATCCAAATGGCTCCTTTTGAAGCCTTATATGGAAGAAGATGTAGGTCTCCGGTGGGTTGGTTCGAAGTGGGTGAGATGGCATTGATTGGACCAGATTTGGTAATTGATGCAATGGAGAAAGTAAGGCTCATAAAAAAAGATTGAAAATGGGTCAAAGTCGTCAAAAGTCCTATTTGGACACAAGGAGGAGAGAGCTTGAATTTTATGTGGATGATATGGTGTATTTGAAGATTTCACCTATAAAAAGGGTAATGCAGTTTGGTAAGAAAGGGAAGTTGAGCCTTAGATATATAGGACCATATAGGATATTGAAGCGCATTGGCAAGGTAGCATATGAGTTTGACTTGCAACTTGAGTTGGCTTTGGTTCATCCGGTATTTTATGTGTCAATGTTGAGGAGGTTTGTGGGTAATCCAAATTCTATTGTACCAAGAGAGAACGTGAGTATTGAGGAGAATTTGACTTATGAGGAGGTCCCGATTGAGATTTTAGACCGAAAAGTGAAGAGGTTGAGAAATAAAGAAGTTGCATCTGTCAAAGTGTTGTGGAGGAATCAACAAGTAGAGAGTGCTAAGTGGGAAGCAGAATCAGACATGATGAAGCGATATCTTTATCTTTTTCCTTTCACTCAAGCCTAAAGGTACTAAGTTGCTCATGATCAAATCGATTAAACTTCTACGCTTCAAATCCATATGTCATTCATATGCATGCATGATTCATTAAAATGATTTCTCTCAAGGACTATGTTTTATTTTAAGTATGAAGTTTACATGTTCTATGCATCTTTCAAAGTGTCCTCATATTCATGTTGGGTTGCTAGTCCTTTTTCCATATTTTTCCTATATTAGGTGAATCTTATTCGAGGACGAATGTTCCCAAGGGGGAGATATTGTAACATCTCTCAAAATGCTCATAAGTGTCTTAAGAATACCTTAAAAATAGGCCTCTCACGTAACATATTATCCTTAATCTTTTTGGAAAATTTGAGTTCAGAATATCGATCAGGGGGTCAAATCTTGCAGGAAAATGGTGTCGGTGGATTTTTAGGACCCATATATCGGAAGATGGATTTTCGAGAAAATCCATAAAATAGTAGGGTCCACGATAGGATTGCATTACAAACCTGGGACAGTTTTCTGACTGAGTTAATCATGACAAGTCTTCATCACGGACTTGAGAAGGTTTTCTGGCTGAATTGAGTTTTTTTAAAGGGCATTTTAGACCTTTTCCAAATTATTAGTTAATGAACTGAGACTTTTTAGAACCTAATTCAACTCTATAAATTAACATAAACCTCTAATTCTATTCATTCTTGTACAATTCATATATCAAATATTTCTCTCTTAACAAAAAGGCTCTCAAGAGTTTCCATTGAAGACTTCAAGTAAATTCACTCAAGCTCTCCATCAAAACTCTCAAGTTCTTCCAAATTAATTGGTGTTCTCACTCAAGGCATGTGGGTATTGATTCATGGATCCTTTCATCCATGAAGCTCAATCAATTTCTCAAGGTTTTCTATCAAATTAAAGTATGGTATTTTATGAGTTTTGTGATCTCTATTTCAATTGCAAGAATTTTGATTTTAAGTATGATTATGAGTCTATTTTGATATAAATTGATGGTTATTGAATCAAATTGAAGAGTTTTTTCATGAATTCTCCTATTTTGATTTTTAGAGTTCATGATGTAAATTATGAGTATTTTGAATTATACTTTCAAAGGATATTATCTATATGAATAATGTATGGGCTGATGTAAAGTTTATGATCATGCATGTTTTCAAGTGAATTACATAATTTTCAAAGTCAATTGATTATGCAATTGAGTTTTACTCTAAGTTCAAGGTATGAATTTCATGCAAGTTATGAAGTAAGGTGACTTAGGGCCCTATTTGGTGACCTAAGGCCTAACGATATGAATTATGCAAATATGATCATAATGATGAAAGGACAATTCTCACATTACAAGTATGTTATGAAAATGAGCTACTCTATGATTTCAAACCTATGATCATGACTATGATATATGAAATTATGATCTTATGTTATGTATGTATTCCGTGGGATTTGACTTAGCACCGAATGGGCTTGAGGTGGGGGACCTACCAAAAGCCTTAGTAGCAGCCTCATATCCCATAAACTATGTGCCACCGTAGGTATCCTTTATAGACTAGCTAGTGGATCCACAAATAGCACATGTTCATAATGAGGAGTCTATATTGGCAAAGTACCCTCCTCCTTCTCGATGTGGGTATCATCGAATTCCATGTTATAGCTCGCATGGTCTTATTTTTGGTTATGGTTCCTATCGCACATATGTATGATCTCTTAAGTATGTTATGATTTTGATTTTATGCTTTTAAATGCTTTGGTCAATATGATTTTCTCATGACTTTACGTATTTCATCTTATCATGTGTTTTACTTGACCTTTGCATTCCATGATTTACGTTGCATGTCAAACCCTCATACTTAGTACATTCCAACATACTAATGCATACTTTTGCCTACATTGTCTCATAATATAGGAGTTGAGGTTGAAGATCCTAATCGTCCACATAACTAGTAGGTGTTCCCCATCCAACGATGTTGTGGTGAGTCCTTATTGACTGGGGACTAGTTTCAAGTTGGTTACTGTTTCCTTTTCAAAAGACTTTTGTTTGCATTGTATGTTGAGGATGAGCTAAGGACATGTCTTAGCCCCCACCCATACTCATGTTTAGAGGCATCTAGTTGGACATATGTTTGAGCCTATATTGTCACAAGATATTTTCAGATTTCTATTCATGTTTTAGACTCTCTTATGATGTTTCTGCTTTTATATTTCACCTTATGTATGCTTATGATATGTACAAGAGGCTTGGTTGGAGCCTTTCAAGATTTCGATCGTCGTGTTACGACTAGGCCCTAGTTCGGATCATGACAACTTGTGATTAGGATGATGGACTAGATGATATAGAGTAATTTTCCCATGCTAAAGAAAGTGACCCAGTTGCCCGCCAAAATGTCATTACTTTTTTGAGAGACAGGTGGCTGATTCTGGGTCAACAAACGGATTAACAAAATCGTCTAAAGGCTTGTGTAAACGATCCATTGTACCATAGGATATTACGGTAAAAGTATCATATTTGGTGGATGACCAAATACCGGGGATATTACGGTAAAAGTATAGTCCAGGAGTTCTACTCGGCCTATGCTTCCTCAATGCTAAATGATATGCCTGAGAGGATCTCGAAAAAGAAAAAGAGGGTCCTAGAATTAAAGAAACCACCATTGAGTGAAGTCATAGTTTGGGGAATGGTAATGGACATCTTAGAGACTACACTTAACAAGTTCTTATATGGTCCAAAATTCTAGACGGATGTCCGGACAGGTCTTTATGAGCAGCGAAACCACAAGGTTAGTGATGAGGCAAAAATGGACGACCCTGCGGTGAGACAAATGATTATGGAATGGATTGCACAGTATATTTCTATTGAGGGATAAAATGCATCATTGCTCACTAATCCTAAGCGGATGATTACAAAGGCTTCTCTTAAGTTTCTCACCAAGTTTTAGGTGGGCCATTGTTCGTTCCCATCTCCGACCGACAGCGAATGATAACACACATCATCCAATGCAAGTGTCACGACCCAAGCCTGGGGCCTAGACGTGACGCAGCGAATGAGACACCTGGAGGTACCTCACCCAAGCCACTTAGCATTCATTAAGCATTTCATTGGTAATGTCATACAATAACAAGCAGAAAGTAAATAAATAAAAAGGGAATCAGGACTAAGGGAAATATCGTGGAACAATAGTTCTTAGCAACTTCAAAACATTTTCCATTTATTTCCCAATATACCTCTACTAATAGACTTGGCGGGGGCTAAGACATGTCCCTAGCTCACCCTCAAAAATAAGTGTCAAGAAATGACTTCATAAAAGTTTTAATGTTTTACAAAACATGAGCTTAGAATATAAAGGAGGTTATTTCTGGAACATGGAAACTCACCACAAGTAACCTTCAACTAACCTGACCTGGCTGCGTGGAGGAGGTCAGGGAGAGACGTCGGTTTCTACGTGGTGATATCATATAGGAAAAAATATACGTTAGTACTTTGAAGGTACTAAATATGTGAGTATACTATGAAATGAAGAACATAAGAGAAACATGAACAAGCAATCTTCATAATGAATGCATGCATTAAACATCATCATAAGAAACCTTAACATATTTATTTTATAGGGAAATGACCTCAACCGACATTTAAGACCATGAAAGCTATTACATATAATCCAACATAACCCCCTACATTGGCACGGGGAGACTACTTGTCGGGTAGAACTCCTACAACTTTAACATTCTTTAACTTTAACTTTATTGGCTAATTGTGGATCCACTAGCCTAAATAGCCTACAAAGGCTACTATGTTGGCGCATAGTTAATGAAACATGAGACTTTACTTAAGGACCCATTAGGTCAAGTCCCCATCTACATGCTACATTCGGTGCTAGGTCAATCCCACATAATAACATTTAAATATCATAATAACATAGGCATTCTATAACTTTAGACATCAAATCATCATCGGTGGAATAGCTCATTAAAACATTTCATTTAATTTAAATATGTGAGAAATATCCTTTCACATTGAATCCATTCTTTGGCTAAAATCCCTTTCATCATCATTCAATCATTTCACAAGACTCCCTTAAACATGGGCATTTGCTTCATAAACTTTTATTTGGAGTCAAAACTTTCGATTCAACTTCATTTCAACATAAGAAAACTAGGTGTGTTCATTTCATATAACTTTCAAATACATTTAATGCATGAGGTGATGGAAATGCATCATATGAGACATCTTAAAATAGCCCACCTTATACACTTTAAAACTACCTTTCAAGTCTTCATATAAGATCCATAACAAACTCATTTATTTCACGAAATTGTGGGTCAATATATATATATATATATATAAAGTTAAGTAAATGAACTTCACATATACCATAATATATGAATTTGGAATCATCATATAAAATTCCATAAGAATTCCCCATTTAGAATTTGAAATATCAAGTTGAGAAAACATTTGAGCTCCATGGGTGGAAGAACTCATGGATGAAAACCCACATCCCTTAGAGTGAAACTTTAAGAAAACTTAATTCTTGGTCTTCAAAGAGGAGCCTTGAATCCTTTGAGTTTGATAGAAAAATTAGAGGGATGATTTGACAGAGAGGAGGATGAAGTTTAGGGTCTTTGGGGAGGTGAAAGACTGAAAAGAATAACCCAAAACGCATTCAAGTTTGTATATATGTTATTAGGTAATTTTCCCAAGATGCCCCAACCAAAATATGAAAACTGGCCAAGTTCGCTTCAGGTCCGCGACGCGGACTTCTCACGCACCTTTCTGGACAAAAACAATCTAGAAAACTGGCCAAGTCCGCGTCAGGTCCGTGATGTGGACTTGTCGCGGACCTCTCTGGTCAACTGAGTATAAATTTTTACTCCAAACTCTAAAAATTGCAATCTTGGTGGAGTTAGAAATAAGAATCAAAGACCTTTAATTTGATAGGTCATGGGCCATCAATTCATTATATTTTAGGAGATATGGTCGCTTGAAGTTGACCCTTCTATGGTCTCACACGAAAACTTAGTCGATAGAAATTATTTGGGTTTGACTTGGTTTTAGAGATCCCTTATAACCCTAAACCACATCTAATACTCTTCAAAAACTTATGAATTGATCCTAACTCATATATACAATTAAAAGTCTATGAGTTCGACCCTATACGCCGAAAAAGGATGGTTCGAATCTTGGTATAGAAATTTTTGAGATGTTACAATATCTCTCCCTTGGAACATTCATCCTCGAATGAGAATCACTAGTATAAAAAGGGCATGTAATGAGGACTAGCAACCCAACATATATACAATGACACTTGAAATGCATCAGAAATGAAATCTCTAAACTTTAGCATAAATCATAACTTTAAAATTCAACTTCATAAATATGCATGCACGTGAGGACTTGGGAAAAATTGAAACATAAGAGCCTTAAACATTTGAACATGAATGACTTATTAACTTAGGCTTGAGTAGAATTAAAGAGATGAGGATAATATTTCACCATATCCGCTTCTACTTCCCATGTAGCACTTTCGACTTGTTGATTCCTCCAAAGGACTTTAACAGAGGCAACTCCTTTGTTCCTAAATCTTTTGACTTGCCGATCCAAACTCTCAACTGGAATATCTTCATAGGTAAAATTCTCTTCATCATTCACTACCTCCAAAGGCACTATGGAACTAGGATCTCCCACACATTTCCTCAACATAGACACATGGAACACTGGATGAACCATGGCTATTTCTAAAGGTGATTCCAACTCATAAGCAACTTTGCCAACCCGCTTTAAGACTCTATAAGGCCCTACATACCTAGGGCACAATTTCCATTTCTTACCAAACCAAACCACACCCTTCATGGGTGAAACCTTCAAATATACCCAACCATCCATATTAAACTCAAGATCCCTTCTTCTAGTGTCAGAATATGACTTTTGACGACTTTGAGTCGTCTTCAACCTTTCTCTAATGATCTTCACCTTCTCTAAATCATCAAGTACCAAATCGGGGACTAACAAGGTTATCCCACCTGCTTCAAACCAACCAATCAAGGATCTACATCGTCTCCTATACAAAGCCTCAAACGGCGCTATCTCAATACTTAAGTGGTAACTATTATTATTGGAAAACTCGATGAGAGGTAGATGATCATCCTAATTTCCTTTAAACTCCAACACACAAGACCTTAACATATCCTCTAGTGTTTGAATTGTCCTTTCGGCTTGTCCATCGGTTTGAGGATGGAATGCGGTGCTCAGCTTTACCTTAGTACCAAGGCCCTTTTGAAATGATCTCCAAAAGTGAGAAGTGAATTGGGTACCATAATCTTAAATAATGGACAACAGCACACTATGCAACCTCACCAACTCCCAAATATATAACTTGGCATAGTCTTTGGCACTATAGGAAGTCTTAACCAGTAGGAAGTGAGCCAACTTAGTCATTCTATCAATAATTACCCAAATCAAATCATGACACTTTCGAGTATGAGGAAAACCCACTACAAAATCTATATTCACATCTTTCCACTTCCAAGTAGGGATTTCAATGTCTTGGGCTAGGCCATCTGTCCTTTGATGTTTGGCCTTCAGTTGTTGGCAATTCGGACATTCGTAAACGAACCTCGCTATGTCCTTATTTATGCCACCCTACTAATAGAACTCTTTTAATTCTTGGTACATTTTCGTCGAGCCGGGATGAATGGAGTATGAAGAATTGTGAGCCTCCTTCAAAATCAAACTCCTTATGCCATCCACATCCAGAATGCATAATCGGCCTTGGTAGTATAGCACCCCATACCCCCTTAGAAAAAGACCCCTACCTTCATTTCCTTCACCAACTTCTTTAATTCAACAAACGTCGGGTCAAGATCTTAGGTTGACTTAACATCCACCACCAAAGAGGATTCGGACCCCTTTTTAAAAACCATACCACCATCATCGGTACCACATAACTTCACCCCTAATCTAGCCAACCGGTGAACATCTTTCACCAACTCCCTCTTCCCTTTATCAACATGGGCCATATTCCCCATAGACACTCTATTAACTATATCGGCAACCACATTATCTTTACCCAAATGATAATGCACACTCATGTCATAAAACTTGAGGAGTTCTAGCCACCTTCTTTGTCTTAGATTAAGGTTCTTTTGGGTGAACACATATTAAAGACTTTTATGATTGGTATACACATCTACATGCATGTCACGACCTAACCCCATAGACCATGACTGGGGTTCGACCTGGACTCCCGTATATATACCTATCAGCTATAGTCAAGTTGAACTCTAAATATTGTGATGCTACACAGAAAAACCCCAATGGGTCAAACTCTTTTCATGTACATATAGACCCTTGCATTTGCATCATATCATGAAAGGGTACGTAAGCCGACAAGGTTGTCATACATACTAACATTCATAATGCGCCGTATAGGTATAACTGAAACAAACTTATAAACAACCCACATACATATGTCTACAGACTTCTAAGAACAGTAACGGTAACATAAGGCGGGACAGGGCCCTCTCCGTACCCCTGAGTAAACAAATATATACATAGAAGGACCAGTACCTAAAGGCTAGGCTTCGGAATAGTGGAGCTCTTCCAACATAGCTGAGCAGAAATCCTAAGCTACGGATCTCCAAAATGAACATCTGTACCTGCGGGCATGAAATGCAGCCCCATAAAAAAAGAGGATCAGTACGATACATGTACTCAGTATATAAAGCATAACACAGTATAAGTGAGATTACAACAGAATTAGGGGTGCAGGAAACGAGTATAACATTTAGTAAATCACTACACCTGCATGTTATAAAATGAGGAAATGTATGTCATCCTCCCATACCGTACCCAGCCTGCTGTGGGACTCGGTGTTATCATATCATCGTATATGGCATTATACCATCATATACGATATCATCTCATATGTTACAAATACATCGTTATGTTTTCATATGCATGCTTATATATTGTATCTGGACCATCATGGGACTTGGTGTCACAAATGTTTCATTAGGTCATCATATGCATATATGTGTCGTACCCGTCCATCTAGTGAGGGACTCGGTAAATAATCATACCATCATATATCATACCCGGCCCTTTATGGGACTCGATCATACCCAGCCTTTTATGAGACTCGGTGAATGCTTATATCATTATATATCGTACCCGTCCCTTTATAGGACTCGGTCATACCCATCCCTTTAGGGGACTCGGTGAATAATCATGTCATCATATATCATAACCGGCCCTTTATGGGACTCGGTCATACCCATCCCTTCATGGGACTCGGTGGAAGATATATTAACAGCATGCACGAGTAGAGTAGTGAGTCACCATATGCAATTAGCTTATCATCTGAGACTAGGTATAATAATCGTCATGAACTATCATTTGAGGATCAAAATGATTATCATCTCAAGCATCCTCTAATTGCCATCAGGGGCCATATCAAATGGAGTCTTAGGAATCATAGACTTGCATCAAGATAATGCTATACAGCTTATGCAATCAGAGACATTTATCATCACAGAGTCTTAGAAATAAGAGCTTACGTACTCAATCATTACTCAACATATAGAAGGCTCGAGGGTAGTAGTTCAACTACTTTAAGACTTCTAGCATTTAGGAGAGAACACGAGTCATGTGCTATGTCCAAAACTTATGAATGGAACTCCCTCCAAACTCATATCATATATCAATTCACTTACATTTAAGATATTCCAAAAGAAAGGCAAGATAGGCTTTACGTATACTACCCTTCATCATAGAGAAGCCTTAAAAGGCAATAACTCAACTATTATAGGAGTTCTACTACCAAGAAGTGGGTAAGAATTACAAGTCATTCCTGGAGTTTTATGAATGTTATTATCACCACATTTCATATACAAACCACTTATGGCTAATACATGTCAAGAACAAAGAAGGATAGCTTCACATACCTTTTATAGAGTAATCGTAACCACTATTGCCTCGTCGCCTTTTGAACCTAATTAACACAAAGTTAGTACTAACATTAATAATCTTTAACTTTCTAGATTCTAAATCCAAAACTAAGAACCCATAGAAATTAATTCCTTATTCGCCTTTCTTGACTAGTCTCGACTAGTCTATTAGTTAGTTAAGAAGTTAACGGAATTCGGGCAGCATCTCCTCTATAACTTTCCCTATCCGAACTTCCAATTACATTTTCAATTAGTACATCCAACCAAAAACAACAACCACCAGACAATACACAATTATACCACCTGAACATCACACCAAATAAGTCCCAAACAGCACGCTCAAAACTACGACTCCAAAATACGGTTTTCAATCTTTATTTCATAAAATCTTAACCACAAGAAATGGGGTGTCATGTGGATGCAACCAGAAGACATTATACCCATATTTAGACATGTTTACATACCTTCAACACTACAAAACAATTCCCAATATGACACTACAATAACAACGACACTAGTTACATTTTAAGCCACTACAATACGTTACAACAGTCCCTACACGACCTGCAACTTTGTTCAGCTGTAACGTCCATATTTTCACGTCTCCAACTCAAGTTTACACACCCATAACATGATTAAACCTTTACCAAAATGTGGGATAAGAGAATCAAGACATACCTTAACAAACGGCTTCCCAAACTTGCTGAAAATTGGCTTCATAAGTTCCTTAACATGCTGAAACTTTAGCGGACTGTTTGTATCCTTTTGGTGCTTCTACAAACCATAAATTTACATTAATAACACCTTCATATCATCGTGGTATACCTTAGATAATTAATTCATGGAAAGAAAGTCAGAGGCTTACCTCAAATTGGCCAAATCCGGGCTGCCCTCTCCTGTTCGTCAATGTTTTTCTCTTGTTTTTCCAAGGATAAACATGCTGAAAATGAATTATATTTTAGCATAATGTACATATATACACATCCTTAGGAGATGATAAGTGGAATCCCCCTAGAGGTGACATGTGGCAGCCCCCTTAGGTTTCCACCTCACGCCATGCCTCCAACCCTTGGTTGCCACATGGCAGCGTGGGGTCCACCCAAGTAGGTGCTACGCCTCCTTCCGCCTCTTTCGTGGATTCATAATCTCATCTCACTTTAAGAACCTAACATAAGCTCAACATGTACTCCAGTAGCTTAAGTACGTAAGACATCCAAGTTGGTAGCTTACGCAAGTAAGTCGAGTCCCACGACTTGTTATTTTGGCCCCCAACTTGTTTCAAATCCTTATAACCCTATCTCCAACCTTCCCACTTATGTCGCATCACATCCTCCCTTCCTTAGAGTTATTTGATAACATTATAGATAATCTTGGTCACGTGGCAACCTTTAAGAAGTTTAAGAAAGATTTTCGAAGTACAAAAGTATGGGGCATAACAATGCACCCCATAGAGGTAATGCCGCCAAATCTTCAAACCAAAAATAATGGCCGCCAATTCAAGATCATAAGTAGGGTAGTTACGCTCATGCACCTTTAATTACCTAGAAGCATAGGCTATGACCTTGCCATTTTACATTAAGACACTATCCAAACCAATTTTTAAAGCATCATAATAAACCACAAACCCTTCTAATCCTTCTGGTAGAGTCAAAATAGGTGTGGAGGTAAGTCGATCTTTTAAGGTATGGAAACTCTTTGCACACTCATCCGTCCATATGAATTTCACTTTTTTTTGAGTCAGTTTTGTCATAAGAGATGATATGGAAGAAAACCTTTCAACGAACCTTCTATAGTATCCAGCTAGACCCAAGAAGCTCCTAATGTCCGAAGGAGACAATGGTCTAGGCCAATTCTTGACTGCCTCCATTTTCTTAGGATCAACCTTGATCCCATCACTGAACACTACGTGACCAAGAAATGCCACCTCCTTCAACCAAAATTCACACGTATTAAATTTTGCAAATAATTATCTATCCCTCAACATTTGAAGTACAACTCTTAAGTGATTTTTATGTTCTTCCTCACCCCGAGAGTAAACCAAAATATCATCAATGAAGACCACTACAAAAATATCAAGGTAAGTTTTGAACACCCTATTTATCAAGTCCATGAACGTCGCTGGCGCATTTATCAACCCAAAACTCATCACCACAAACTCGAAGTGACCATACCTTTTTCGGAAAGCCATTTTGGGGATGTCACACTCCCTCACCCGTAGTTGGTGATAGCCGGACCGAAGGTCGATCTTGGAGAAGTGACTTGCCCCTTGCAATTGATCAAATAATTCATCTATTCTAGGGAGTGGGTACTTGTTCTTAATGGTCATCTTATTTAATTGTCGGTATTCTATGCATATACAAAGCGACCCATCCTTCTTTCTCACAAATAACACGAGAAAACCCTATGGTGAAGTACTTGGTCTTATGAACCCCTTTGCTAACAAGTTTTCTTATTGTTCTTTCAACTCTTTCAATTCTATTAGGGACATCCAATAAGGAGGAATAGAGATAGTTTGGGTATCGGGAAGGAGATCGATACCAAAATTAACTTCCCTTTTGGGAAAGACATCGAGAAGGTCATTAGGAAAGACATCAGAAAACTCATTGACTATGGGAACCGATTCAAGAGGAGGACTTTCATAGTTGACATCCTTAACCCTCACAATGTGGTAAATACAACCCTTAGAAATCAATTTTCAGGCCTTAAGATAAGAAATGAACTTACCCTTCACCACCGAATCACGACCCTCCTATTTAATAACGGACTCATTTGAAAATTGGAACTTGACTCGACGAGTCCTACAATCTATGGAAGCATAAGATGTATGTAACTAATTCATTCGAAGAATGACATCGAAATCTACCATGTCAAGCTCTAGACATGGGACAACCTCTATAAACCTTTCTAGCAATAACTAACTCATCAATGGGGGTAGACACCAAATAGGGCTCTAATAACATTTCAGATGACACATCAAAACTATTAACAAGGAATGGAGTAACAAATGATAAATTTGCACTCGGATCTAATAGTGCATACACATCAAAAGAAAAGACCTTTAACATACCGGTAATAATATTTGGTGCTTCCTCAACCTCTTGCCTCCCATGCAATGCATAGAAATGGTTGGTATACTGGCCATCTCCTTGAGCTTGTTGGCCATGAGAAACTTGGCCTTGAGGCCTACCACCACCACCACTTCTAAAATCCCGAGCATGATGACCCGGCTTGCCGTATTTGAAGCATGTGTTTGAGCCCGCCAAGCATTCCCCTTTTTGGGTCTTCCCACACTTCCTACATGAGGGAAAAGCTTGAGTACCAATGTTATCCCTTGGGACGATTAAGTTAGGACCTTTTTATTTGTTGAATTTAGGAGGGGAAGCATTTGTCGAACCTTTTCCCACAAATCGTTGACCACCTTGGCCCTTTCTAATGCCATCATAACCAGACCTTTGAGGTTTGAATCCTCTACCATCCACTCTAACCTTTTTGAACCCTCTAGACTTTTCCCTCAACTTCTCTTCTTCGATTTGTTTGGCATAAGTCATTAACTGGGAGATATCCATCTCCTTGACCAACATGGCCATTTTGCTCTCTTTGGACACCAAGCTTGAAACACCAAAAAAAAACTTACTTATCCTTGCCCGGGAGTCGAAGACCATGAAGGGAGCATACTTGGACAACCTTGTAAATTTGAGGGCATATTCCCTCACACTCATTCTTCCTTGTCGGAGGTTGATGAACTCTTGGACCTTGGCCTCCCTTAACTCCAATGGAAAGAAATGGTCTAGGAAAGCACTTTTAAACTCTTCCTATTTTATAGGCCTCACTTCCTCACCCCTCTCCACAACCCATTGCACGTGTCACACTCATCATTTGTAACTCCCAAATCCTAGTGGCCAGATTTTGCACTTAGGGAGGGGGGACACATTGATGGCCTTGGTTAGCCACAGCTTGAGCCAACAATATAATAATGTTTTAGAACTCGGCATGGGTTACCCCTTTCTCATGATGTGGGATATCTAGAACCGGAGGAGGTTGTTCCTCATCATCAACCCTTGCCATTTGAGGTGGCCTTCCACGAGGCATCATCTAAGGAAACATAAAACAAGTCGTTACTTATAGGAAGGCTTAGGACACATTGAGGCACGACATGAATTTGGAAGAAGTGAAAAAATTTTCTAAACGTCTCATAGTTTCCTATTCATAATTGTGGCGCGCTTCACAAACATGAACAAGACCCTATTTGACGCGGTATATTGGACTCCAAGGACCATTTTGAAACCTCGTGCTCTGATACCAAGTTTTTCACAACCCGAACCTGGGTCCTAGATGTGACACGGTGAATGAGACACCCAGAGGTGCCTCACCCAAGCCTCTTAGCATTCATTAAGATTTTTATTGGTAATGAAATAAAATAACAAGCGGAAAGTAAATAAATAAAAAGGGAACCAGGACTAAGGGAAATATAGTGGAATAATAGTCCTTACCAACTTCAAAACATTTTCCATTTATGTCCCAACATACCTATATTAATAGACTTGGCAGGGGCTAAGACATGTCCCTAGCTCACCCTCAAAAATAAGTGTCAAGAAATGTCTTCAATTTTTTTTTAATATTTTACAAACATGAGCTTAGAATATAAAGGAAGTTATTCTCAGAACATGGGAACTCAGCACAAGTAACCTTCAACTAACTCGACCTAGCTGCGTAGAGAAGGTCGAGGAAAGACATTGATCCCTACATGGTGATATCATGTAGGCAAAAATATGTGTTAGTACTTTGAATGCACTAAGTATGTGAGTACACTACGAAATGAAAAACATAAGAGGAACATGAATAAGCAATGTGCATAATGAATGCATGCATTAAACATCATCATAAGAAACCTTAAAACATTCATTTTATGGGGAAATGACCTTAACCAACATTTAAGACCATGGGAGCTATTACATGGAATCCAACATAACCTCCTTTGTTGGCACGGGGAGACTACTTGTCGGGTAGAACTCCGTCAACTTTAACATTCTTTAACTTTAACTTTATTGGCTAATTATGGATCCACTAGCCTAAATAGCCTACAAGGGCTCCTATGTTGGTGCATAGTTAATGCAACAAGAGACTTTACTTAAGGACCCCTTAGCTCAAGTCCCCATCTATATGCTACATTCGGTGCTAGGTCAATCCCACAGAATAATATTTAAATATTATAATAACATAGGCATTATATAACTTTAGACATCAAATCATCATCGGTGGAATAGCTCATTAAAACATTTTATTTAATTTAAATATGTGAGAAATATCCTTTCACATTGAATCCATTCTTTGGCTAAAATCCCTTTCATCATCATTCAATCATTTCACAAGACTCCCTTAAACATGGGCATTTGCTTCATAAACTTTCATTTGGAGTCAAAACTTTCGATTCAACTTCATTTCAACATAAAAAAACTAGGTGTGTTCATTTCATATAACTTTCAAATACATTTAATGCATGAGGTGATGGAAATGCATCATATGAGACATCTTAAAATAGCCCACCTTATACACTTTAAAACTACCTTTCAAGTCTTCATGTAAGATCTATAACAAACTCATTCATTTTATAAAATTGAGGGTTAAGTAAATGAACTTCAAATATACCATAATATATGAATTTGGAATCATCATGTAAAATCCCATAAGAATTCCCCATTTAGAATTTGAAATATCAAGTTGAGAAAACATTTGGGCTCCATGGGTGGAAGAACCCATGGATGAAAACTACATACCTTAGAGTGAAACTTTAAGAAAACTTGATTCTTGGTCTTCAATGAGGAGCCTTGAATCCTTTGAGTTTGATAGAAAAATGGAAGGGATGATTTAAAAGAGAGGAGGATGAAGTTTAGGGTTTTGGGGAGGTGAAAGAATGAAAAGAAATAACCCACAATGCTTCCAAGTTCGTATATAAATTATTAGGTAATTTTCCCAAGATGCCCCTACCAAAATCTGGAAATTTATCGCGGACCTCTCTGGTCAATTGGGCATAACATTTTACTCCAAACTCCAAAAATTGCAATCTTAGTGGCATTGGAAAGAAGACCCAAAGACCTTTAATTTAATAGTTTATAGGGCACCAATTTATTATATTTTAGAAGATACGATTTCTTGAAGTTGACCCTTTTACAGTCTCATACAAAAACTTAGTCGATAGAAATTCTTTGGGCGTGACTTGGTTTTAGATATCCCTTACGACCCTAAAACACATCTAATACTCTTCAAATACTTAGGAATTGATCCTAATTCATATATACAAATAAAAGTTGATGATTTTGACCTTATACGCCCAAACAAAATGGTTCAAATCTTAGCATAGAAATTTTCTGAGATATTACTGCAGGCATCACTAGTAGACTGCATTAGTGCTCGATTAGGACTACACATCGGGAGGATAATTGCAACCAAAATATAGAACTGAGCATTTAATGAATGGGATAGACTTTAATTCCCATGTCTGATCATGGAATTATGTGAGGCCGCGGGGATAGTAGTAAGTCATTACTTTGACAAGCGCATCACAGCAACAAAATTACAAATACGACACTAATAAAGGATTTGGACAACCCATTGTACAAATCCAAGCCTGGCCAACCTATTGGGCTAGTCATTATACCTTCAGGACCACATTCTCATACTCTATATTTAGAGGTTGAGACTTTATTCCTTCCCATAGAGAAGGCCACAGAGCAGCCCGAGGGCGATACTAGGTCTACCTCATCTATGCCCATAGTTTTAGGTATGATGACCACTATTCCTTATGCACCCCTTGAGTGAAAGGTGCAGGATCAGCGGTAGACATGAGAGTTGGTTGATCAAGTGATTGAACAACTGCCTAAGGTGGTCCAGACACAGATATAGAAAGAGGAAGCTCCGATTCACACCGAGCTCTGATGGGAAGTGACATTGATACAGGGCCGCATTGATGGCCTTGAGGCTCACATTACTACTCAAAGTGGTCGCCTAGGTGATGAGGAGATTGCTTCCCAATGGAATTAGCTGGATGCTTTAAGAGAAGTTGTGGGTAAATTGGAAGCAAAGTCATCCTCTACTATTCCGGAGAGTGCTACAGATACCTTTTTACTATTGTTGTCGTCACTGCCCGCACCTGTACAATGAGATGGAGTATGGGCACTCTATTTTGGCACCCGATCCCGATAAAAGAGGAAAGGGCAAGAAGCAGCGATAGAGAGATAATTCCCTAGATGAGGAAAAAAAGGCTTGGAGAGCAGAGAGAAAAGCTGAGAAAAGGGCTAAAAGCACTTCCAGGAAAGAATTTTAAGAAAATTAGGAGCTTGAGAGGTAACAGCTTGAGGCTGCTAGGGCTGGAGCATCATTTAGTCGAGCTACACTTTTTGGCATTCTAGACTAGACTGTGAGTGAGGTGCTTCCTAGCGCACTTACTCCTACTACAGGCGATGACCCTTTGGGGTAGCCTCTATCATTGAGTGCACCAAAACACGCTGGTCCCACTACACCACCACTGAATGATGCCTAGGACATCGCAGGTATGATAACTTTCCTTGTATTTACCTATGAGCATATTGATGTGCAATTGAGGACAATGCATAAACTTTTTGATAGGGGGTGGGGTATCCTGACGCTTGGAGTTTTTATTGTCATGTTTATTTTCTTTCAAGTGTATATCTGGTAGAACTAACATGTTTAGGATTTTTTTTTTGTAAATACAAGAGTTTATAGATAGATATAATAGCTTGTCAAAGAAAGGGGCTGAATTGAACTAAAGTGACTCCCAACTAAAATATTTGTTGTGATTGATCTGGTTTTTGGAAACTGAATTGTTAGGATCTCTGTAGGACATTGTACATATTGACTTGTCGATCAAATCTATCTAGGACATGACTGGGTTGATTAGTGTTTAATATTATAAAATATGTGTCATGTGCGTGTGATATTAACTACTTAGTTCGAATAATGCACTTGTAGGCTAGAACTTGCTTGGTTTGTCTTGCTGAAATAATTGAATAGCTATATTAGGACATGTTCATAGACCATTGTTGATAATGAGCCATTCAACCTAAAATTAGCGTACCAAAAATGTTGAAGTTAGCAGATGGTGTTGAGAGAGATGACACTTTCCCAGATGAACAAGTATTGGCTGCATCACATGATTTGATTTTATGGTTCACAGACTTTGCTAATTATTTGGTTAGTGATGTGGTACCTTCAGATTTGTATTTTCACAAGCACCCCAAATTTGCCGGATGTGAGGAAGTTTTTCTGAGAGGAGTCATACTTGTTTTTTGTCTGTGCTGATTAGATTATTTGTCTCTTAATACCTGAGGTGAGATGATGAGTATAATGGAGGCATGTCATTCTTCGCTTGTCGTAGGGTACCATAGTGGTATCTGAACTGCCATAAACTTCTGCAATATGGGTACTCTTGACCAATTATTCACAAAGACTTATGATTTTGCTAAAGATTATGATCGGTGTCAAAGAGAAAGAGGCATTTTCAGTAAACATGAGCTCTTACTCACTCTTATTCTGGTTATTAAACTATTCAATGTGTAAGGCATTGATTTTATGTGACCCTTTGTGAATTCTAATAGGATAAAGTACATACTTGTGGATGTTGACTATGTGTCCAAGTGGGTGGAGGTAGTTATGCTTCCCAATAATAAAGTGAAAAGTTTCATATCATTCTTGAATGAAATATTTTCTCCAGATTTGGTACGCTGAGGCATGTTAGCAATGAAAGCTCTCACTTTTGAACCAGATTATTTCGTGTTCTACTTGATAAATATGGGGTAACAAATAGCATGGAGACTTCCTACCATCCTCAATCTAGTGGACAAGTGGAATTTTCAAACCCCTAAGATAAAGCAAATCCTGGTGAAGACTGTGAATGCCACCAGAACGGATTGGTCCAAAAAGCTTGATGATGCCTTATGGGCATATAGGACTGCATTTAAGACTCCTATAAGTATGTCTCCTTATAAACTTATATTTGAAAAGTTTTTCCATCTATCTATAGAGCTTAAGCGCAAAGCCATGTGGGCGCTCAAGAATCTAAAACTGGATTGGGGAGATGCATCTAATCAATGGCTGAGTCAAATGAATGAGCTTGATGAGTTTAGACTGAAAGCATATGAAAGTTCATCCTTGTATGAGAAAAGGAAGAAGATGTATCATGATGAAAAGATTGGAAAGAAAGACTTTGCACCTAGTGATCTGGTCCTTCTGTTTAACTCAACACTTTGCTTATTTCCTAACAAGCTAAGATCAAAGTGAATTAGACCATTCCAAGTGGTACAAGTATTCCTACATAGTGCGATTGAATTGGAAAACTATGACGGAACATGATTTAAGGTAAATGGGTAGACAGTGAAAGCTTACTTGGGCACTGCTGAGGATATCAAAGTGGTGGAAACATGGGCTCTTGGTAAAGTCTGAGTAACCAAGGATCATGCGTTGTGCCACGATGTTAAATCAGGCGGTGCTTGGGTGGAAACCCAAGATTTTTTTCTTTTTCTTTGTTTTCAGATATACCATTACATTAGCGTAGTTTAGGTTGGTTTAGTTAAGTTTTAGTTTAGAGTTAGTGAAAATACAGGGAAAAACTAATAGTTATGAAATATGAAGGAAATGACAGCAGGATTTAGAGAAATTCAAGGAAGTGAGTATCTATGAGTAGGGTTTACGAGTGGTAGTTCACTCCATGGTTCATGGATCCCACTTATAGAACTAGAGAAAAGTTGTAACTTGCATGACATTTTTAATGAGCCCTATTTAGAGTCGTATTTCACTCTATGAATTGTAGATGGCTTTCACAGAAATTAGAGTACATGAACAGCTGCAGGTTTAGACCTATGAGACCTCTTTATAAATCATACACAGAAACACGATTCATAAATGGAGTTCATAGATTCCAAGTATGTTTCCTATATCTCTTAGCCTTTAGATATAATCCACGAACCCTTTTTATGACCCATAGAACCTATCTTAGTTTGTAGATCGATTGTATGGATCTTAGGTCTTATTAAATAGGCCTGACCCAACCTGCAATCCCTTTTTATTTAAATTAATCTCAAATTGAAATTTTACCTTTTTCCCCCCTCCTATTCCCAATTACGTATCATATTTCCCATCACTCCCCCACTATAAATTTCACTCCCTTCCCTAAAAAACCATTGGAAAATTCACAAAGACCATTAAAAATCACAGGTCGATTAGGGTTTCTGAGGGATGAAGTAGTTATTTGCTTTAAACCACTAAATGTCCATCAATGTTTTTCAAGTAAGTGGTTAATTGCAAATTTCTTGAAGTTCGAATGGATTAGCTTGACCAAGGGTTATTTATTAGTGTTAAATCATTAAAGTTCATGTCAAAACCCATGGAATGATCATTGTGAGTGGTGTATTTTAAATTTGATGATCTTAATCGTTGAAACTAATTATGGAATTGAAATAACTATGCAAAAGTTGTGTTAAAACACTGAACTAGGGGCGTATAGTGATTAAGAAAGTCTTATACGGATCCTGGTTTACTTCACGATCCATAGTTACCCTTCATAAACCAAGCCCTGAAGTTCAGTAAGCAATTTCAATTCCATAAATAGGACGAGTGACATCTATGAGTCATAGATTTATCTAAGGATCGTAGATGGTGCTCGTGGTTCAAAGTTCTAAAATCTAAAAGATAAGCCCTACAAACTACGAGGCCAATATCAACCATAGATGAATCTGTAGACCATAAAATGGTCCTCACAGTTAAAACTTCTGAAACTTGATAGTGCGTTCTAATTTTCATAAGGGCCTCTACGGACCATGGTTCATTCTACAGGTCATAAAGACCAATCGTAAAACTTGTAATAGTGATAAAAATAATTAAGTTTTTTTATTTTCTAGTGTACTAATGGTCTTTCCAAAGGTATGATACATCTTAAATCAAACCCAAAGTGCAGAGGGAAACCATCTCACCAACTAGGAGGGCCAAAGCTCAGGAGCTTCATCGCTGACTTTTGGATGAACCCACTGATGCTGAAAAAGTGTTTTTGAGGAGCATTACAACATCAGTGATGACTCAAATATCAAGCCCCAAGATATATGACATAGCTCCAGATAGATCACACCAATTTCTGAGTCACTACGGATGGAAGCACCTCCCATTATGCACACCTACCTCAATTTGAAGAGGGAAAGAAGTCATCATAGGAGGGTGGCAATTATGATTTATCAAGGTCAGCCTCAGGAGGAAAAAAGTAGAGTTTATTATCTACTCCAGTCAAGCAACATCATGTAAATATAAAAGCTACACGAGAATAGTCTGCTAAGGCTTGAGATCAAATGTGTCCCGAACATATGGGACATTTATACATGGGATTCGGTGTTATCTGAAAAAATGATGTCCCAGATCAGTTTTTCTTAAGGAACCTCAGATCAAGACATAGAGTTTGGTAGCAATTCTAGATATTCAGACCACCTCCTCCTTTATAGGTTTGAGTGGATAGTTGCACCTTTCATAAATTATAGTCTGGCCATGCTTAGGGAGTTTTACACTTCCGATGCTACTACAGTTGGGAGACTATCCCGGAGTAAGCAAAGGAGATTAATTAGCCCTTATTCACCAATACTTGTTCATGGGCTATCGTTGATATTTTAGATCATGCCATTTAGTGTTTCCTATATGGGCCTGATTATGAGCTTCCTGCAGCCACTGCTGAGTTTGATCACCAAATGAGGTTGGTATATGATTGAAAAAAATAAAGAATCCAACCCAAAAAGACAATTTACTCAGATGGGTGGCCAGGTATATAGCAGAGTGGGGAGAGGATACTGAGTGAGTAATAGGATCAACACCTACTAAGAAGGCTTCACTAAATTTTGTGGGGAAGTTTTTGTGGACCATAGTACATTTCAAACTTTTTCCCACTCTGACGGACAACATCTTCACTCTTAACCATGCCATATTTGTAGCCAACATTATGAAGAGGTATGATATTAATATCTCGAGGTACATTATTGCTAAGATTAATGAGAAGGTATTCCAAGACAGTACTTGCATCCCGTTCCCATGATTGATTGACATACTGTGCAGGAATTAGGTGTCTGAAATTTCCACGACATTGACCGCTCGCTTGAGGTGAGTTAGACAAAGGAAGTTGGGCTGACAGAGGATGATACTAATCTAATTGTCCAGAGCTAAGTTTCTTATTTAGGGATTAAGTTACCTAGCTTATTCAAGAGACTGGCCACAGAGCCGAATGTTAAGGGTCCTATTTTGGAGACGAATACTTCTACAAAAGGCCCCAGAGCTACTATTACTACATCGGTTATAACATTCTTTGTGATCCCTATTAGAGTTCTACTCCCTCAGTCTTTGGGGGTGGTAATTATTACTGTAGAGTTTTTACATGAGTTAATTCAATGTCAAAAATAGACTAAGACATAGTTAGTGCAGTTGATCCAGCAATTGTGATCATGGGTCTAGACCTCTATTGCCCAGGTAGAGAAGTGAGTTGCTGCAAAGATGCAATTAGTTATTGATGGGGTCTCCCGTGAGTTAGATAGCTGGGTTGATACTTTTAAACATTATGTGACTGGGCAGCTTTGGTATGTACAAATCCCACATTGGCAAGGTTTATATGCAGAGTTAGGCCATCTTAGATCAAATATCACTTCACTAGCCACCACTCACACACCAGTCCTCGCATCCTTCCTTATGTCTATACCAAAGGCTCCAACTATTATGGTGGATTTGTTTTTGAGGATTAGCCAATAGTACATCATAGGAAGCATGTACGTAGCAGAGATAGCCCTAATTTTGATGATCAGAGGCTATAGAAGAGGGAACAGCGAGATCGTCAATGCTACTGCTATATTTTTAGTACGACACCAATTTTTGTGAGTTCCACCCCAATTGAGTTTGTGATACCAGGTGATACCATTGGGTCCACTCACATGGGCACATTCACTTCACCATTGTATGCTGGTGTTTAGGCGCCACATGTATGTCTTCACCTCTTATTTTACATTGCTTTTGATACATTGAGGACAATGCATTATTCTTATTAATGAGGTAGGGGTATTTGTCATCCTAATGTTTTTGAAGAGTGTCTTGGTAAAGTATGAGTAGCTAGGATACTCATCCTTGGGGTTTTCTTATTGTGTTCCTTCCCCGAGGACCTTTATTTTTATTGAACCAACATGTTTAGGATTGTGAAAGAAGAACAAGAACACTAAATGGAATCCATAGCTTGTTTTTGATTTGTAATGAAAAATCAGATCCCTCTGAGTTTTCATGTGTTATGTTTTTCTATTGTTTATAGTATGACTGTGTGGGATCTTTACATGACATGTTTTATATAGTCGGGACAAGTGTGACTTAAGCTACAACATGAACCTGATAGTTAGTTGTTGATAATGAAACTTTGTTCTATAAGCGAGTGAGATATTTACATGCTCTTACTTTGTGTGGCAATTCAGAACTTGCCCCGTTAGTCTTACTAAGATTATAGAATTATTGGTTAGTAAAGGATCATAAGACATTTTTTTACCCCTCGATCCAAAATTTTGAGCCTAAGCAGACCTATTATTGTTTCATCCTACTCACCTTTCCTATTCTTTATGTTAACCTTTGGTTTGGCTCAGATCCCTCCTTGGACATTGTGGACCTCAATTCAGGCAAAATGCCTAAGTTAAGGGTGACAATTGTAGATGAAAATGAGAAAAAATAGGGTATGAAAAGAAAAGAGTGATGCAAAAAATGGAAACTAATGGGTGTGACATGTTTTTGAAAAGAAAAGAAAAAAAATAGAAAATTTGTGTTAGAAATAAATAGCCACATACAGTTGTTGTAAATAAAATAAAGAAAAGGGAAGGAGGAAAGGAGAAAACATTGGCTAGAATGGCGGAGTGAATTTAGTGTAGTGTCATGATATTATGTCCGAGCGAGACTTCTTTTTAGTGAGGGAACATGAGTAGCGCTGTCGATTTTTGATTATCTAGGTGATTGTGGACTGTGTATGTAACCTTGTACATTAATATAGTGATGGCATTCATTGATCCACATGTGTTAGCTTGAGAATCAATGATTTTACACTGACTTTATTATTAATAGGAAGGTATCAAGCTTATGAATAAATTGATGAAAGCTATGTGATTTCCTTAGATCTTAGTCTTCTACTGCTGATAGTGTAGTGATATAATTGTTGTGTTAGTCGCTTGAGGAGAAGCAACGATTTTAAGTTGAGGGTGTTGATGTGCCATGGATTTACAACACTTTTGATGCTTAAAATATAGGATTTTTGTAAGTTCTCAAGCGCGTTTTAGTAGATTTATGCCTTTTGCAGGAAAACAATATGCGAAGGGCTAAATGTTTAAAATAAAATGTTACACTAACTTTTCTACCATCTACGAGCCACTCTACAGATCGTGGTTTGATCCACGAGCTGTAGATGAAAATCGTAGTTGATATTCAGAGATATGAAAAGAAGCTTGAGTTTTATGAAGCCACATGATGACCTATACAAGTTTCTACAAGCCATGGAGTGGGTTCGTGGTTGAAGTTCAGAGAAGGATCAAAATTCTTGGACTTTTACGAGTGAACAGGACAAGCAATAAAAGACTTTATGATTCGTAGAATTCTCTCATGGTTGAGATTTAGAGAGTTGGAAAATAGAGACTAATTTGTATAAGGAGAGTTTACGAGCCTTAACAGATTCCATGGACCATAATTCTTGTCTGTGGAAAACTTTTTGAGACTATGTTGTGGCTGCTGTTTAGGAGAAGGACGTTCCACTACCCGTAAACGGATCTACAATCCGTAAAAGCTTTCCATAAAAGTTATCGAATCCAATTTTCGTAGTTTATTTAGGATAGGTTTTTGATGTCTACAAATACTTTTCCTAGATTTTTTTACACTTTATGCTCATTTGTGTGTTCTGAACGAGGAAGGAAACATATACTTTGATTTTAATCTTGGTTTGGGAGATTAATCACACATTTATCTTTGGTTTTTGACTTTGAATTTCAAATCAAGATTTCAGATTTCTAATATTCATCTTGTAAGTGCATGATTATAGTTGATTTATTTTCATTGATCATTATCATACAAGCATGAGTAGTTAAATCCACAACTAGTGTTGTGGAAACCATTAAGAATTAATGAAGTAGACCTAATACATAGTAATTCTTGAACAGTGTGCATGCATGTATTATTTTTTGCTTCACTCTGATTTATTTTTAATTGAGTACTATGTTAGAACTTACCTTATTCTTACTTGCCTGACCAAGGGGATAACAAATGGGAAAATGGATTATATAATGGAGATTTGAGGCTATCAACCCTCATCTTATAGCTTGAACTTACCCAGAGATAACTAATTTGGGATCAAAGGTAAGGGTTAGTATAGAATACACCAGTAGATGAAGCAAGTCACGAGGTGAAATCCATCAATTTAGGAAACCATCTACTTTGGTGATAATTAACTTACCAATCTTATATGTGACCTACTAGAAAAGAGTAACTAATATCCGATCTTACTAAGTTATGAATTCATGGGGATCACAAAACCCTAGTTTCATCCTATTGTAATGATTTGTCCTCATTGTTTTGGATAAGCTTATGGTGAAGGAAACTGGGCCAGAAAAATTTTGGGTTGTGACTTGAAATTTTTAAGCCTAGGCCAGAAGATGAAATCTGAGTTAAGTGAATTGTAGGGTAATTCGGTAATGGATGGGATATTTAATTTTCATCCTAATTGATTGAGTTGATAGCGAAGATGATACGGAGCCTGTATGTCTTTTATGGAATCATATTCGAGTGAGTAAAATTCCAAAAGTTGAACTTGGCATAAAGTATAGATGTCAAAATGCCATGGGATGAGGGTGTGTTATGAAATGGGAGGCTTGGGACTCAAACATGGAGATTCTATCTCCGTAGATCCTGCCAGAGAAGGATAAATCCCACCAAAGCAGCATAAATCCTCTAGGCCGGGGCCGCTAGAGTAGGATGGTCCTGCTATGGTGGGACAAGCGGGATTAAAATTGAGAAAAGTTTCAAAAATGTTATTTTTATGCAACCCTTTATTCATAAGATCTAAGAGGAAACCTAGGAAAGTTCCTAACCATTTTTCCACAAATTCTTGCGCCAAACGTAAGTTAATTACTCCTCTACTCTATAATTTAATTCTTAGAACTTAGAATCATAGTTGATCATCATTGGGGGGGTTGGCCTCCTAGTTGGACTTTAGGATCATGACTTTGGCCAAGGGTTGGAATTTTGTATAATTCAGATAAGTTATACCATTTATTCACCGTTTTGCATATGTATGACTATTTTTAGACCAAGAACAAGCCGAACGAACCCAGAAAGGGAAAGCTCCAACAGTTTAGAGTTTCCAAAAGCTTTGTTCGAGGAAGGTGATAGTTTTGCCTTCCCATATGTGTTATATGTGCTTGATAGTTGCTTCATTATATGCATATATGTATGTGAGTAAAAAGGGGTGAAATGAACCCTGTGAAATGATTGTTTTATTATCTATGGCGTGCAATGAACCTTTTCTTGGTAGTTGGGACTATTGAAACTATTCACAATCTTTGTGGTTGATTGTGTATGCTTGGATCGGATGTCATATTCTAACACATAACTAGATCGAGTGTCATATTTTAACACATATTTGGATCGGTGTAATGTTCCTACACAACCTTTGACCGGGTGTCATGTTTCTCACACTAACAAGTGAATGTAGGTTCCATGAGAGGAGCCCTTTTGAATGTATATTGAGACTAAGATTGTTAATGTCACGCCCCGATTTCTCAGTTCATGATGTCACCTACCATAACCCCTCCAATAGGTAAGCCAAACACTAATCTGTAACTATAAGTAATGGATATAAGGGGATAATGCTAAACAAAATCTAGAGAAACATTATAAATGTTGAGATAAGGAGAAGGTAGATAAATATATACAAACATGCACAAAAATTGAATCCCTCCAAAAACCTGAAAGTCATTAGTACAGAGCTACTACCAAAATAAAATGAGTACAAGTCCCAAAAGTGGACCATAAATATATACAATATAGGCTAGTCTCTAAAGTACAAAAAGACGGGCCATCCAAGATGAAAGAGAGAGAAATGATCTCAAAACAGCATGTGCTCACCCTAGTCTTCGAATCTGGCTACAACAGGCTTGATCTATCCATGATGGTAGCTGGTGCTCGAACCTACATCATGATAGTAGATACAGAGTGCAATAGAGTACCAGATAAAGGTACTAGTAAGCATCATAGGCCGACTGAGTAGGAAAGGTAAAGATAATATGAAAAAGAGGACTAAGCCTAAATAGGAGTCATAATATGGCATTTAAAATAAGAACTGTAAATATCCAAACAAACAAGAAGCTACAATCTAGGAAGACTATAGCTAACTACACCCAACTCGGCCCCCATAAGCCTAGTTGGAATACTTGTGTGCAAGTTTAAATAAAATCTGGATGAACCCCCATAAGCCCATCGGGTACATAAAAGTTTAAAAAACAAAATATATCCGCGATACTGAAGCTGAAAAACCAAAATATATCTGAACCAAGAAACTCCCAGAATTAGTTAACCATGAATACTCTAGGGGGCGAGGCCGACACTGGTACTCGGATGCTCACTTATATTCTCAATGTGGTCAAGGCTGGATTTGGAACTTGGATGCTCTCCATAATCAATTGGTACGGTCGAGGTCGGGATGGGACTCGGATGCTCACCATATTAAAAGCCAGTGGAGGCCAGGACTGAACGCTAGTAATTTTTGAAGATCCCCTCTACAACGAATTAACTGGTATATTGCCAGGACTTCAAATGAAAGCAAACAATCTGAACGCGACGTATAGTATCACTGACGCATCTCAAAAGTTGAAATCATAGGAAGTTATAGATAAGATTGTTCAGGAGAGCAAGGTTACCGCCTAGCTAAGGCCCAACTACCACACACAAGTTCGCTACGCCATTCTATAAGGATCTAAGTCTGCCAAAGCAATGTCGGGGAATCTAAAGCAAATTCCATAACATATATTAAGGCCAACATGCTCCACAATACCAAATATATATGAAGTCAATGACACTCACAGTATTAACATTTAACAAAAGAAATCGCATGCTTTCAATTACCCGAAATACCCGATAAAAGCCTCAAACATGAATTCTAACACCAAAGATATATAGATAAGCTACCCATCCCAAATTCCATCCATCTTAACATGAATTCACACATTCTTACTCAATTTAAAGAAAGGAAACTCATAGCCTACATGTAGGCTGAACACGCGCGCTTCAAATCACTGTGGCAGATCTTTTCCTTTTCGAATAACCTCAAAACACTGCCACACTATCAAAAACAAACTCACAACTTTAAGACAGTCATTATGACCTTAAAATCATCGAATTCTGAGATGAGGCTATCTCAGATTCAAAATCGGTAATTATGGGATCCGCTCTACAACTAATAAAATTAACTCCGAAAATAGGTTTTAAATGATACCCCAAGCTTGTATTCCAAAGAGGAACACAATTTACCCAACAAAATCAGTTACAAACCAACATGCACCAAAAATAACAACTTGGCTCAAGAACACCCAAACTTGCAGGTAAAAAGAGTATTTTACCTCAAGAGAAGACTTTAATCCTAGTTCTGAACACACCACTAGAATTCCCTCAAAAAAATATGCAATCCAACTTTTTGAATAGCCCAAATCGCTCTAATATAGAGAGAGATATCGAGTCTCAAAGTTGAACACTTAATTTTATAATTTGAACCCAAGAATAGTCCTCGGGAGTCGCAAAAGTGAACACCCGATGGTCGCTTAAGAAAACCTCACTAAGAGGCGGGTATTGCTTTAGCTACACAAGGTCGCTTAAGTGACCTATCGCTTTAGCAATGGAAAAGATGTTTTACGACCCCCGCCCCTAGGTGCCTGGTCTCTTTAGCGACCAGGTACCCAGAAGAGATTGCACCAGACACAGCTGGTGCAAAAATGAACTTGGCATGTCTAATTCTTCGATAGGCTGCTCGGGATTCGTTCGAACCCCCCTGCATGTATATGAGATATGCTGCCCCACCAAATTCGAAGTTTCAAACTCAATAGAGCATTTAAAATTCCCATAGGAGGTCATTTTAATGAAAAGTGTGTCCCACATCCAAGTTTCATATTGAGCCTAATTCCATAATAGGCATCGGGATTAACTGGAACCCTCTGGAAGCGAACAAAGGGTCATCCTAGAATAAATTTGACATTTTAGAACTAACCATGCTATTAGAATTTTCATCCAAGTGTGTTTTCCAAGAATGTTGACCAAAGTCAACCATAGCTAAATTTCAAAAGCAAAAGTGTCAAATGGCCCCAAACTCGTATTTATTGTCTTGATACTCATGCTGACTATGCTACCAGTCTAATTTGGCCATTTTGGAGCTGATGGAACCATTAAAATTCCATTCTGGGGTCGTTTACCTAAAGTTATGATGAAGTCAACTTTTTAAGTTATAAAAGCTCCAAAATAGGGAAACGGGCCTAAATCCCAAACAAACGAGCAGGCGACTGAGCTACCGACTCTAGCAGGTCATAAATGATCTGGGATCTCTATAGGAATGCTCTATATGATATAACAGAAGTAGAAACACAAAAATGACTTAGAAGATCATTACAACATCTACTACTAAAAGAACTTTAGTCCATAAATGTAAAGACAAGGAACTATCTGGAGGCTCAAATAATCTAGGGAATTGCTCCCGCATCTCCTGCTTAATATCCCAGGTAGCCTCCTCGATCAGACGGTATTGCCACTAAACCTTAACCACAGTGATGGACCTAGAACAAAGCTGGCGAACATCTCTGGATAATATAGAAACCAGTTCCTCAACAAAGGTCAGATGATATTCCAACTTCATAGAATCATACCGAAGCACGTAGGACTCATCTAAGATGTATTGGCATAGTAATGAAATATGGAAAATTGGATGTATAGCCAAAACAAATTGGAGGTAGAACCAAATCATAAACAACCTCTCCAAGTCTCCTCAGAATCTGAAAAGGCCCAATATACCTAGGCTAAGCTTACCCCATCTACCGAATCTCATCACGCCCTTCAAGGGTAACACCTGTAAAAATATATTATCTCCAACCTCAAAGAACAAAGGTTGACGCCTGTGATTAGTATAACCCTAGTGTCTACTCAAAGATGTCCTCAGTTTATCCTGAATAATCTGAACCCTAGCTAAGGCATCATGTAGTAAATCAATACCGTGTGGCCCAGTTTCTGAAAACTCAAACCAACTAACCGAAGAGCAACAACGCCTACCATAGAAGGCCTTAATAGGGCCATCGAAATACTTGAGTGGTAGTTGTTGTTGTACGTAAACTCTGCCAGAGACAAGTACTGCTCCCAGTAACCCCCAAACTATAACACACAAGCTCATAGCATATCCTCCAAAACCTGAATAGTACGCTCTGAAAAGATCAACTCAAATGTCCAACTCTCTCCGAAAAGCTCTCCAAAAACTAGAAGTAAACTGAGATCCCCTATCTGATATAAGAGAAATCAGTACCCAATGAAAATAGACTACCTCCTAAATATAGACTTGAGCTAGATGTTATGCACAAAAAGTAGATTACATCTGCAAGAAGTGTATTGACTTGGTCAATCGATCAACGATGACCTACATACCATTATTACCTTTTGGTTTCTAAGGTAATCCCATCATGAAGTCTATTGTAATACGCTCATATTTCCACTCGAGAAAGGGTAATCTCTAGAATACCCTGTCAGGCCTCTGATGCTCGGCCTTAACTTGCTAGCAACTCAAACAATAGGACACATACTCTATTATATCTCTCCTCATTCCATACCACCAGTAATGCTATCTCAAATTCTGATACATCTTCTCGGTGCCCGAATGAATAGAGTATCTCAAATCGTGGGCCTTGCGAAGGATAAAGTAGATAAAGTTTCTAACTCTAGGAATACAAATGCGGCTTTCAAACCATAGTACACCATCTGAATCTATAGAATCCTGGACACCCTCGCCTCGTAATACCAACTATCAAAGCTCTACCAATGTTTTGTCCTCAAACAGTCGGCCACGAATTTGATCTAATAAAGATGGCCGATCTCCCATAAAAGCCAAAACCATCCCAGCATATGAGATATCCAATCTGACCATCCTATTAGTCAAATATTGAATGTCCAAGGCTAGGGGTTGCTCCACAACAAGCAAGTAAGCCAAACTACCCATACTCCTCGCCTTATGGCTCAAGGCGTCCGCTACTACTTTCGCCTTGCTCGAATAGTAGAAAATAAAGATGTCATAATCTGATAAAAGCTCAATCCAGCGCTACTGTCTAGAATTAAGGTCCCTATAACAGAAAAATATTATAGACAGTGGTGATCTGTATATATCTCACAATAGACTCTGTATAAGTAGTGCCTCCACATCTTGAGTGTGAAAACTAATATTGCCAACTCTAAATTATGAGTGGGGTAGTTGCGCTCATAATCTCTCAACTTTCTGGAAGCATAAGAAATAACTCAGCCCCACTGCATCAGAACACACCCAAGACCTACACTTGAAGCATCACAATATACAACACTTGCCCTCAACTGGAATATTCAGAATAGAAGCGGTGATAAGAAACTTCTTGAGCCTCTAAAAGCTAAGCTTACACTCATTGGACCATATAAAGAGGACATACTAACAACTCAAATGGGTCAATAGGGATGCAATGGTAGAGAAACCCTCGATGAAGCGCCTATAATAACTAGTCAATCCATCAAAGCTCTGAATCTCTATAACAGATGTGGGCCTAGCCCAACTACAAATAGCCTCAATCTTCACTGGATCTACCATGATACCCTCGTTAGACACTACGTATCCTAAGAATGCCACAAACTTCAACCAAAACTCGCACTTTGAGAACTTGGCATAAAGATGTTGATCTCCCAAGTTCTGGTGCATAATCCTCAAATAATGTGCTACTCCTCTCTACTCCATGTATACTAGTATATAATCAATGAATACGATCATAAAAGAGTCAAGATAAGGCATGAATACTTAATTCATAAGGTCTATAAAGGCTGGGGTCTTAGGACTATCGGTAGCTCTAATCCTCAATTGGTGGTAGCCAGACGTCAAATCAATTTTAGAAAACACGGTGAAACCCTAAATCTAGTCAAACAAATCCTCAATACAAAGCATAGGGTAACAGTTCTTCACTATTACCTTATTCAACTACCTATAGTCAACACATATTCGTATAGTTCTATCCTTCTTCTTATAAAACAGGACAAAAAAAAGCCATGGCAACATACTCGGATAAATAAATCCCTTACCTAGGAGATCCTCAAGTTGAGAACTAAACTCCCGAAACTCTTTAAGAGCCATACGGCAGAGTGGACCAGAGATGGGCTTAGTGCACGACTCCAAGTCTATAGAAAATTCAATATCTCTCTCTAGGGTTAGGCTAGGTAGGTCGGTAGGAAATACATCGGTAAACTCTCGGACCACAGGAACTGAATCAACAGAAAAGGTCTCACGGGACACTTCATAGACATATATTAAGTAGGCTAAACACCTAGAAGCAACTAGTCATTGGGCTCGTATAAAAGCTATAATCACCATTGGTGAGAGACTATAAGAATCCTGCCAAAAGACCAAGGGAATACCAAGCATGGCTAAGATAATGATCTTATCGTAACAGTCTAAAACTGCATAGTGAGGAGAAATCCAATCCATGCTCAGTATAACATGAAAGTCCAACATATCTAATAGAATAAGGTCATCCCCAGTCTCATGACCCTAAATAGTCATCATACAAGATTTACATACCTGATCCACTACTAAAGAATCCCCTACAGGGGTCGAAACACGCAACGGCACATCAAGTGACTCATAAACAATACCCAAATAAGGAGCAAAATATATAGACACATAAGAATATATGGAACCAAAATCAATAAAGCTAAAGTCATTTGCTGACATATAAGGATAGTACATGTGATGACATCATCTAATGCCTCGGCCTTCGCCTTAGTTGGAGAAGTATAAAAGTGGCCCTATCAGCCTCCCCCATGTTTGTCTTACCTACCACCTTACCTATATCCTCGAGTACCTCTCCCCTCTCCCGAATACCCTGCCATCCATCACCATGGCCCTAACCCCGATCTCTACCTCCGGGTAGAGGTGGTACTACTGCTAACGGTCTAGCCCAGCTAGGGAACTCTCTAGACTAGTGCTTTAGTAAACCACAATCATAAAAACTTGAAGATGAGAATCATCTAATCACCTATCTGCAATAGAAAGGAAGCAGACCTAATCCCCTCGAGCCTTGACCGAAGGTAGAACCTCCCAATGGGCTGACTACCCTTAACTGCTGGTAAGGCTGCCTAAACTTGCTGGCTCAACTGACATTATTGGTATCTATCAAGCAAGAACGGCTAGCAAGGCCTGTCATAACTATCCTGGCCCCTAGAATGAGATCTATTAAAGCTGCTCTGATGCCTAGCCCTATTATCGCAACATCCTTGGGTCTGGCGATGAATAATCTCTACAGTACAGGTTTGGTCTGCCACATAAGAATCTAACCCCGCCTGAGTGGTGCTGGGGCATCTAAAGAAAGGTTCACAACCTATACTAAGTCCCACATTCTCCACAATACCAAATATATATGAATTCAACTACACCTCACAATACTAACATTTAACGGAAGAGATCACATTCTTTCAATTACCTGAAATACCCGATAAAAGCCTAAAATATGAATTCTAACACATAAGATATATAGATAAGCTACCCAACCCAAACTCCATCCATCTCAATATGAATTCACACATTCTAGCTCAATCAAAAATAGGAAAGTTTTAGCCTACCTGTAGGCTGAACACGCACTCTCCAAATCATTGTGTTAGAGCTTTTTCTTTTCAAACAGCCTCGGAATGTTGTTATGCTGTCAAAACCATACTCACAACATCAATATAGTCATTATGATATTAAAATTATAGAATTCGGAGATGGGACAACCTCAGAGTCAAAATTGGAAATTATGGGATCCACTCTGTAACTTATGTAATTAACTCTAAGAATAGGTCCTAAATGATAACCCAAGCTTGTATTCCAAAAAAGAACACAATTCACCCAACAAAATTAGTTACAAACCAACATGCACCAAAAAAGACAACTTAGCTCAAGAACACCCAAACACACAGAGAAAAAGTGCAATTTACCTCAAATAAAGCACGTAATCCTAGTTTTGAACACACCACTGCATTTCCCTTGAAAATCCACGCAATCTAGCCCTTTGAATTACCCAAATCACCCTAATATAAAGAGAGATATTGAGTCTAAAAATTGAACACATAATCCTAAAGTGCTTGTTTGCTTGCAAAAGCGGTGGCACTAGATATAGCTGGTGCAAAAATGAACTTGGCATGTCCAATACTCCGACGGGTTGCTTGAGATTCATTTAAAACCCATACTACCTTAACAAATTTTACATTTCAGACTCAATGGCGCATTCAAAATTCTAATATAAGGTCATTTTAATGAAAAATAGATCCCATACCCAGTGTCATTTTGAACCTAATTCCACAACGGGCCTCGGAATTAGACTTAAAGCCTTGGAAAGTGAACAAAGAGTCGTTCTAGACCAAACTCAATATTCCAGAACTTACTGCACTGTTAGAATTTTCATCTGAATGCAATTTCCAAAAATATTGACCAAAACCAACCATAGGCCAAATTTCAAAGGCAAAAGTGCCAAATGGTCCCAAACTCATATCGATTGACTTGATACTCATGTCGACCATTCTACCAGCCTAATTAGGCTATTTTAGAGCTGATAGAATCATTAGAATTTCATTCTGAGGTTGTTTACCTAAAATTATGATCAAAATCAACTTCTCAAGTTATAAAAGCTCCAAAATAAGGAAACGAGCCTAAAACCCAAACGAACGACTAGGCGGCCAACCTACCAATGCCAGTAGTCCATAAATGACCTAAGGTTACTATAGGAATGTTCTAAACAATGTAATGGAAGAAGAAATAAGAAAATAACCTAGAGGGTCATTACAGTTAACCTGCGTATATGTATATATATTTTTTTTCGTGAAATGAAAGCAGTAAGGTATTCTTTATATATGTGTGCTACTATGTTATAGTAACTTGTCCATATCTTATTTACTGGAATATCTATGTGATCCTATAGTATACCATTATTTTGTGTACTAATTCTATACTTTCTCTTTCCTTCTTGAGTACAAGGCTTTTCAGGCAGTTGTTAAGAGACCTCGCATAGGAGATCGTTGATTTGTTAGAGTTCAAGGGCTAGCCAGATGTTTAAGCTGCCATGAGCTCTCCTTTATCCCAGTCCTTTATTTAGGATCTTAGACTCTGTTTATTATGTTGATATCGTGGTTGCATCCCTATTCTTAGACTTGTTGGTAGACGTTTTGGTATAATGACTTTCAGGTCCTATGTGTTGAATTTCTACATGTTTGGGTTAATTGATTAGACTTCTTGAGTTTATGAAACTCAGTCTTTATTTTGTTATTTAAACCTATTTTTGTAACACTTAAATGTTTTGTCTCTTTAAATATGATTTAGTTTTGGGTGTAGTATCGATCCTCCCACTTGAGGGTTAGTTTGGCTGCCAATCACGGTAGGTATGGGTTGTGAAAATGTTTGTATCAGAGCCTTAGGTTTGTTGATATTGTTGTGCCAAAATGAGTCTCGTAGAGTCTTGCATAATGGTATAGAGACATCTATATTTTTCTTCAAAAGACTACAAGACTTTATGAAAACTTCCTCTATCTTCTTTTCTTCATGTTATAACCCAATTCCAATTGGTATATAGTGATCTAAATTGGTATCTAATATCTTCCACTCTTTTGTCTGCATATGGTTAAGACTCGCTATAATAGTGTAATGAGGAAAAGCAACACCCACCAAGGGTGAGGCTCCAATTGAGGAGATGCCGAGAGAAGAAGCCCCTCCCGTATCCTAGGATGAGGTAGACATAAATGTAGAGGTTGAAGAAGATGACATTGCTGAATAGGATAATATGAATGTAGTTGTATATGAGGTCAAGTTTCACGCATTGTCTAGGTATGCTACTCAGCTGGTGACTATAGAAAAAAAGAGGATTTGATTATTTGTAAAGGGATTGAATCCTGAGTTGCAGGTATTGTCTATCTATATGACCTCTTTAGGTAAGAATTTTAATAAAGTGATACTAATCTAGAGGATCAGCCAGGCCGATGATTGCATTCCAGCTAATCTAGTTAGCAATGCCCACTTTTACGGATAGTTTTTCAGGTACTCCATAGCAAAAGCTTTCCCAAGATGGCCAAGGAGCTTCTTTGATGCCAGGTAGCAAGCCATCCTTTAAGCGCGGCTATTTTAATTATGGAGAGGTGGGACACATAAGGAGAGATTATCCCCACCCTCATAGGACTAATTCAGCACCATAGTAGACCAGAGCAGTGGTACCGACCAGCAAAAGTGGTAATGGTTGAGGACGTCCACAAGGTGGGCAAGGCAAAAATCTGAGAGGCTATGTAGGCCAAGATAATGGTAATGCAAGTTGAGTAATAATGTAATTCTGGTTCTGGGTTTCCATGCTTGAAAAAAAACTTGTGGCGTGTCATCCAAATCATCAGTCCAGTACTAGATATAGCCTTTCCCCCGGGGAAGATGCAGCCAGGTAGAGAGGTGGCCTGTCATGATGACAGGGCTTAGTTTTGTGCCTTTTTAAGCAAGACTGAGGCTGAGGTGTCTGATGTAATAATCACATGTACTATTTTTGTCTATGACCGTATGGCTACTATTTTATTTGATCCAATTTCTACTTATTTGTGTCAGTATAATTTACCTTAGGTGTTGATATGATTTGTAATGTACTTGATGCCCCCATCTATATTTCTACCCATATTGGAGTCTGTTATAGTCATCCATGTATATCGTGCCTATTCTATTATGTTTGTGGGTTTCCAAAATTTAGTTGACTTAGTAATTCTAGACATGACTGATTTTAATATGATTTTAGGCATGACTTGGCTGTCCCCCCCCTATTATGGTGTGCTTATTGTAATCCTAAGACTGTGAATCTAGCGATTCTGAAAAGTAAAAGGTTAGAGTGGAAAGAGGTGTACAAGCCTAAGCCAGTTAAGGTCATATCTTTTCTCTGAGCTAGAAAAATGGTGGGGCAGGGTTGTTTGGCATATTTGTCTCATATTCGGGATGTTGATGTCGAGTCTGCCTCTATTGAGCCTATTTTAGTTGTATTTGAGTTCAAAGAAGTGTTTTCTACTGACTTACCTGGTATGCCTCCTGATAGGAATATAGATTTTTATATTGATTTAGAGTCGGGCACTCACCTAATGTCTATTCCTCCTTACCGCATGACTCCAGCAGAGTTGAGAAAGCTTAAGGCTTAAATCCAAGAACTTCTTGATAAGGTTTTAATCCATCCTAGTGTGTCCCTATGGGGTGCTCTAGTTTTATTTGTTAAAAAAGATGGTAAAATGAGAATACGTATAGATTATTGGCAACTGAATAGGGTCACTATTCAAAATAAGTACCCATCGCCTCATATAGATGACATGTTTTATCAGTTGCAAGGGGCGTTTGTCTTTTCAAAAATTGAACAAAGGTTTGGGTACCATTAATTGAAGATTAGATCTGAGGATATGCCCAAAATAGTTTTTAGAACTAGGTATGGACATTATGAGTTCTTGGTGATGTCATTTGGGCTGAATAATGTACCTACAGTCTTCATGTGTTTGATGAATGGAGTGTTTAAGTCATTCCTAAATTCATTTGTGATCTTATTTATAGATGATATTCTGGTTTACTTGATGAGTAAGGAAGAACATGCAGACCATCTTCATATTATTTTGGGTGTCCTAGGGAAACAAAAGTTATATGAAAAATTTTTGAAGTGTGAATTCTAGCTATCTTTGGTTGCCTTTTTAGGGCATGTTATGTCAAAAGAAATGTTAGATCCAAAAAATATTGAAGTGCTTAAGAACTGGGGTTGGCCTAGCTCTATGACCAAAGTTAGGAGTTTTGTGGGACTTACCAGTTATTATTATCGGTTCATGAGGAACTTCCCTTCTATCACCACCCATTTGACAAGGGTGACTTAGAAGGAGGTACCATTTGAGTGGATTGATAAATTTTAAAAAAGCTTCCAAAATCTCAAGACTCTTCAAACCATGACACCTATCTTGACCCTGCCGGTTGAAGGTAAGGATGCAAGATAACAATAATATAGCTTATGCTTCGGGAAACTTAAAGGTACATGAGAGGAAATTCCTGACTCATGACTTGGAGTTGACAGTGGTAGTGTTTGCTCTAAAGATTTGGAGGCATTATCTCTATGGTGTCAAGTGTGAATTATTTACTGACCACCGCAATCTAGAATACGTGCTCACTCAAAAGGACTTAAACCTGAGACAATGAAGATGTATGGATTTACTCAAGGATTATGATTTCACTATCCGGTATTATCTAGGTAATTCCAATGTGGTGGTAGACATGTTAAGTCAAAAACCGGTTAGCAAGGGCAATCTAGCCTATTTTGGAGCATCTAAGTGGCCCCTGGTTAGAGAGATTCACGCCTTAGAGGCTAAATTTATAAGGCTAGGCATCTCAGAAAAGCGTGGGGTGCTGGCCAGTATTGATCTAAGGCCTACTTTTATTGAAGAAATTAAGGACAAAAAATTCGAGGATGTAAACTTGAATAAGATCAGAGTAAAGACCTTGTTAGGAAAGGCCCAGGATGCAGTCTTTGATGCAAGTGGGGTGCTCAAATTTAGAGGAAGAATTTGTGTTCCTCGGGTAGATAGTCCAATTCATAAGATGTTGTCCAAATCTCATAGCTCGTGGTACTCTATTCATCCAGGTGTGACCAAGATGTACCAAGTTTAAAGCAATTGTATTGGTGGTCAGGCATGAAGAAAGACATAGCCGAGTATGTGGATAAGTGTCAGAATTATCAACAGGTAAAGTATAAGCACCAAAGGCCTGCAGGTTTGCTTCAGAGAACGCCCATTCCAAATGAAAGTGGGAAAAAATAGGCATGAATTTGGTGGTGGGTCTACCCACGACATAGGGAAAGTATGATTCTATTTGGGTTGTGGTTGGACGATTGATGAAGTCAGCCCATTTTATTCCAGTTAGAGTAGACTATAATGTATAGTAGTTGGCAAAGATGTATGTGAAGGAGATAGTATTTCTACACGGGGTGCCCCTTTCTATATTCTCAAATCGTGGTATGTAGTTCACCTCCAAATTTTAGGAAAAGTTGCATGAGGAGTTGGAAACTCAACTCACTTTTAGCACAACTTTTCATCTATAGACTGATGGGTAGTCATAGAACCATTTAGGTGATGGAATACATGTTGAGAGCATGTGTGATTAATTTTGGAGGACATTGGGATTAATTCTTGCTCTTGTGCAAGTTCTCCTATAATAATAGTTATTACTCCAGCATTGAGATAGCACCATTTGAAGCCTTTTATGGGTAGGGGATGTAAATCTCCCATAGAGTGGTTTGAGGCTAGAGATGTGAATCCCTTAGGGGTTGAGTTGGTAAGAGATTCTCAGGATAAGGTAAGGAGCATCAGAGCTAAGCATCTAATAGCTCAGAGTCATCAAAAAGAGTGTACTTATCGAGCAACATCTCCTCTATAACTCACCCTATCCGAACTTCTAATTAACCTCCTTACCTTAGAATCCATATTAAGAACAACAACCAGCAGCCAATACACAATTACACCCCTTCAACATTACACAAAACAAGTCCCAATCAGTCCCTCAAAACTATGATACCAAAATAGGGTTTCTAATTTCTATTTCATAAAACCTTTACCCACATGAACCAGGGTGTCTATAGATACTTGAATATAGATTTGGTAGATGCAAAGTTGAAAGTTAGTAATCTTGGAATTACTCTAATGTTAAATAGGTTGAAGGAGAAACAAAACAAGCTGGACTATAATCGAGCTACTACAGGTATGTGAAGTTATCTCTTTCTTTCTCTTGGCATGTCTTCAAGTTAAGAAATGAATGATATGAGCTTGAGGGTAAATCTACTCATAAAGGTCAGGCGTAATCCATGGTCCTTACTTACTTCTTGATGAAAGAGCTTTTACAGTAATTGAACTAGGGCTTCTCAAGCCTTCCATACGTCAGGAAGTGATGAGTATGTGAGGCTATCCTTCTTTTTTCTTGGCATATCTTAGCCATAAGTGGTTTGTATATGAAATGTGGGGATAATTTCATTCATAAAACTCCAAGCATGACTCGTAATTCTTACCTACTTCTTGGCATTAGAACTCCTATAATAGTCGAGTTATTGCCTTTTAAAGGCTTTTATATGATAAAAGGTAATATATGTAGAGCCTATTCCTCCTTTCCTTTGGGATATCTTAAAGGTAAATAATGTGAGATATGATACGAGTGTGGTGGTAGTTCCAGTTGTAAGCTCCGAGTATAACAGGTGACCCGTGTTCACTTCTAAATGCTAAGGCTCTTTAGATAGTTGAGCTATCACCCTCGAGCCTTCTATATGCGAAGACATAATTCATGACTCTTAGTCACTTTTGAATGTAAAGTTATCAAGTCTTCTATATGCTGAATATTACCTGAATGTATAAGGTCCTACTCCTAAGGTCTCTGCGATGACGAACGTCTCTTATTCTATGAGCTGTTTAGCCTTGACTGGACATACGTCTAATATTCCTGAGACTCCAGTAGATATGACCCCTAACGATATTTGATAGGGTACTTGAGATGATTATTGCTCTGGTCTTCAAGTAACGGTTTACTTGGTTGTTAGATTGAGTCTTAGATGATGAGTTAAATTGCATATGGTTCCTTACTATTCTACTCGTGCATGCTGTTAATACATCTTCACCGAGTCCCATGAAGGACCAGGTATGACCGAGTCCCATAAAGGGTTGGGTACAATATATGATGACATGATTATTCACTGAGTCCCATGAAGGGACGGGTATGACCGAGTCCCATAAATGGTTGGGTATGATATATAATGATATGAGCACTCACCGAGTCCTATAAAGGGTTGGGTATGACCGAGTCCCATAAAGGGTTGGGTGCGATATATGATGGTATAATTATTATAATAGTATGATTTTTTACCAAGTCCCTCACTAGATGGCTGAGTACGACACATATATGCATATGACAACCTAATGAAACCTTTGTGACACTGAGTCCCACAGTGGGCCCGGTATGACATGGGAGAATGATATACATGCCCTTATTTTATAAGATGTAGGTGTAGCGATTTATTAAATGTTATACTTGTTTCCTGCATCCCTAATTCTATTCTAATCTCATTTATGCTGTATTATGCTTTATATACTCAGTATATGTATCGTACTGACCCCTTTCTTCTGGGGGCTTCATTTCATGCCCGCAGTTACAGATATTCATTTTAGGGATCCGCCAGCTTAGAATTTCCACTCAGCTATGTCAGAAGTGCTCCACTATTCTGGAGCCTAACTTTTGGTGCTGATCTTCTAATATATATGTATGTTTATTCAGGAGTATGACGGGGTCCTGTCCCACCATATGTTGATGTTACTATTCTTAGATATTTGTAGTCACGTGTATGTGGGTTAAGTGTAAGTTGTCTCAATTATGCCTATACAATATATTGTAAATGTTTTTATGTTGTGGCAGCCTTGTCGGCTCGTGTGCCCTTTCATGATATGGTACGAATGAAAGAGGCTACATGTACATGAAAAAGTTTTGACCCATTGAGGTTTTAGGGTATAGTATCCCATTACGCATAGTTCAATTTGTCTACTTTTGACAGTTATGTATATGGGGGTCCAGGTCGGACCCCAGTCGCGGCCTACGGAGTTGGGTTATGACAGAAGTGGTATCAAAGCAGTTCGTCCTTAGAGTGTCTACAGACCGTGTCTAGTAGATTCTTATTTATTGGTATGTTGTGCACCACATCTATAAACAGAAGGCTATAGGACATTTAGGATATTACCTTTCTTTAATATCTAAGATCGTGCAATAGAGCCAAGTCATAGGGAATGAAATTCCTCATACTAACTTGTGCTTTCAGTAAAAGGACAACATCGATAGAAGAAGTAACTGATGGTATTAGAAGTTACAAAGCACGCAAGTAAGCAAAGGCACGAAAGATATATGGCAGGTAAGATATTGAAGTACGATTGACATGTAAAGTTAAAATAAAAAGGAAAAATAGACAAGAAAGTGCAACAGGTGCAGTTCGAGTGGACATATGAGGTAAGTCCACCATTTTATACTATTATTGATATTGGAAGCCCTGTGTGGCTGCGATATGACATGATATGAATATATGTGTGGCCCTGTGAGGCATTGTTGGCATTTTCTGTGTGTAGGTGTTGAGATAGTAAGAAATACAGAGGAAACTCTGTCGAAATTTTCCTAAGAAATAAAAGGAGAATAAGTAAAGCCTAGTAAGGAAGTAACTAAATGATAGGATGTAGTTTGTGGAAGACAGAGAAGCGAATAGAGAATGAAGAAGAAAGACTTACATAGATTTTTAGGGAAGGTTCAGAATAAAAGGTCAAGTGGTAACAAAAGTGAAGGTGAGCAACAAGACAGGATAAATGCCATAAATGACTAGTATGCTGAGAGCAAATAGTGGTGAAAAGAAGATATTTTGGAAATGAGAACTGAAAGGACTACTAAAGAAACCACTCAAGATAGACGTGATTAATTAAGTACAAGTATTGGATAAAAAGGGAAATAGACAGCTATGAACTTAAGGTTAGTACGATAAAAAGGTAATGAGACAAGACCGCTATTAAAACAAAGTTGCTATGATTCTGAGTAAGACTAGAAGATGATATCGGGTACATGACAAGAATGAAAGCTCATGAGGCATAAAGAAGTATGGTGTATATGTGGCTCCCCCGTGGCAAATAATAAGATTCTTAGCGGATAGGGGATGTATATTTACAAAACAACTGATGCATTGCGAAATTACTAGAGAAACGAGTGGTATCCACTAGGATAAGGATAGTATTATGATAAAGCTTGAGACATGTGTCATCAGAGTATAAGTGCACTCGAATGGAGACTTTTAAATGATTAAAAGCACTAGCTAATTACTGATAGGGATGAGTGGAATATGCCTTTGAATAAATTGCTGCAAGACTCGAGTACCAACTATTAGACTAGATTTTGTACTATATATCGAGAATTTTAAGTACCTCATAATGGTGTTAAGGTATCATACATGACTAACCTAAGGTATGGATGATATAAAAGAAGCTATAGATATGGTGCAGTATAGAAAATAGGTTGAAAAAGAATCGTACGTATTTGGAAATTGGAAATAAGGGCGTAAGGTAGAATACAAACAGATAACGACATGGATACACCCTAAAGGGGGGAAGTGGATATGAAAAATACAAGCACAAGATGAAATCAACCAACACTACAATGTGTTAATGTGACCACCTGAACTTAAAGTGAGATCCCAGGCTAGAATGAGCTAGTAAGATCTAAAAGCCAACCATAGACAGATAAAAGCCAGGATGATATTAGAGATAGTACTGAGGATTATTGGTAAACACCTCGAACAGTATGACGTCAAAGGATGGGTGCATATAAAAAGGGATGGATATGGCAAAGTAATAACAATGAGTAACATAAAGACATTATAAAGGATAGTCAGGCTATACTTGACTAAAGGCTAAGATGTTGGCAATAGAGTTATTGGCTACTGATATTATGATATACAAGTGGCACAAAAAGAAGGATAAGAAATCTCGCCTCAGGTAGAATATAAGAGAACTTAAGAGTAAGTAAAGCTTATTCAAGAAAAACTATTAGCAGCCTAGAGTCGACAACAGTCATATGAAGATAGTCGATATTGACCTTTCGAGTTAAAGGTGTAATAAAATTCGGCAAGAAAGAGACACTTGGTCCGGGGTACATTGGCCCTATCAAATCATTTGTAGGGTAGGCAAAACTGCCTATGAGTTGGACCTACTATCGGATTTGAAAGCAATACACCCAATCTTTCATGGGTCAATGCTCCGTAAATGTATAAATGACCGTTCTAGAGTATTTCCCGCAATTAGAAGGTTGCAAACTACGGACGCGGCTTCCGTCAAAGTCTTGTGATAATATAAGAATAAAGAAGAGATGGACTGGAAAGCCAAAAGGGAGATAGAAAAGAGATATTCGTACGTGTTCCCTATTTCTACAGGAAGCCTAAACTCCTAGATTAGTTGAGTTGATGAATAAAAGGACTATGAATGACAACTAGTACAAAGAATTCCTAAAGTCCTCGTAAGACCTTATGAGACTAGTTAACATTTGAGGATGAATGTTCTAAAGGGGGAAAGGATGTTATGCCCCGTACGTTTGTACTTTGGAAAGCCTTCTAAAACTTCTTAAAACTTGCCACGTGACCTAGATTATCTATAACGTAACCAAATAACTCTAAGAAAGGGAGGATGCGACGCCCCATAGTAGGAAAGGTTAGAAATAGAGTTATAAGAATCTGGAAGGAGTTGGAGGCCAAGTAATGAGTCGTAGGACTTGACTTACTTGTGTAAGCTACCGACTTGGACGTCTTATATAACTAAGCGACTTGAGGGTGTGTCGAGCTTACATAGCAAGGATTACATAGGTTCTTAAGGTAAGACGAGATTACGAACCCATAGAAGAGGCGCAAGAAGGCATAGTACCTACTTGGAAGCAAATAGGTAATGCACCTACTTGGACCAAGTAGGTGACTCACCTGCTTAGGGTGGACCCCACTGCCACGTGGCAGTATATGGGTGGCGGCATGGCATGAGGTGGCGCCCTATGGGGATACCATGTGTCACCTCCAAAAGTGGGATATATATGCTGAAATTATGACTAAGGAAGTCATTTTTTCAGCTCTTACACTTAAGGAAAATTGGAGAAAACTTGAGGGAGATAAGAGAGTCACAGCAGCCACAAGAACAAGGTATGCCCTCTATTTTGATCCATGAATTAATTATTTAAGTTATCCTATGGTTAACTAACGGTGTTTAATAGCATAAAGTAATTATTTGGAGCAGAAGGAAGTGCAGCAAGCAGCCCCACCAATTTCAGTACGTTAAGGAGCTTCCGAAGTCAATTTTCAGCAAGGTAAGGTTCGATTCTCTTATCCCATATTTGGGTAAGTGTTTAAGCATGCTATGGGTGTGTAAATATTATATGGAGACGTGAAAATTGTACTTCACTGCTGAAGGAGACTGCAAGTCGTGTAGAGACTGTTTTGGTGTATTTTAGTCGGCTTAAAGTTTAACTAGCATTGTCGTTAGCATGGTGTTGTGTTTGGAGGAGATTTATCTATGTTGCAGGGATGGAACATTACTAAAAATGACTGTATATGCTTCTGGTTGCAGCCACATGACACCCCAGTTCGTGTGGGTAAAGGTTTTACGAAATAGAGATTAGAAACCCTATTTTGGTATCATAGTTTTGAGCGGGCTATTTGGGACTTGTTTTGTGTAATTTTGAAGGGGTGTAATTGTGTATTGGCTGCTGGTTGTTGTTATTAATATGTATTCTAAGGTAAGGAGGTTGATTGGAAGTTCGGATCGGGCGAGTTATAGAGGAGATGCTGCCCGAATTCTGTTAACTTCTTAACTAACTAATAGACTAGTCAAGAATAGTCGAGAAAGGAGAGTAAGGAAATGGTGCTATAGATACTTGAATATAGATTTGGAATATGGAAAGTTGAAAGTTAGAAATCTTGGTATTACTCCCATGTTAAATAGGTTGAAGGAGAAACAAAACAAGTTAGACTACAATCAAGCTACTACAGGTATGTGAAGTTATCTCTTTCTTTCTCTTGGTATGTCTTCAAGTTAAGAAATGAATGATATGAGCTTGAAGGTAAATCTACTTATAAACGTCAAGCGTAATCCACGGTCCTTAATTACTTCTTGATGAAAGTGCTTTTACAGTAATTGAACTAGGGCTTCTCAAGCCTTTCATACGTTAGGAAATGATGAGTATGTGAGGCTATCCTTCTTTTTTCTTGGCATGTCTTAGCCATAAGTGGTTTGTATATGAAATGTGGGGATAATTTCATTCATAAAACTCCAGGCATGACTCATAATTCTTACCCACTTCTTGGTAGTGGAATTCCTATAATAGTCGAGTTATTGCCTTTTTAAGGCATTTATATGAGAAAGGGTAATATATGTAGAGCCTATTCCTCCTTTCCTTTGGGATATCTTAAAGGTAAATAATGTGAGATATGATATGAGTGTGGAGGTAGTTCCAATTGTAAGCTCCGAGTATAACACATGACTCGTGTTCACTTCTAAATGTTAAGGCTCTTTAGGTAGTTGAGATATCACCCTCGAGCCTTCTATATACGAAGACATGATCCATGACTCTTAGTCACGTCTGAACGTAAAGTTCTCGAGTCTCCTATATGCTGAATATTACCTGAATGTATAAGCTCCTACTCCTAAGGTCTCTGCGATGACGAACGTCTCTTATTCTATGAGTTGTTTAGCCTTGACTGGACATACGTTTAATATTCTTGAGACTCTAGTAGATATGAACCCTAATAATATTTCATAGGGTACTTGAGACGATTATTGCTCTGGTCTTCAAGTGGCGATTTACTTGGCTGTTTGATTGAGTCTCAGATGATGAGTTAAATTGCATATGGTTCCTCACTACTCTACTTGTTCATGCTGTTAATACATCTTCACCGAGTCCCATGAAGGGCCGGGTATGACCGAGTCTCATAAAGGGCTGGGTATGATGTATGATGATATGATTATTCACCGAGTCTTATGACGAGACGGGTATGAATGAGTACCATAAAGAGCCGGGTACGATATATGATGATATGAGCACTAACTGAGTCCCATAAAGGGTCGGGTATGACCGAGTCCCATAAAGGGTCGGGTATACTATATGATGGTATGGTTATTATGATAGTATGATTATTTACCAAGTACCTCACTAGATGTCCGGGTATGACACATATATACATATGATAACCTAATGAAACCTTGTGGCACCGAGTCCCACAGTGGCCTGGGTACGACATGAGAGGATGATATACATGCCCTCATTTTATAAGATATAGGTGTAGCGATTTATTAAATGTTATACTTATTTCCTGCATCCATAATTCTGTTGTAATCTCATTTATGTTGTGTTATGCTTTATATACTTAGTATATGTATTGTACTGACCCTCTTCTTTGGAGGGCTACATTTCATGCCCGCAGGTACAGATATTTATTTTAGGGATCCGTCAGCTTAGGATTTCCACTCAGCTATGTCGAAAGTGCTCCACTGTTATGGAGCCTAGCTTTTGGTGCTGATCTTCTAATATCTATGTATGTTTATTCAGGAGTACGGTGGGGCCCTGTCCCGTCATATATTGATGTTACTATTCTTAGAGGTCTGTAGTCACGTATATGTGGGTTAAGTGTAAGTTGTCTCAATTATGCCTATACGATGTGTTGTAAATATTTCTATGTTGTGGAAGACTTGTTGGCTCGTGTACCCTTTCATGATAAGGTACAACTGAAAGAGGCTATATGTACATAAAAAAGTTTTGACCTATTGAGGTTTTTAGGTGTAGTATCCCATTACGCATAGTTTAATTTGGCTACTTTTGATAGTTACGTATACGGGGGTCCAAGTCGAACCCAGTCGCAGCCTATGGGGTTGGGTCATGATATTTTTAGCTTGATTGATTGAGTTAATATCCAAGATGATAGAAGCCTTACGGCTTTAGAGAATCTTATTCGGGCGAGTAAAACTCTTGAAATTGAACTTGGCGTGAAGTATGATGTTAAAATATCATGGGATGAGGGTGTGTTATGAAATGGGAGGCTTGGGATTCAAACATGAAGATTCTGTCTCTGTGCATCCTGCTAGAGCGGGATGATCCTATTTTGGCAGGACAGGCGAGATTAAACTCTGGAAAAGTCTCAAAACATTATTTTTTTGCAACCCTTTATTCTTTAGAGCTAAGAGGCGATCTAGGGAAGTTCCTAACCATTTTTCCATGAATTCTTATGCTAAAAGGTAAGTTAATTACTCCGCTACTCTATAATTTAATTCTTAGAACTTAGAATCACAGTTGATCATCATTGGTTGAGGATTTTGACCTGAAATTAATGGTGAAAAAAGTTGTAGTTAGGCATTAGGATCATGGACTTGGTGAAGGGTTGGAATTTTGTAAAATTCAGATAATTTAGGCCATTTTATTGACCCTTCTACATATGTGTGACTATTTTTAGACCAAGAATGAGCCAAATGAACCCGAAAAGGGAAAGCTCTAGCAGTTTAATGTTTCCAAAAGCTTGGTTTGATGTAGGTGATGGTTTTGCCTTCCCATATGTGTTATATGTGCTTGATGGCTGATTTATTGTATGAATATACATATGTGGGTAGGGAAGGATGAATGAACCATGGGGAATGACTGTTTTATTATCTATAGCTTGCAATGAACCTATTTTGGTAGTTAGTATTGTTGAAACTATTCATTGTATTTATGATTGATTGTGTATGCTTGGACTGGGTGTTACATTCTAACACATAACTAGATTAGGTGTCATGTTCCGACACAACCTTAGACAGGGTGTCACATTTTGACACACCAACAGGTGAATGTAGGTTCAATGAGAAGACCCCTCTTGAATGTGTATTGAGACTGAGACTTTTAACCTGCATATATGTACATGTATTGTTCCTGAAATAAAACTAGTAAGGTGTTCTATATATATGTGTGTTACTGTGTTATAGTTACTTGTCCATATCTCATTTTTTATAATAACTGTGTGATCCTAATAATACACCAATGTTTTATGTACGAATACTGCACTTGCTCTTTCCTTGTTGAGTACAGAGCATCTTCAGGTGGTTGTTGAGAGACCTTGCATAGAATATCGTTGATTTGTCAAAGTTCAAGGGCGAGCCAGTTCTTTTAGGCTACCATGAGCTCTTCTTTATCATGGTCCTTCCTTTAGGACCTTAGACTCTGATTATTATGTTGATATTGGAGTTGCATCCCTATTCTTAGACTTGTTGTAAGACATTTTGGTACAATGACTTTCAAGTCCTAGGTGTTAAATCTTTGCATATTTGGGTTGATTGATTAGACTTTTCGAGTTTATGGAAACTCGGTCTTTATTTCATTATTTAAATCTGCTTCCGCAACATTTAAATGCTTTGTCTTTTTAAATATGATTGAGTTTTGGGTGTATTATTGCTTCTCCCACTAGAGGGTTAGTGTGGGTGTCAATCATGGTAGGTTAGGGTTGTGATACTTTTATTGATTTAAAACACGTGTAATTGTTACTTTGTTACTTGCGACTTGTGAAGATTACAAATATTTCTTTTTCTATAACCCCTCCCCCCCCTTAAGATCCCAAATAACTACTATTGACCTAATTCTTAAACATATTTCCCGTGGGATCAATCTTAACAATGGTTAGGTTCTACATTTGAAAAATGACCACTTCTTTTGGGAGGTATAAGTTGGGCGTATCAATGAGGAAGAACAACTGCTAACCCATACCACCCTAATCTATTGTAGGATAATTTCTCCATATATGCCCCTCATTAGGGGTGTACATAGGTCGGTTTGGTTTAATCTTTCTTTTAAAAATAACTAAACTAATTATTCCAATTTATTAATCTATAAACCAAAGTTGATTTTGTTATTTTATGTTTTAGTCAGTTGTTTTGATTTTTTTTAGTTTTTTTACTTATTACCTATACATGGTGATTAAAAAAGAGATCAAATTGAAGATATTATATTTTTGATCTTGTGATTTGATATAGCACTTGAAGTTCTCAATTAAAAAGGCATATGATATCATTGGCACATGAGTGAGAGATTATATTGTTTAATGCATTTTCAAGATACTTGAATAACTAAAATCATAAAAAAATAAGATGTACAATGGCATCTTCAAAATGTTATATTGGGAAAATATATTAAAACATTCATGAAAATACACAATACATGTCAATTTTTTAGTCATATTATAAGCCCAAGTATGAAATAATATATCTAAACATTGAAAGTTATAAACTAATTTAAAAAATACTTACAAAGTAGACTATAATTGTCTTTTGTGTATAAACAAAATTACATATGCATTTTGTCAGTTTAACTTTTATTTTGTTAAAACCAAACCAAACCAAGAATGGTCATTTTTTATTTTTCTACGCCAAATCAAACCACAAGTTCAGTTTTTTGTCAGTTTTACTTGGTTTGTCGATTCAATTTGGCTTGACAGTTTAACCTATATACCCCTACCCCTCATGTCCATAACAATAACAAGTCATGGAACCCTGCATGTATCTCCCAAAATTCATCCTATTGCAAGTAGCATAATGCGGCGGGCCTGACCTAGCCTAATCTAAACTCCTTTGCTACTGAAAGTATGATACTTGTGAACCCTCGCATATGCCTAACTGTCCTCGATGATCAATTCTACTAATCTAGAATTGTTGTGGTGGATATATTGAGTTCTGAGGCTACCTTGAAACTCTCCTTATGAACAAATGGGCCTAGCTCTCTTCTGTTGCTATCTCTCGACCCTTTCGCTCATATACTACTGATGTCATGCTCTTCTATGCCTTGTTCAAATGCTTTAATTCGCAAGATATACATATCATCAGTTAGTGTAGTGGTAGTACAAGTGTCAAGATAGTCTAAAGCAAGCCCTACCATAAATCGAAGTACCCTGTCATGCATTATATCAACAAATGATTGTGCATATCTAGCAAAATAATGAAATCATAGACCATAATTTTGGACACTCATTCTTCCCTGTCATAGGTTTAGAAAATGATCTACCCAAGCATCCTAAATATCTTGGGACAAATAACGATCTAGAAAAGCTTTGGTAAAGCTATCCCAAGTTGGTGAAGGTTCATCTCCCTCTTTGATCTCTTCCAACTATCATATCACAACACTACAATATCACGCTACTGAAATATTTCTAACTCAATTGACTCAATTGCTAAGGCATACATGATCCTAAAAATCATATGAAGATGATCGATAAAATTTTAAAGGTTATCTCTATGACCTATCCCCGTAAACTATGAAGGACTCAAGGCGAGAAACTTACAAACTCTTAAATTTTTGGGCACTTAAAAAGGTCTAAAAGAAATCTGGTGCAGCTGATTGGCATTGTGAAGCTACTAATTGTGTCATTTTACACACTACACTCCTTATATCTTGATTAGATAGAATAGGAGGAGTTGGAGGTGGTATTGGCAGTGGCGCCGAGGGTCCTGTATCTTTTAGAGCTCCTGAGGTTGTAAGGACCCATGAGGGGATTGAGATAAGGTCTTTCTCTAGGCCTCAGGATGGGACATTTTTGTCAGTGGTACCTTGCTAGTACCTTCTCCTGCAATAGTATCTAACCTCTAGCTAGATGCCGTCTATCTGGTGTCAAGTATCTCTCTTTGTATAAAAGAGCAATTATAAGATTGAAAGCTTGACTCGAGGGCAGTTATAAGCTTGAAGATTTGACTCTTAATACATATCTCTATAGCATGATGTGAGCAAAAGAAAGGTAACCATTCAATCATACCTTGTAGCTTCCTACTTATAAAATGTGGTGTACAACATATTTATAAATAAAACACTACTAGAGTTGGGGTTGTAGACTCCATAGGATACAATGTTTCTCTAATACCAAATATATCACACCCCAAAATAGGAATGCAATTAGCACCTGGTACCACACTTAACCCTGAGTCAACCCTCATTGAACAACTATGCTACCAACTAATACTAGCCACCAAATCAAGAAAATAAATAAGTATATCTCAACTTAAAATAAGCTCTCGATGGGCCAGGCCTTTGTTGATATAACCTGCAATAGACTTAGCTAATCTTAGCAATTCATATAATAGAACCTAAATCATTTGTTAGCAGTCAAGGCCACTATGTTATCTATAATCAAGTAATACTAAATAGGTCATCGAGGATATCATGGTATCTAAAAATATATAAATTGAACATATATGTACATATATGATAAAGGACACCGCCACTACACTTAATGAACAAAACAACGAGGCCAACATGGCTAACAACCATATTTATACAACCTAAAGTCTACAAGACTCTAAAAGTGGTAAATCTTGGGTGGGAAAGGGTCTCCTACCCAAACACTATTTACAACAAAATCTAACAAACCTCAAAACTCTAGAAGATCCAAAAGAAAGGGGCTAGCCAACCTACTAAAACTCAACTGTGCTACTAGGAGGTCTATTTTGTCATTTATCGGAACTTGTAGGCATGAATGCAGTTTCCCCAAGTAAAGGGGAGTTAGTATGATATAATTAACTGAGCATGTAAGGTGAGATAACACTGTGTAGGAATTATAAAGTATGGAAGGAAAACAAATTAGAGAGTAAAAGATAACCTGAACACCTACCTACCCCTGAATCTAAGCATACCAAAAATAATAAAATTACAACCTAATTAAGCCCCTAGAAGCTCGTTAGGTACAAACAACAAGCAATACCACTTACCTGTCCCTATGAGCCCCGAAGGTGCCAGTTCAGACTATATACCCTTATTGGTAGTCCCTAGCCTTGTAGGTAGCCATTACATATCAATAGCCCCTCATGCACTTTACATATAGCCCCGAAGGCCTTCATTATGTCCAAATAGCCCATGAAGCATTTTGTAAATCATAATAGCCCCTAAGGCAGTCTTTATTAGCCTTGAAGGTAATCACTACATTCTAATAACCCCATAGGCATTCTATAGACCTCTTAGACATCAATATAGCCCCATAGATATTATATCCCTCTTTAGATATCAGCATAGCCTTGTGGGCATCAATATATATCCCTCTTAGTAATCGAGTGTCCCTTAAGTGAACAAGCCTCAATATAACCCCATTGGTAGCCATAATAACCTATTGACTTCCTATTATCCCCGAAGGCAATTGGAATAACTCTAAGCTTCAACTTATCGCAATATCCTCTTAGACAAGATGTACATATCTCCATAGTCAAAGGTCACAATTTTGGAGCTAACTATAACAGCCTCGAGGACAACAACAAACAATCTAGTAGCCTAAAGAAGACTAATTTAGTTATACAAAACCTATACGAATAATCTCTAGGTCTTGTCTAATATAGAAATGCTACTAACATAATAAGATATCATGCCTCGGGAGGGTACCCTAGATATGGACAGCACTCAGAAACCATTACTGGATCCCAAGCAAACTACTTGGCCTGATCATACATCCATTCATTCATTCAATCAGCGAAAGACTTAAAATAAATAGGTAATTAAGTGGGCAATTCCAATCAACAATCTATCTCAAGGAAGAAAGGTCATGGGACAACAAATCAAACTCTAATCTATGTCATTAAATAGTCTAACAAGAACAATTCAAGGAAATAAAATATTTAATCGACCCATCACTATCTAGTCTAAGAAGCCTCTATCACTACTATCTAATTGGTGCCAATGATAGGTTCATGGCTACCTCAAATTAGAATGAAAATACTAAACTCAATGCAAGAATAACATAAGTGATATCCTCTAAATGAAGGGAATGACTCACCAATAAGTTGCGTGTGAACAGATCCTCAACGTTGCGCCTATTAATGATCTCTTAAACCTGTCTTTGCATCATGAAATGATGCAGGTCCAAATGGACGTCAGTACGTGGAATGTACGAGTATGTAATATGGCAGAATGAAACATGTATCAATGTAGAATAATATCAGTTCAGATATCTCAAATCAAAAAGATAAGAGAGACTCAATCAAGGTGTCATAAGTCTAAAGGAAGAATACAGTTTAGACAGAGACCAATCATATACAATCCAATACAATCACATACAATCCAATTCAATCTAATCACATACCATCCAATCCAATTCGATCCAATCCAATCATATACAATCTGATCCAATCCAATCATATACAATCCGATTCAATCCAATTACAAACCATCCAATCCAATCCAATCATATACCATCAACTCCAATCCAATCATATATCATCAACTCAACGAATAAAGTCAAAGGACTCAACTCAATAGACATGTGAATTAGAATTTAGAAATATTTTACAAATCGACTCAATCATCTACAATACCAATCAAACCAATCACATCATACTCAATCAACTCAATAATAAACTCAAAGGACTCGACTCAACAGGTATGCAAATCAGAATTTAGAAATGTCTTTCAAATCGACTTAATCATCTACAATCTCAATCAAACCAATCATATCAAGCACAATTCACTCAATTTGGAAGTTTCTCTAATCGACAACTATCACCTATGAGCCAATGATGTGCAACAAGCTGACATTGTTGCCACGTCCGTTTAATACTTTGCCAGAGTATGAACAAATCAACCAATCATGGATCCAACAATCAATCAAGTCCTATCATGTCAGGATAATGAAATAGGAAACATCCAATTTTAACAGTTCAATCCTTTCCTACGTTGGATACGTAGTTCATGGGATTTGAGTAAAAACTATACTCTTACCCAATTCGGTGCTCGATACTCCTCCCAAGACTCAATATGCTTATATCTATCAGCTGAGTAAAATACTCAAAATGCTCACTTAGTCTCTTTTGGACTTAATTGAAATCGACTCATCTAGTCTCAATGGACTCTTTTTAAAACTCAATCAATCTGGTCTCATTGGACCTTCTTTCAAAATCAATTCATCTCAATCATCAAACTCTTCTCTTTAAATTTGATACAATCTCAACTCAATGAATGCAGTAAATATTAAATACATTTAAAACATAATTTTAACCTCTCATCTCAATCTCAAAATAGATTTTTAATGTAAAAATGATCTACTCGTTTATATTCAAAATACTCATGCTCAAAATAATAATTAAGATGCTTAAACTCTTTCTAAATCAAAGATGAAAATAATTATTTTTTAAACTCAAAATAGTACATAAATAATTTATGCAAAAACGTTCACAAATTATTTTTAAAACTCCTTCTCAAACAATCATTTATACTCAAAATTCTCGTAAGACTCCAATCAAATCAAATTATGCAAACTATATCATGTAGTTACATTATACTCTAATCCACTCCATCTCAAAACATCATCATCAACATTACCTCTTCATCAATTATTTTACTTTAAAAAATAAACATCATTTACATCATCATCAAACATCTTGCTCTAAAATCCTCATTTTACTCTATGTTCAATTTCATCAATACTCATTAAAATCTACATCATCTCACTTTGAAAGTAATATTTTATTTATACATGGAAACCATCAATCTCAACCTCAAGATAAATTATGACAAAAATAAAATCTCATATTGGGTTCATGTAAATGAATATATGAATTCATTTTCTCAACAAAACTCAACTCAAGCACATCATTAATGCATATGAATTTATATATAAAAACTCAATAGAAATTATAGATAACCCAAGAACTCAACTCATGGAACCTCAAAACTCAACTCAACTTGAATCAATGAAGATGTAGGGCACGTTGATGAAATTAATCCAACACTGTGAGTAGCCTTACATACCTGGAATGAAGATTATCGCATCAAAAATAAAAGACATGGCTTGAATATCTTGAATCTTAGCTCTTCTTGTCTTCTCCAATTCTTGCTCTTAATGTTCTTGAATTTTTTTTGGAGAGAAAACTCCTTAGAAATTGATATGGGAGGGGGGGGGAATTTAGCCCTAAAATGTAGAGGGGAAAGGTGGGGAAAAGACCAAAAAGACCCTTCCAAAAATGAAAATTTGGCAGAAATTTGAACTAGGGTGGAACAAGTCTGCGTCGCAGAGTTGTTCCCCTTTAGTTCATTTTTTCCAAAATTTTAAGTTGAAGCAAAATCGGCCAAGTCCTCGATGCGGACTGGTCGCACACCCTTCAGGTTAACTAGAAATAACCTTTTACTCCAAATTCAAAAAATTGAAATCTTGGTGGCATTGGAAAGACGAATCAAAGACCTTTAATTTGATAGGTATGGTCCACCCAATTTGCTATATTCTAGGAGATATGGTCATTTGAAGTTTACCCTTATACGGACTCATTCAAAAACTTAGCCGATAGAAATTCTTTGGACTTGGCTTGGTGTTAGAGATCCTTTATGACCCTAAACCACATCTAATACTCTTAAAATACTTAGGAATTTATCCTAACTCATGTATACAATTAGAAGTCATTCATTTCAAGTCAATACGCATATAAAGAATGGTTCGAGTCTTGGCGAAACAATATTTGGGATGTTACACAAGAATCGTTACAAGGAATGAATATAACTACTTGAGCAACAACAACCACCAATCATATCTGCAAGTACATCACCAACAACAATCTTTTAGTATTGCTCCTAAGCTTTAAGGAAATATGTCGAACGAAGGGAATGGTCTTAACATACCATTTTCGATTATTGCAAGCAGCCTATTAACTTCTTTTCGCACTCTTGTAATACTACAACATGGCAGGGGCTCAACCAATACACAAGAATAAAATTCACGATGATAATCTGACAAAAGATAGAAATTTCTACCGTAAAATACTACAAGGTCTAAAGTAGATATAAACTGATAAAAGAATGTTCTTACCTTGCTATACACCCTTGTATTAGAACCAAAAACACCCTATAGATCTAATACCTCTCAATCACAATATCTTTGAAGCTATACCACAAAATTGACTAGGCAAATTATACCAAAATAACGAGCTCGCAACATAGAGAAACTTTCATGAAGCTTGCCAGATAAGATCACAACAATCTATGGAGTATTTTTTACATTTTTGGGGGATTTTCTCCATTTTAATGAAGTGGAAAGTGAAAATGAACTATAAATGAGGGTGAGATGATATATATATCTTCCAACTATCTTGGGCCTACCTCACATGTTTTCTTGTGCAACCTCATGAAAATGTGAATATTTCTCCATTGTGATGTCATATTAACAAACGGTTTAGTGCGTTAAAAACTAGACTCGTAGATTTTCGATTTTATAGGTTGTGGGCCCTCTAAGTCTTAATATATTGGGAGAAAAGCTCCAAGACATTTGACCCAAATTTCGGAGAATTTATCAAAAGAACTTAGGATAGCTTTTGTCGACTTTTATTTCACAACTTTCTTGGCTTCAAAACTTAACATGTGACAATTGTGCAATTAAAATACCTTGTAAGAAATTCTCACTGATATATTAAGTACTCTTATTCTCACCCCAAAAGTATAAGTTAATTTAAAGGCTCAAACAGGTGGTGTGTTACAATCATTAAATTCAATATTTTAACAAATAATGTAAAACTTTTAAGATAAAAAGTGTACTTAGAAGAGGAATATGATTACTTACCATCACACTAACAATTATGGAAAAAAATTGAATATAGTGGATAAAATTTCATCATTGATATCAAAAGTCAAAATTGTGTGTATTGATACACGAAAATACACTCTAAACAATAAGCTATAGGAAAAACAAACTACATTATATATGATCATAATAATATCAACTATTTATAAAAAAAATTATAATAAAATAAAGGATTATGATAAATCAGAAGATGACAACCTAAAGTTGCAATGGAAGAAAACTAAAGTCATTAACCAAGATTTTTTACATTATAGGTACTATATATAAACCAATCAAGTCAAATTGATCACATAAATGAGACCGAGGAAATATTAATTACAAAATGAGGCCTTAAAAGTTGGGGGGCTAAAAGGCATTGCTTCATTGGCTTGACCTCGGTACTGAAATTATACTCACACAAATATTTGTGATTTATTTTGAATCACAAATTTTAAAAGTCTTTTTTTCTTTTAAAATATTATCAACATTGAAGAATAAAAAAAAATAATAACATTCACATTTACATATAATGATTTTAGGTAGATTTTTTTTATATATTTCAAATAAATTAGAGAATAAATTTAAGAATTTTACTTCAATGTAAACTAAATAGCCAAACAAAATTTAAATTGTCATGACCCAAGCTAGGCCCTTGGCGTGACACTGTGATTAGGATCCCGAGGGACTCCAATCAAACCTCTTAGCATACATAAGGTAAGAAAAGACATCGACAAAATCATAAAGCTGAAGATAAATCTCAAACTAAAAACCTTGAATAAGAAGAAACTCAAAACAACTTGTCCGAATAAATGGAGCTACAACTCATGAACGTCTAAACATGCCTCTACTAAGTCTAGATAGGGGCATAATACAAGCTCCTAGCTCACCCATAACAACATATAAAAAGTCATAAGAACGTTGAAAAGATAAGTGTCTTGTCCTCAAAGCATGAGGACTCACTAAAAATATAAGTACTAAATCTTTAGCCATGAATGGGAGGATGAGAGTGATCGTCGGGCCCTACATTATGATACAATGTAGGCAAAAGTATGTGTTAGTACATGGAATATACTAAGTGTGTGAGAAACATATATGAACAATAAAAATAGGACATAATCAATATGAACGTGAGATGCATGAACAAAATCTTAAAACATGATTAAAACCTTAAAACAATTTAAACATCATAAAAACATGTGGTCAATGCATCATAAAACATCATCATAGGGACTTGTAACATAGTAATACATGAGTGGGATAGTAAAGGTCATTTAGATAGCCATAAGTATTTTTGAGAAATACCGTTAACCGATATATAAGACCATGTAAGCTATAACATGGAATTTCGATGTAACTCCCACATCGGAAAGAGAGAGGCTACTTGTCAAGGTAGACTCCATGATGCCTAAATGGATCCACTAATCTACTAAGAAATCATGTCTCAACTAACGGGTGACCCTTTCTATGCAATCAAGCCTCTACTAATGGGTGACCCTAAGGAATCAAGCCTCTACTAACGGGTGATCCTCCTTCCTATGGTGGAACATAGTTGTGGGACAATGAGATTTCTGCTAACGGTCTCATGCATCTACTAACGGGTGAGCCTCTTATTCCAAGGTCCACTTGGTGTTAGGTCAACTCTCAATGGAATATCATACATAAAGTATATCATAACCTTCAAGATGGTAAGAATCTAATAATATCAAGTTCAACATAAATACTTGAAAATCATAAGAATGGCTCATTCAACATATCATGATCATAACATAATTCATATATATTCTCGCCTCTACTAACGACATCTAAATCATGATTTATTTTATATCGTGGGAAAATCTTTCATAATTCATGGATACTTGCTTGAAACATCATCAAAAATATCATTCTTAACTTTCATAAGTCATTCATAAGCCTTGATAAACATTCATAAAGCATTCATTCAAATCCCTTAAAATTTCATGATCATAATTCATTGAAAACGTACTTGAATTTATCATAAGACATGGGTCATTAAAATTTAACTTGAAATCATGCAATGTAATGTGATTTATATATAATTTGATCAATAACCATAAGATAAATTATAATTAAGGAGACCCAATGAAAATTCATGAAACATGGACTTTTAGAAAAGAATTTGAGAAGAACCTTGGGACCCCATGGGTGAAAGGGCCCATGGATGAATTCCCACATACCTTGGATCTTAAAAGTCCTAATTTTCTCTTGACTCGAAGACTTGATCTTGATTTTCTCTTAGAATTATTGAGGAAGAAGAGACGCTTGAGAGAAAACTTTAGAGAGAAGATTTTGAGATTTGGTGTTAGGGTGAGAATGAGAGAGATAAGGGGACTTAGGATAGTTAATAGGATAGTATAAACCCCTAAAACCCATACACATTCATTAATGACTTAATAGGAAAAGACCAAAATACTCCTAAACTTACTGGAATAGGTTGTTGCATGGAAGGGCCACCACGAACCGTGAAGTCCACTACGGTCTATGGTGGGGGTCATGGTGATGAAGGCTCAGAATTGGGCCGGATGGATGGCCTCCATGGAGGCCATTACGGCTCGCGATGCCCATCACGGGTCGTGGTCTCTCTCATGATCCTCATCCATGATCCAACTTGCACCAAGCTGGACCACGATGTTGTTTCACGGTCTGTGGTCTTCTTCACAGTCCATAAAGGAATCCGTGAAGACCACCTGGTGCTAAAAAGCTATAATTTTTTTAAAACTCCTCTTTGAACCTCATTTTTTGACTTTCCAACTTTCGGAGTTATCATCTTCACTCTTATTTCTTCAAGCATAGTAATGATGGTCTTTTGTCTAGCTGTCAAGATCCATGCATTAAATCAGTTAGACATGTCATTGTCTACAGAATCACACTTCTCTTTACTGCTGAAGTAAACTTTGCACCAGTAATTAATGTTGTACATTAAGTCATCCATCATTATTTCTAGACATAACAACTTCATCTTCTCTATATCTTTCCTTAATTAAGACTCAAATGTACTCTTGGCTATCTTCCAAAATTGTTGTCTTCTTTAAAAACCCCTCCAATCCTTAGCTAATATATGCCAAGCACATTTTTTATGTTCACAATAAGGTAATACCTATTCAATTGTTGCATACAGTCCCTTGCAACAGATGATAAATAGGTCAAAATTACATATAGAAAGTGAAAATTACAAAATTCACGCATACAATCTTCTGCATAGTTGTTATCAAGGTGAGACCTTCACCATCTCCAAATACTAGGTCATCCCTTATGCACTTGACAAACATAGTCCATGAGTTTCTGTTCTCCTTTTCAACTACTGCCAAAGCAAGTGGCAGTATCTGATTGTTACCATTCTTGGCCACAACAACTAACAACTAGCCTTTACAATCACCTTTAAGAAAACAACCATCTAAATCTATGTACTTTCTATAATGTACCCATGCCTTCTTTAAAGCATCAAAACAAATGTAAAAACTCTGAAATATTGATTTGCTAAGTGCATTAGGTTCACAAAGTTTTATAACACAACTGGTTCCTGGATTGGTCCTCAACACTTCATATTTGTAGTCTAGAATTCTTCTAAATTCCACAACATGATCACCCATTATATCTTTCAACACTTTAGCTCTTACTCTTCACACAATAGTCTTGCCAACATAAAGTTTAAACTATTTCCTAATCAGCTCCTGGAACCTGAAAACACTTATGTTTGGTTGCTCGGTTATTCTTTCTCTGTAGGCTTAGGATAAAAACTTTGCATTGCACAAGTTATTTCTATTTGACTTATTGCAAGTATGCTTTGGGTTGTAAATTTTTATCATGAAATTATTTATTGTCTTGTCAAGACATGCATACAAAAGTCATGGACAGCCATCCTTGCATTTAACTCTAACTTTTCTTGTCTCATTCACCCATTTCTCCACCTGAACCCTCTTTCTTACTGTATATTTAGCTATTTCTCTTCTAAATTCTTACACATATTTAAAAACCAAACCCAACTGCCATACAACATTCTTTGTAGTAGAGTCATGAATGATTTTTTTTGTTGTTGTCCTCTTCTTTTTTGACAACTTTACCTTTCTTGGTCTATTAGATTCAACTACTTCATGTTCATCATCATCACAACACTCATCTTCATCTAATTCAAAACTATCCTCCTCAGAACTTGCAATGTAAGGCTCATCACCTCCTAACCTTCTTTCATGACTTATTTTACCTATTTGAGTTTCATCAAAACCTAGATCTGATCCAGCTTCACTTACTAGTATCAGTGAATACTTTCTCCCTTCTTTTCCTTCTTTGAAAAGTTTCCTTTTCAATCCTCAACTCCTTAAACTTCTCATGTACATCACTGTCATACTCTTCCTCCTCGTCATCTCCAGCTAATTCAGCTTCAGACTCAACACTATCCTCAGTCGAATAAGCAAAACCCTCTACTTGTTCTTCTCATAAATTATATCCAGCAGGACCAATATTTATATCATCATTTCTTGTAGTAGCACCATCTGCAGTAGCATGATATGTGGTAGTGAAAGGAAGTGAGATTGAAAAAATAGAAAAAGAGTCCTCACTACTTAATTGGTCTTCACCTACCCCTAAGTTAAAGCTTCCACTCTCACTAAGTCTTGTATTAAAAGCTGAACTAGATTCTCCTATATCCACATGACTATCATTTTCTAATAGCATGAGCCCCTCAATTGGCTCATCAAACAAATACATGCACTTCATCCCCATCTTCCAAGGAACACATCATGTCTAAAATATTCATATCATTATCAACATCTACTAAAATGCTACTATTAGGTAGTTTAATACTAAAGGTGCAGGTTGTGCTATATCTCAATTTTTTAATATAGTTTCTCAACTCAAAATATGACATCTTATCTATAACAACATCCAAAAATTCCGTAATTTTTTCACCATTATATATTGGCTCTCGACTACTTAAATTTAACACCCCACCATGATACCACCTTAGAGTAATCAAAGAAAATCCATTTATCTCGACATAGTACCATAGTAGCATTATGAATTAGAAAGGAATAGTATCCAAAGTTACATAGATTTTTTCATGAACATAATACTAAGACAAACATAAATGTAACATTAGGTGACTTAGACGAGAAAGGAAACATTTAATTTCATGAAAATTGTTGTATAATATGGTGTAAATTGAACACCTACACAACATAATAATAAGTCACACATAATATTTCACACAATGTAGCTCTTAATTTTTTGAATTAACAGAGAACCCTAATAAAGCACAAATTTAAAATTAGAGACAAAGAACTAACCTTAAATCGAACACCTACACACTATAATAGTAAGTCGTACATAGTATTTCACATAGTGTTGCTCGTAATTTTTTGAATTAACAGAAAAACTCTAATAAAACAAAAATTCAAAATAAGGAACAAAGAACTAACCTTTACTAAAATTAAGTAGTAAGCAGTTAATAAACTAAAAAGTCAAGTTGAAAATACACATAAGAATGCTTGGATCATAACAAAAAAATACATAATCAGAGTAGTGAGGGAGATGAATAAAGAAGAAAAGAGAAAAGAAAGAAATTGTTGATGGGAGATATGTAGTTGGGGTGAGGGAGATGAAAAGATTGAGGAGTCATTATTCTTTATGAGGAAAAAGAAAAAGTAGAAGTGGACGTCCGCACGTATAAACACGTTATTCAATATATTTGGTTTATGTGAATAGATCAGCACTCAGGAATGCATTAAATAGAAAAATAAAATATTTGGGGATGGAGTGATAGGTCACTGATGAAATTAAATTGTGTAGTTAAAATTTTGATTATAGATTGAAACGGGAAAAGGGGGTTAGGCTATTTTTAAACGAAAGTTGACAAATAATTTTGATCCTTTTCCCTAAAATTTATGAACGGCATAATTACCCTTTTAAGTTACATGTACGTTGTAAAATATAAAAGTCAGTAGGGCATATATTTACTGTATTACGTGTCGTAACAATTACAAGTGACAAAACGGAAGTTTTAGAGCCACGTGTCTGAAACTATGTACTCCACTACATCTCTTTAGAGAATACGTGAGTAAATAAATAAATTTAGCTTATATTTTTGTCCAAAAGAATGAAAATATTGTATATAATGCTATAAAATGTAGCAATCTTAAAGCAAGTAAACTATACAACAACAACAACAACCCAGTGAAATCCCACAACATGGGGTCTGGGGAGGGTAGAATGTACGCAGACCTTACTCCTACCAAGGTAGGACGGCTGTTTCCTGGAGACTCTCGGCTCAGTAAAAGCATAAATGCATAAAACATGTTAGATAAGAATAGAAAATTAAAAGCTTTATGAGAAAAACAACAAACAGACAACGGGTAGATAACAAATAAATATAAATAAATAAATACAAATAACAAATAACGATTAAATAAATAATGAAAGCGTCAGAGGTAAAATTGAGTAATCAAAGCATAGAAAGTAATAAATAATAACAGAAATAACAGAAATCAGAAGTCAAAGCGCAAGAGATCGTAATGCACTACTACGCCTATGAATAGAGAAGAATAACGAGACTATGAACTAGCCTTCTACCCTAATGTGGGTCCTCCACACCCTCCTATCTAAGGTCATGTCCTCCATAAGCTGTAACTGCGTCATGTCCTGTCTAATCACCTCTCTCCAATACTTCTTCGGCCTACCCCTACCTCTTCTGTAACCATCCATGGCCAGCCTCTCACACCTCCGCACTGGGGCATCTGTGTCTCTCCTCTTCACATGTCCATACCATCTCAGTCGCATTTCCCGCATCTTGTCTTCCACCGAGGCCACTCCTACCTTGTCCTGAATAGCCTCATTTCTAATCTTGTCACTCCTGGTGTGCCCACACATCCATCTCAGCATTCTCATCTCAGCAACTTTCATCTTTTGAATGTGAGAAGTCTTAACTGGCCAACACTCCGCCCCATACAGCATAGCCGGTCTAACCACCACTTTGTAGAACTTGCCCTTAAGTTGTGGTGGCACATTCTTGTCACATAGCACTCCAGAAGCGAGCCTCAATTTCATCCACCCTACCCCAATACGATGTGTGACATCATCGTCAATCTCCCCGCTGCCTTGCATGATAGACCCAAGATACTTGCAACTACTTCTCTTTTGGATGGCCTGAGCACCAAGCCTAACTTCAACGCCAACCTCCTGAGGTGTCTCACTGAACTTGCACTCTAAGTACTCTGTCTTTGTCCTACTCAACTTAAACCCTTTAGACTCCAAGGTATGTCTCAAATCCTCCAGCTTAGCGTTAACTCCGCGGCGAGTCTCATAGATCAGGACTATGTCATCCGCAAAAAGCATACACCATGGCACCGCACCTTGAATTTGTTGCGTCAATCCATCTATCACCAAGGCAAATAAAAAAGGACTAAGAGCTGATCCTTGATGCAACCCCATCACCACTGGGAAGTGCTCTGAGTCCCCTCCTACTGTCCTTACCCTTGTTTTGGCTCCCTCGTACATGTCCTTGATCACCCTAATGTATGCCATAGGTACACCTTTAGCCTCCAAATGTGTCCATAGTATTTCTCTTGGGACTTTATCATAAGCATTTTCTAGGTCGATGAATACCATATGCAAGTCCCTCTTCCTCTCCCTATGCTGCTCCACCAGTCTCCTCATAAGATGAATGGCTTCTGTAGTTGAGCGTCCCGGCATAAATCCAAACTGGTTCTCTGAAATAGACACATCTCTCCTCACCCTCATCTCTACCACTCTTTCCCACAGTTTCATAGTATGGCTTAGTAGCTTAATACCTCTATAGTTGTTGCAACTTTGAAAAAACAAGTAAACTATGTATTTTCAATAATGCCCCTGTTTCACCGAATACGAGTTGTGTGCTTTTAGCAGCTTATTAATATATATTGTAAATTACCAAAAATGGAAAAGCATGTGAACTTGGGAATTTCCCCCTTTTTAAAAAAAATAGAAAAAGGAGTTAATACCTTAAATAGTTACCCAAGTTTCAAAATTCTTTTTTAAATATTATTTCTGCTTCATTTAAAATTAAAATATCATTAAAATATTACTTAATTATCATTATTTTTCTCTAAATATCATTCAGCTATCACTATTTTCTTCCAAATATACTTCACATTTTAAAAGCCTCCTATCCTAGTTGACATGCCATGTCATTAAAGCTTCACTTTTTTTAATAATAGACTTATTCAATTCATTTAATCAAAATTATAATTGTATTCTTTTTTAAAAAGGAATTTGCATGCTTAGGAATCTTTTTCAACACTTGAACTTCATATTATTTTTCGAAATAGTCACTCATGTTTCGAAAATTGCCTATACAAATCACTTTTATTTTTTTAAAGACAATAATATCACTCAATTATTATATTTTTCTCAAAAATTATTAAATACCTCAAAAGTCTTCTTCTATTCTAGTTTACATGCCATGTCATTAAATCATCATTTAAAAAAAATTAATAGATCTATGTAACTCATCAAACTTATGTCTTTATACATCTTTATACACAATATATAAATTATGGAGATTATACAAAAAAATCACAAATAATCTAATTTTCTATAGATTATTCTACCAAATAAAATTCAATGATATGAAATGTAAAGCTTGGAAAGAAAGGAGACTTTTAAAGTGTCAAGTATATTTTAAAAAAAATTAGTGACAGTTGAGTGATAATTTAGTCCTAAATAGAATAAAAATAAAATTTGAAGATAATGTTCAAACCTTGAGGAATTATTTAAGGGGTCGTTTAGTAGAATATGTTAGCAAAAATAATGTATGCATTAATTATGTGTATTAGTAGTAACTTATTTGATACACTTTTTCATGACATGTATAACTAATGCACTCTATTGTATATTAAGACTTGCATTACTAATACCATGGATTTCTAGGAATTAGTAATGCAAGGGGATTTAATGCTTGCATTATTATGATTAAAGACCCAATTACCTCTCAAAATCCCTTTTCTTTCTTTTTCATCATAATTATTAAAGATATTTTTATAAAATTAAATATTTTTATGCAATACATGTTATTTTTTAATATATTAAATCAAACAATGCATAAAAAATATTTTATGTATAATTAATACAAATATAACTAATACAAACATTATTAATATAAATATTTATAATACACTCTATTTAATATTATTTTAATACACTTTACCAAGAATTAACTTTAAAAAGGGTGAGGTGGATGTTGCCCATAACCTTTAGATAAGTTCCAAAGAGAGAAGATAAAGAAAAAGTCCATACGATTGATTCTTGCCTGTTGTTAAGGAGAGCAGAGAGAAAAATCAAAGATGGATGCGATAGTGCAGATGCCTTACGATGCTACGGTACGGCTGATGCTGGGTTCGCTAGAGCGCAACCTCTTGCCGGACACTGTTGTACGGAGACTGACACGACTGCTCTTGGCCGGCCGACTTCGCTCCGGTTACAAGCCATCCTCTGAGCTTCAGCTCTCTGACCTTATCCAATTTGTGAACTGTACGCACCTTTTCTCTAATTATTTTCTTCCCAAAATGATTGATGATTTCCTAACCGACATCGAACCACAGTCCGAGTTCCACTTTTATTACATTTTAAAACCTGCTTAAGTCATTTTGATATCTAAACAAAAATATTCTTGGTAGTAAGAGATGTAGAACACTATTATGTATAGCTCTGCCCCTCTCTCTATATGCTCTTAAAGAAATGTTTAAAATCAACCAATTAAATTGAAAATAAAGATTAAAATGGCATTAAGCTAATTCTTTCACATGGTTATTGAATACTATAATTACAACAACAACAACAACCCAGTGAAATCCCACAACATGGGGTCTGGGGAGGGTAGAATGTACGCAGACCTTACTCCTACCAAGGTAGGACGGCTGTTTCCTGGAGACCTCGGCTCAGTAAAAGCATAAATGCATAAAAAATATTAGATAAGAATAGAAAATTAAAAGCTTTAGGAGAAAAACAACAAACAAATAACGAATAGATAACAAATAAATACAAATAAATAAATACTAATAACAAATAACAATTAACTAAATAATGAAAGCGTTACAGATAAAATTGAGTAATCACTGGTATTGAATACTATAATTACTGGTATATTAAATGATATTCACCAATGGATATTGAAATATTGTGCAGTATGCATGATTATTATTGAATCATGATTAATTACTTTTGAATCATGGTAAATGTTAAATGATTTTCAGAATATACTAATGGTACTGTTGAATCATGGTATAATGTGTTGTGTACTAATTAATAAGGGTATATGTGCTTCGAATTTATACCTCATCGTTGACTGACTGACTGTGCTTCTTTTACATACAGCTTTAAGAGAGATGCCTATAGCTGTGATGACTGAGAAGCCAAAGTCCCAACATTATGAGCTTCCTACCTCTTTCTTCAAGATTGTTCTTGGAAAACACCTCAAATACAGGTAACTATATATTATATCTCCAATCTACCTCAAATTTATAATGATGGTCTTACAATCTGGCTTATGTATGACATGTTAATGCAGTTGTTGTTACTTCAAAGACAAGTTGAGCACTTTAGAGGATGCTGAAAAAGCAATGATGGAATTATATTGTGAAAGGTCACAGTTGAAAGATGGACACACTGTACTTGATGTTGGATGTGGTTGGGGCTCCCTTTCTCTATACATAGCACAAAAATATAGTGCCTGTAAAATTACTGGGATTTGTAATTCAGTCACCCAAAAAGCACACATAGAAGAGCAGTGCCGGTAATAACTTCTTTCGATGCTAGACAACCTTGTGTGTGTGTGTGTGTGTGTGTATATGTGTGTACGCCTTATTATTATACTTTGGTTTATGTGCTTAGGGAGCATCAGCTGGAAAATTTGGAGATCATAGTTGCAGATATTAGCACATTTGAGATGGAAGGATCCTATGATAGAATATTGTCTATTGAAATGTTTGAGGTATTGAGTGCAAGATGAGTGTGTTTGTTAGAATTTACAGGTATGATGACAACTAATAAACTTATATTTATAGCATATGAAGAACTACGGAGATCTCCTGAAGAAGATCTCAAGATGGATGAAGGCAGATAGTCTTCTTTTTGTTCATCATTTTTGCCACAAGGCATTTGCTTACCACTTTGAGGTACATATACGTTGATCTGCTAGCTCATTAATACATGAATATTTACTCTACTTCAATTACAGATGTGGTGTCTAATGTTGTGCAGGATGTGAATGATGATGATTGGATCACTAGGTACTTCTTCAGTGGAGGTACAATGCCTTCTGCCAATCTCCTCCTTTATTTTCAGGTGAGCTTGATGGTGTTGTTTGTATCTGCTGTTGAAAGACCGTGTCTTTATGGACTTGAAGGAGGATTTAGGCAAAACGGGAAAGTGAAGAGGGTTTTTGGTATTCCTGCGGCATATATTAACTCCTGGAATAGTCATCCAAGTAATAGAAATTACTTAGTAAAGTCACTTTCATTTTTTTAAATCAATAAAATCTGTCATATTTTGCTCATTATCCCGCAAAGTAACTCCTGCGTGAAAAACAGAATGGCAACTAGTGATCCTTTGTTTCTGCTGTATTGAGGCAGTATTAGATTCCTCAAGAATGCTTTAAAAGGGCTACAAAGAATCCATCTCTAATTCTAATAAAAGAAAATATTTGGATTGACAATTATTGTGATGCTTGGTTGCAGGATGACGTTTCTGTGGTTGATCATTGGCTGGTTAATGGAAAACATTATGCACAAACAAGGTGAATTTAACTTGTTTGAATATTTTCAAAATTATGAAACATGATGTTTTGATAAGCTTTATACCCGTTTTCAGCGAAGAATGGCTTAAGAGAATGGATGGGAACAAGAGTTCCATAAAGCCAATAATGGAGTCAACTTATGGGAAGAATTCAGCCATTAAGTGGACTGTTTACTGGAGAACCTTTTTCCTTTCAGTTGCTGAACTGTTTGCGTACAACAATGGAGAAGAATGGATGGTTGCACATTTCGTCTTCAAAAAGAAGTGACTTTGCCAAGCTAACTATACAAGTAATAAACATGTCTACATGCATTTCACCCAAAAGCATTAGGACAGATGACATGCCGCATCTTTGCACTATTACCAGTAATTAAAGTAGAATGTGTTGTGTTGCTCTTAATCAAGTTTTACCCATCACATATTTCCATTAATTAACAAATACTCTTGGTTAATGCGTGAGCAATACTTGAGATATCAGTAAATGGGCTTCTGAAAAATTGAATTATTTAGCTGGCATTACAAGGCAGTTAATAATGTGATCACTCAGTTCCTGAAATCCCTTTGGACAAAAGTTCTTGAATGGCAATTTGATCCTTTCTTTTGGTGCCTCGTGTTCAAAAAAATTTACATTCATCCTTCCCTCTCCACTGTCTCTGTGGAGATGGTTGGTTGCCCACAATATTGAGCATGAAATTAACGCCAATCCTTTTGTTTAGAGGCTTTTACTGGCACTTGAACCGCAACACGAAAACTGAGACAGCAGTAATTATGTTGCCAATCTAACAATAAATGGGCACGGGAGCGCGTTAATTTTTCTACAGGTTCTCGCATTCATGTGGCAGAACTTCAGCAAGATAGACCACCCTCAATTTCAGCAACATACTCTAGTTTTCTGGGGAAAAAATCTGCATCTGCATGATTCAGGACTATATACTTTAACCAAGTCCTCGACTCAAGAATCAAATGATCGTGACGATAAGAGGCTGGGAAAAATTTAGATAGTCCTCTGTCATAAATCAGACTAAAACCAGTACATCCATTGCATTATGGACACCCCATGGTACTCATAGAATTCCAGCAAAATTTCACCTCTAGAACTAGGCTCCATGTATTTGATTATTTTCATCACCGAAACCTGTGTCCCGCACTCATAAGCAATTCGTCCAATTATGGGAACAAATTTCTTACCAAAGTAAACAATTCACATTAAAACTAACATAAACTCTCAAATAGCCACAGCATATGGAATCAGGAAGAAAGCAACTCTTCCACCCAATAATTTATACCATAAAATCCAATAACAGGTCATGATAGAATATTTCATGAATAGTTGACAGCCAAATGTGAGATGGACAAACAGATGAAACCAAAAGTTACCAAGTCTTTCTTTCCTCAAGAGCCATGCAACTTGAGAAAACAGTCAGGACTGTGGGGGGAAAATGCAAGCTTGAATTTTTAAACTTTCATTAAGCCTTTTTTGTTTCTTCAGAGTTTAGACAAACATTTCAAAGGAATCATAGCCTACAGGCTACAGGTATATTAGGCAGGCCGCCTGGAGAGTCGTTTTTAAATTTTCTAGAGGACTATTCATTGTTATGATAAGTAGTGAGATGGAGTCTCATATAGAGTGGAAGATTGGCAAAGGAGATATCTCCTTTTGGTTTGATAAGTGGTGCTCACTAGGGCCTATCTACAAGTACATGCCAGTAGATATTTTCCTTCCAGACGTAAAACTTAGAGAAGTCCTCAACCAAAGCACTTGGAATTGGGATATACTCACCTCCCAGCCTACTAATGAGATCAAGGACAAACTCTACTCCTTAGTTGGTGGAATCACAAATCCATCAATTTTATCTCTAACTTCATCGCTAAAAATCTTCCTCAAGTTATTTGTTGGGAACTTTGGCAATTGAGATGTTGTAACAAGTTTGAAGGAACTAGACCCTCAAGGTACAGAGCCATCTCTAATATTGTTAACTTTTTTTTGCAGGTGACCCAAAAGAAGTTCAACAAAATAAATATTGGGGGAACCTGGAGGAGCATATGCAAAGCAAGCGAAGCCAATATCCAACAATTGACTAGCATCTCGATAACTTGGATCAAACCCCCTCCACTAAGAGTAAAGCTAAACAGTGATGGTAGTTGCTCGAACAACCAAAGTGGAGTTGGTGGAATCATAAGAGACCAAGAGGGAGATTTCATTTTTGCCTACTCCATCCCTCTTGGAAATGGCACGAGCAACATGGCAGAAGCAGAAGCATTACTCTATCGACTTCAATGGTGCGCAAGCAAAGGCATGGAGATGGCCATAGAGAAACTGACTCCTTACTTTTAACTAAAAGTGTAAAAAAAGAGTGGAAACCCCATGGAAAATCAGCAATCAGGTGCAGGAGATTCAGAAGATCGTTGAAGATCACAAATTTAACATTGTCCACTGTTTTAGAGAGGCTAACAAGCCAGCTGATGCACTAGCCTCGCTAAGTCACAAAATTGATGAAATCAAGGTCTTCACCCTCTTCTCTAATCTCCCTAGAAACATCCGAGGGCTAATCAATATGGACAAATGGAGTCTCCCCTCCTTTAGACAGAAAAAAATTAAATCATCTCATATTGTTTATGATCCTCCATGAAGTGTCTAAAAGTTTCCTATTTTAATAGTGTCTAGAGGTCTAGTCTCTTTTCAATGATCATGTACAAAGTTTGGAATGCCAAACTCAAAACTGTATCTTTTTGCACATCAATGATGAAAGGAGACTTGTTATTAAAAAAATACAACAACAACAACAACAACAAGCCAGTGAAATCCCACAACGTGGGGTCTGGGGAGGGTAGAGTGTACGCAGACCTTACTCCTACCAAGGTAGGACGGCTGTTTCCGAGAGACCCTCGGCTCAAAAAAGGCATAAAAGGCATAAAAGGGGGTCAGATAAGGTTAAGAAATTCAAAGCGCTATAGGAAAATAAATAACGAAGGCATCACAGATAAAATAGAGTAATCAAAAGTACTGAAAGCAATAAATAGTAACAGAAATAGCAGAAATGAGAGTACAAAGAATTGTAATGTGCTAGTGCGCCTATGAATAGGGAAGAATAACGAGACTATGTACTAGCCTTCTACCCTAATGTGGGTCCTCCACACCCTCCTATCTAAGGTCATGTCCTCGGTAAGCTGTAACTGAGTCATGTCCTGTCTAATCACCTCTCCCCAATACTTCTTCGGCCTACCCCTACCTCTTCTGTAACCATCCATGGCCAACCTCTCACACCTCCTCACTGGGTCATCTGTGTCTCTCCTCTTCACATGCCCAAACCATCTCAGTCGCATTTCCCGCATCTTGTCTTCCACCGAGGCCACTCCTACCTTGTCCCGAATAGCCTCATTTCTAATCCTGTCGCTCCTGGTGTGACCACACATCCATCTCAACATTCTCATCTCGGCAACTTTCATCTTTTGAATGTGAGAGATCTTAACTGGCCAACACTCTGCCCCATACAACATAGCCGGTCTAACCACCACTTTGTAGAACTTGCCCTTAAGTTGTGGTGGCACCTTCTTGTCGCATAACACTCCGGAAGCGAGCCTCCATTTCATCCACGCTGCCCCAATACGATGTGTGACATCATCATCAAAAACAAATGAGAACACTTTACACATCACAATACAATTTTCTATAGATAACATTTAAATAGAGAGAAACTAATGCATAAGTACTATAATTTGCTTTGTTCCATATAAAAAGAACAAATAATATTGTTAAATTTTTAGCCAAAAATCACTTTGTTCGACTCTGCCTCTATTGAAGCAGAACAAGTCTAATACTCCAGCCCTGGTTTTCGGGGATTCCATTTCGATCTAAACCCGGGGAAATATAAAATCATTTTGACACTGAAAGAGCATTGCTTTAACCAATATAAAGAACTGTGTGTTTAACACATCGGCACCAAATATAAACAAGAAAAACAAGATAAAAGAATCAAAATGTAAAGGTAAATGAGGAAGACGAAAACCTCAAAATCAAAAACCAAAACCCATCCTATAGAATTGCAATTGGAACATATTTTCAATACTAAATCCAATTACACCAAATAAAAATGGAAATTGTGAAATCTAAACAATAGACTCAGGTCACTCAACAAAAGTAGAAATCAATTATTTTCTTTTTCCTCAGAAAATCAGGAAAGAGACAAAACAACAACGATATGCAATCCCACTTCAAAAAACTGAAAAAAGAAACTCCTTCTAAACTTTTTGCATAAATATTCTATCCTTGGTACTTCTTGCTAGCAAAACTAACTTGAACAATATTAGGAAAGATTCAGCAAGGAACTAACAGAAGATAGGTAAATCCCATAAGAGAAAGAGAAGAGGAGAAAAAGAATTTTACTATCCTGAAGTCTACAATGCACAACTTACCTTATCATAATTAACAAGGTTTTACCACAATATTGAGCATAAAGTCAAACCACCAGTGCTTTTTCCAAAAGTTTTACTGACTTGAACCGCAAAAGAGACGTGAAGAGAGTGACTATAGCTAATATTCCCAATCTAACATCAAATGGAAACGTGAGCCGAGGAGAGTGTTGTTCATTTTCCTACAGGTTCTGGCATTCATGAAGCAGAACTTCAGCAACTTAAGTTAATTGCCTGACTGTTCAGTCTAACTATATTTTCAGTGCAAGCTGATTGACAAATAAAATAGCATCAGCTTGATTCAGTACAACATTGAGCAAGTACTAAATTCAAGAAGCTTGATTGCTTACCTTAGAAAAATTAGTAAACTCAAGAATCAAAATGATTGTGCAGATAAACTGGGTAAATATTTAGCATTCTACACAAGGAGCGCTGAGATGACCATTGCTGAAAGGAGATCATCAGACTAAAACCAGTACCCCATTGCATAGACCCATACAACATGGAAACTGCAATTGTAATCACAGAATTCTAGCTAAATTTCATCCTAGCTATAGGCTCGATATATCCAATCCTGTTCATCATCAAAGCCTGTGTCCCACAATCAATGGGAATCCATGCAAATATAGGAACAGGTTTCTGACTAAGGAACGTTATCCACATTAAACCTTAGCATAAACTGGAATCAGGAAGGAAGGGAGGCCCTCCAGCCCACCATTAATCACCAAGGAGATAGAGAGGCGAACGAAGGTTGCCCCTGGGAGGAAGGATTTGGGCATGGGTTAAAAGGAAAATCACCAAATCAAAGGGTAGAAAGCATAAGGAATCACGAATTACTCCACCCAAATAATCTGTATCATCGACTAACAACAACAGTATCATAATATCTGAAATCATGTTGTGACATGTCAATTCATATCTAAGAAAGTAGAGAGACAAATGTGGATGGACAACAGACAATAAACATCATTTTCAAGCCTCTATTTCAATTTCCAACGAGACACAAAACTAAACAAAGTAGCCAAGTTTAAGCAAAAAAATAAATGCAAGCTCTTCACCTCCTTTAAGGATCACCCAGAAATACTAAAGCTAAGAAGGCTATGGTGGAGGAAATGAGTGTTCTTCATGATAATTGAACTTGGGAGATAGTTCTTTTATCGCCGGGGCAAAAGAAACAATTGGATGTCACTGGGTATTCACAATGAAGGTGGGTGCTGATGGAAAGGTTTCATCTCAAAGCTAGATTAGTAGCCAAGGATATTGATGATCATGAAGGCATTATTCATCTTATGAGGCATCTTAGCAGTCACTTTTGGAAAAAAGATTTCTGTAAACTAAAATACTTCCTAGGCATTGAAGTGGCTCAATGCAGCCGTGGAATTTTCATTTCACTTGGGAAATAGGCATTTGACATTGGAAGACACTAACATGTTAAGTTGCAGACCAGTTGATACTCCTATGGAGCCAAACATTAAGACTGTTCATGATCAGAAGGAGCCATTGAAAGATCCAGGTCATTATCAGAGATTAAATGGAAGCTCCATTATCTTACGATCACACGACTGGACATTTCACCTGTGGTCAGTGTAGTTCGCCAATTTTTCTAGACTCCCTCTGACAGTCATTGGAACGCACTGATTCGTATCTTAAGTCATATCAAAGGTTCACCCAGACAAGGTATATTGTGTGAGTATAAAGGAGACACAAATAGTATTGGATATTCTGCTGCAGATTGTATAGGATCTCCTTCAAACAAACGGCCCGCTTCGGGGTACTGTGTTCTAGTTGGAGGAAACCAAATAGCATTGAAAAGCACAAAGCATGATGTAAAAGCTAGATTGAGTGCAGAGGCAAAGAACTGCGTAATGGCTTGAACTACAAGTGAGAGCTTATATCGTTAAAATAACTTCTCCAAGATTGGAGGTATGGTAGAGATGCACACATGTAATTGATATGTGACAATCAAGATGCAATACGTATTACTTTGAATCATGAGAGAACAGAACATATAGAAGTACATTGAAATTTTATTTGACAAGATTGAACCGGAATGCATTTTGACGAGCTTCATTAACTCGAATGATCAATTAGCAAATATTCTTACAAAATCACTTAGTGGCATGTTTAGGATTGTATGCTCCAACTTGAGGAGATGTATTATGAATTAGGAAATTATTTAATATCGCAAGAGCTCATTCCTTGTATACATAGGAAAGGTTTAGAATCCTAAAATTGTGTAAATAGGAACAGGAACTACTTTCCTTTCTAGGATTACTAGTAAAAACTTATGTAAACCCAACACGCTTGAGGGAATAACCAAACAATTCATTCCCAACATCTCTTCTTTTCTCATTATTTCCATATCCAAACTATCGTCACTTAACATTAGCTGTTGTTCTTCTTAAATTCGACAAGAATTTTGAAGGATTCATATGCAACTGGTCTTGGGAAGAACAAGTTAAAATAATAGAACACTTTACACATCACAAAACACAAGGAATTTAACTAAGATCACAGTCTAACAATCCATAGATAAAAATTTTGTCAAGTGTCAAAATTTCCAAGAGGAGCATTGCTATTGCAAGACAATCTTTCAGTGCTATGCAGCATGCTTTCCTAGTTCTACTCAAACGTTTACATGCAAAACCCAGGAAAGCCTTTCAATCAAAGGAAGATTCAAGTATTTTTTTTCCTTGATCGATTACATGTCACCTAACTTGCCATCGAATACAATTACAAAAACATTCTAATTATGCTTTACTTAAAATCACCTTTCCTTTTCATGTTACTTCAAGATGTTCAATTGTGTGTTACTTGGGAGCACCAGCAGAACTCTTTGAACCATTTTGATTAGCACCACCCACAATTCCATCAGCTTCCAAGAATCTACTTAAATGCTTATCATCCAGATGTTGCTGAAATTTTTTAATGAAAAAGTAAGTAAAAAAATAAATACATAACAACAACATACCCAGTGTAATCCCAGAAGTGGTGTCTGGGAAATGTAGTGTGCACGCACACCTTACCCCTACCTGAGAAGATAGAGAGGCCGTTTCCGATAGACCTCAGCTCATTGAGCTTAGAATTCAAAGAAGAGAGAGCTCACAGATAGACAATCTCGGTATTTCTTCCACTCTATAACACACTCCTCTTTATTCCACTCACCCTTCAAAAATTTGTCAGAATACCACCTACAGAGAAACCCATCATCAATCTCAGGATTCAGGGTTTTAGGTAAAGAGCAAGTATTCAGTTATCTAAGCAAACTAACTGTTCTTGAATCTTGACCCACAACAAAAAAAATAGCCAAAAGGGGTAAAGAAAGTTTGAATTTTTGACCTGTTGAAGCAATTATGGTAAGCCTCTCTGAGTTGAGCACAAGGTGAAGTAGCTAGCTGAGATGCATTTTTCTTCTCCTTGAAGATTCCCATGTTTATGGCCTACTACAAATCCATGAATCTACACAGAAACTGAGCAGTTAAAGTTTATTTTTGAAATTGTAATTCCAGCAATTTCTCCCTTCAAACGGCAAATCAAGGTAGGGAGTTTTGTGCTGTCAATGGGGGAATTTGGATTGTGGTCAAGTCTTAATTTGATCGTAATGATTTTAACAAACAACCATTTAGGGCTACTATTACAAATATAGCCTGTAATGCAAAAATAATCACAACTAAAAATGTGACAAGTAATTGAGAAACAACCACAGTTAAGAAAATGATTTGATTCACCAAATTAGTGCATCCTATATTCCACATGATCTTGTTGAAAGGGAAATTAACAATTGGTAAAATATGATTATTTCCATGCTATTACATGTTAAATTACCATTGAGCTTGTGGGTAAAAAGTTTTAAGTGTATTGCTTTGAAATTTGAGTACATATGCCAATTGATTTCTGATGGGATTGTTTCTTGTTTATGTTCGGTTTAAAGATGACTTTGTTAATTCTTTGACTAGTGGACTTACAAATAAGGTTTTGAAAAATCGAACCGAACGAAAAATTAAATCGAAAAAAGCGTTACTGATTTATTGTTATTGGTTAACGGTTATTTAATGATTTTATAAAAAAAATTATTAGGTTATCGATTCAGTATTGATTTTTTAATATTGGGTTATTGAGTAAATCGATAACCCATTAAGACTATAATAATTTACTATTTTAATTTTTACTCATACATAAATATCAAAGTATCAAATAAAATATATTAATATAATTACTATATCAGATTATCAGTACCCTATACAATTTATAGTTGACACTGTATATTTTTTTAGGTTCTAGTATTACTTTAGGTTCACAATGTCAAAATCTAAAGAACTAAAAACAGTGGTGGCTAGGTTTGCAACGACAATGACAAAGGTTAAGCGATGGTGGCTAGGGTTGTGAATTGTGAGTATTTACAACAAGAACGTTTGATTTGCTTGTTTCGTTATATGCTTGTATTGCGTCAAATTATTGGAGAAGTCGTATATTTTTTTTGAAATTTTTTTCTTATTTGTTAAACGAAAAAACAAACCGTTAAAGACCAAAAATTGATAAACCGAACAGATAATACTTAAAACTAAATCGAACTAACCGATACACACCTCAACTGAATACATATATACATATATACACTAGTGACATTAGTCCGTGCTAAACACGGGCCCAATAATTTATTTTGTCCTTAAATTTTTTAAAAAGATAATCCGTTAATAACATTGTTTATAAAAAGAAAAATATTTAGGTAAATTACCTTTTATTTCTCCCAACAAATGCAAATAAACACGGAATTTAACTTTAAAAGTTATGTATCTTTTATTAAAGCAAAGAAAAATTAAAAAATAATTAATGCTCTTTTGCTTTGTTAAAATTAATTGAAATCTATATTGGATCGAAAGTAATAATGTATTTTCTTTGAGAAAATATTATTTGTCATTTGAGGTGGATCCTTTTTATTATATTAGGTTAATTTGAACTTGATACTTTTAATACAGAATTTATATTTTTGTGTAAAAATTTAATAAAAATTATAATAAATAGTAAATATAAATAATTTTAAAATTTTAATAAGTTTGTGTTAAGAACCTTAAAAATTGAACTCCTATAGTACAAATCTTGAATCCACTATTTGTCATAGTATAAAGCAAATATATACAATTTGTTTTCATACTTTAGGAGTTTAGGTGAGTAGAAATGATTTCTTTACCAGTAGAATACTTAATTTAAACAAATGAATAAAAAAACTTTAAATATGAATTATGCCAATTCCCCCAACATTTAAAGAAAACCAATTAAACTTTTAAATTCTATAAATTTACAATTGTCTTCATTATCTCATATATTGCAGAAGTATAATATGCATTAAGTGAACTATTTTTTTAAGATTGAATTTTTTAACAATAATTCTGAATTTTTAAATGGGTGAAAATTTTCACCCGTTAAAAATTAAATTCCCTCCTCAACATTGACCAATAATCAAATTTCCCCTGTATCCTATACATTGTCTATTTTACCCTTGTCATATCACATATATGTAATACCTCTTTATATTATATATAATTTATTTTTTAACCTAGGTATTTATAACTTTTTCTTTAAGTTCATTAACATTATAAGTAGAATAATATTTTTATAAATTTGTCATAAAATTTAACATTATTTTTATCACCGTTATTTCAATATAATATGTATTAAGCATGTGTATATGGATTTATGCCTATTTTTGTCTTTCTCCACTTTATTACTCCGTACGTTTTATATTACTTGGCCCTTCTTGATATGGCACCTCTTAAAATAATTTAATTAGAGGTGTATTTTACTAAATTAACATTATTAATAATGCTTTAAAATTTTAAATTTGACTACTACCACTTCATGCAGTTATTTAATACTAAGGATAGAAATTAAAACCCATTAAGAAATTCTTTTGATTTCAAAAATTGGATAAATAAATTAAAACAACTATTTTTAGAATGAGGGTGAAGTAATAGAAATGGCGAGGGTATTCTCTATTGTCTATATAAATAAACAAGTTTGATTAGCATTGATGAAGTATTACATAAATTATAGTTTAAATAATTTTAAATCTAAATAAATACAATCTTTACAAAATTAACCTAAATTATATTAATTATTTTGTATTTTCTACATCAAAATATATTTGTATAGTTATTATTCTCTGCTATTTTTACTTGAATAAATAGATATTAGTGTTTTGATTATTATTATTAATAAAATTAATTTTCTCATTATGCTAATTTACTTCGATATAAAACATCATTAGTGTAACACCCTGTGTTAACCCAGCCTAAACTAAACTCGAGACCCTGAGGGAAATTAATGAAATGGACTGACCAGTGGACCATGAGGGCCACCTACGATTCGTAGACAGTTCTACGAGTCGTATGGACGACTCGTAGGCCCCTCCGACCCTCGGTGGAATTTTTGGAACTTGAGATCCATCCCTACGATTGACCTCACGAGTTGTAAGAGTTTCTACAAGTCGCAGAAGGGACTCGTAGAATTCTTTGGCACTTGGCCAAATTTCAGTAAAGGAAGTTGTCCCCACGAGTGTTGTTGACTAGTCGTCGAAGAGTCTACGAATTGTAGCAATGACCCGTAGAGATACCAGAGACTCAGATTTCTTAGAGTTTCAAAAATCTGCAAGGCAAGTCGCGTCTACGACTCGTCGAGTAGTTTACGACTTGTAGACTTGAGTCGTAGACCATAAGCATTTCTAACCCAGTTCCACGAATAGACTTGACGATCCGTTAAAGTTCCTACGAGTCGTAATTATGACCCGTAGGCGTCCAGTTTTAATTTTTAGTGAAGGGTAGATTGGTATTTTTCCTCTCTTTCCAAACTAAAACTATGATGTTTTGGGACTATTTTGAGTTCCTTATTAGTACCCTAAACTCATAATACTCTCATTAACACTTAATTTATTGGAGAGCAAGGATTAGAGAAGAAAAAGAGGGTAGGGTTCAAACGCTTACTCCCATTTTTCAATCTTCGATTGTTCTTTGAATTTCAGGTATGTAAGGCTGAACTAAAATATGGACTTTGTTCCTTCATGTGTCCATGATTGTGATAGATTGACTGTGAATGGATTGAGTCCCCATGATTGTGTTTATTGAAAATTTATTTCCTAAAATTTACATGTCTTACTGATTACTGATAAATTCATGCTTTCTACGAATTAGTTCCTTGAACAAATGATTTGAACTACTTTTTTATAAACCCTAATAGCATATTGATGGGTGTTGAATATAGATGTTTAAGAATTGAGTGTAAAGCCTTGAATTTATGAATGTATGATTGTGATTGAGAAGTGAACATGATGATAGTGTTGATGAACTTCATAGTCCTTTATATTTTCATAATTGAACCCAAGTGAATGGTCTCAAATGAATATTTTCATAAATGATTGTCCAAACTTCTCTTAAATAAATAATTGAGAATGATTGGGAAATTAATTGGTTGAAAGGATTGATTTGATAGAATTGTGAATTGATAAGAGTCCATTTGAGACTTATTGATTTGGTTTGATTGGATTGATTGTCTTATAATCTTTGAGTCTTGGAAGGAGTATCGAGCACCGAATTGGGTAAGAATAAGTAATAACTTGAACTCAATAATTACGTCACCAAACGTAGGATAGGATTGAATCATTAAGTCGGATATTTCTTAATTTATTTGATTGGTTTTGGATCCATTATTGGTTGATTCGTTCTTATCCTGGCAAGGTATTGGACGGACGTGGCAACAACGTTGGCTTGTTGTACTATCACTGGCTCATAAGTGATGGTTTTCAGATAAGAGAAACTATAATATAGGTCTTGATAGTACTCTAAGTGGAATGGATGGGATTGAATTGTATATGATTGGTCGTTGTCTAAATCTTAGTCTTGTTCAGACTTAAGACATCTTGATTAAGTTGTTCATCTTTCCGATTTGAGGTCTCTGAACTGATTTGATTCTACCTTAATGTATGTTTCATTCTACTATATTACATACTAATAAATTTCATGTGCTGGGGTCCATTTGGGCTACATCATTTTATGATGCAGAGACAGGTACTAGAAATCATCAATAGGCGCGTCATTGAGGATCTATTCGTATTCAGCTGATTAATGAGTCCTCCCTGCTTCCGGAGAATACCACATTTATCTTTCTAGCTTTTGAGTTTAGTTTTATTCATTTGATTTGAGGTAGCCATGAACCTATCATTGTGTTATACCCCGCACCTTGGTACATTGAAGCATATTTTTTTTCTAAAAGATTTCTATGTGGTCCACGTTATCTATGAAGTTCTACGTGAGTAGTGATGGTTGGAAATAGGTCTAGAAGGCTTCGGAAGGAGTTGGAGGCCAAATAAGGAGTCAAGGGACTTAACCTACTTGCGTAAGCTACAAACTTGGATGGCTTATAAAATTAAGCTACTTGAGTACACGTCGAGCTTAAGTAGCAAAGATTATATGGGTTCTTAAAGTGAGACAAGGCCACGAACCCACGAAAAGGAGCAAAAACTAGATTTCAAACTTACGAAAAGAAGCAAGTAGGTGACAAGTAGGTGATGCACCTACTTGGACTAAGTAGCTGACACACCTACTTGGGATGGGCCCCACGTGCCATGTGGCAGCTTTGGATTAGATGCATAGATGAAGTGGCGCCCTAGGGGGCTGACACGTGTCACCCCTAGGGGCTGCCATGTGTCACTCCTAAAGGAAGGGTATAAAATCCTAAGTCATGACTAAGGGCTCTTATTTTCAGCTTTGTACTTAGACATATTTTCAGCTTGTTACTTAGAACTAGTGAGAGTAACTTGAAGAGAACAAGAGTAAGAGAGAAACAACCATGGCAGCAAAGTGAGGCCCTCAATTTCATTCCGTCAATTAATTATCTAAGGTATTCTTCAACTAGATAAAGGTGTTAACAACGTGAATTGATAGTTGGGGCAGCGAAAGAGTGCAACGAGCAGCCACCAACTTTTCAGCCACGTTGAGAGCTCTTAAAGTCAATTTTAAGCAAGTTTGGGGAGTTGTTTGTTAAGGTATGGCTCGATTCTCTTCTCCCACATTTGGGAAAGTATTTATACATATTGTGGGTGTATAAATATGAGTTGAAAATATGAAAATATGCATGTTACGGCTGAAGGATGTTCTACAAACTCTCAAGGAAAGAGAGTTGTATGCTAAGTTTTCAAGGTGTGAATTCATGCTTGCTTCTGTGGCATTCCTAGTCCATATTTTATCTGAAGAGGGTATACGAGTTGATTCACAAAAGATTAAAGAGGTTAAGAACTAGCCAAGGCTCACATCCCTAACTGACATAAGAAACTTCTTGGGTTTGGCCAGCTACTACCGTAGAATTATTGAAGGGTTCTCATCCATATCTTTACCGTTGACTAAGCTAACTCAAAGGAAGGCTAAGTTTCAATGGTTAGATACTTGTGAGAAGAGTTTTCAAGAGTTAAAAACAAGGTTGACTATTGCTCCTGTGTTATCCCTACCCGAGGGAACGGATGGTGTGGCCCTCTATTGTGATGCGTCTAGAGTAGGATTGGGTTATGTGTTGATGTAGAAGGGAAAGGTTATTGCGTATGCTTCATGGGAGAAACTACTCGACTCACGACCTTGAGTTGGCAACCATAGTGTTCGCTCTTAAGTTTTGGCTCACTATCTTTATGACATGCATCTTGATGTGTTCACAAATCACAAAAACCTTCAAAATATGTGTTTATCAGAAAGAGCTGCACCGGAGGTAGATAAGATAGATTGAGTTACTCAAAGATTATGATATGAACATTCTCTACCACCCAAGTAAAGCTAATATTGTTGCTGATGTCTTAGCAGGTTATCTATGGAAAGCACTGCCCATGTAGAAGATGGAAAGAAAGAATTGGCCAAAGAGGTGCATAGGCTTTCACGTTTGGGAATTTAACTTATTGACTCTATTGAGGGTGGTACTATCGTTCAAAATGGGGATGAATCATCCCTAGTTGCATAGGTGAATAAAAACCAAGATCAAGATCCCATTCTCCTCCAATTGAAATATGATGTTCACAAGCAGAAGGTAATAAATATTTCCAAAGAGGGAGATGGAGTGTTGAGGTATCAAAGGAGATTGTGTGTTCCAAGCATTGATGGTATTTGAGAGAGATCATGGAAGAGGCCCATAACTTTAGGTACTCCATCCATCCAGGTTCTATAAAGATGTACCATGAATTGAGAGAATTATATTGGTGGAGTGGAATGAAGAGGAATATAGTAGAGTTTGTGTCCAAGTGCCCAAACTGCCAACAAGTTAAAGTTGAGCACCAAAGGCCTTGTGGAGTAGCTCAGAATATAAAAATTCCAGAATAGAAGTGGGAGATGATCAATATGAATTTCATTACACGTTTGATGCGGTCTCACAAACAACATGATTCCATTTAGGTGGTTGTGGATAGGATGACCAAGTCAACCTATTTTTTACCGATTAAGACCACTGATACCGTATAGGATTATGCTAGATTGTATTTTAGAGAGATTGTCAGACTTCATGGAGTCCCTTTGTCCATCATCTCAGATAGGGGAGATCAATTTACTGCTCAGTTTTGGAAGTCGTTTAAGAAAGGTTTGGGTTCAAGATTGAACCTTAGCACTGTCTTTCATCCGATGAAAGACGGCCAGGAAGAGTGCGTAATTCAGACTTTAGAGGATATGTTGAGGGCATGTGTTATGGACTTCAAAGGTAATTGGGATGATCACTTACCCCTTATTGAGTTTGTATACAATAATAGCTTTTATTCAAGCATTCAAATGGCTTCTTATGAAGCTCTGTATAGGAGGAGATGTAGATCACCAATTAGTTGGTTCGAAGCTGGTGAAGTTGAGTTGATTGGGCCAGACTTGGTTCACCAAGACATGGAGAAGGTAAAGATCATCCAATAGAGGTTGAGAACCGCTCAAAGTCGCCAGAAATCCTACACTGAACTTAGGAGAAGAGATTTGGAGTTCGAAGTGAATAATAAGGTGTACTTGAAGGTCTCACTCGTGAAGGGTGTGATGAGATTTGGAAAGAAAGGGAAGCTTAGTCCCTGCTACATTGGTCCCTATTAGATTGTGAAGAGGATTGGTGATGTAGCCTATGAGTTGGAATTGCCATCAGAGTTAGCAGCTATTCACCCTGTGTTTCACATCTGTATGCTTAATGTCGCACCCCATTTTTCTCAAAATAAGTTTTACAATGACGTGACAACTTTTTTTAGGATTTAAAAAGAGAAGAGTTGCCACCTAATGAATTAAAGGTGCATTAGGGCATCATTCTATTCTATTTTTTTTAAAAGGGTCAATTGCTACCAAAGTTCAGGTAAGGGTTCAAATTACCTCAAAAGAAAGGTGCTAGACACCTTTCGAGGTCCACAACTGTAGGTCCCCGATGAATCTTATAGTTTATGTAGGGAGGGGGGCATAAAACAATTAAGATCTCTTATATTATTAAATTAAAGGATTAAGATGATAAAAGAATATGTAAAAAAACAAATAAAATTAATTAACTAAATAGAATGGACAAGCGAGAAGACATAAATTGCATAATTAAATATAGGAGGAAACATAATTTTATTAGTTAAACTACCCCAAATAAATACAATCAAACATATTAAGTATTTAAATGAATAAGAATTTAACTAAACTAAATTAAATTATACTACTCGAATCAGTGTCAGGCTTATTAATCGAAAGGCAAAATACATAAAGTATGCCTGAATCACCTTTCATCATTTTCGAGGGGTCTATTTACCCCTACTCCTCCTAGGTTTATTTATTATTATAATCCTAAAGCAATCTAAAAGAAACAATAAAACTAACGTCCTGAAAGGTGTCTAACATCCTTACATAATGTCCAAGAGGCATTGGACTTACTAATTGGATAGGTTCTAGACTTAAGGAAAATATAGGCCTTCTAATTAGACATCTCGTCAAACAAAACAAGTAGGTCGAGCAGTTAGCGCATAAAGTCTCAAATAAGCGTCTAGTTTGATTAATTAGCATGCTTGAAAATACATTCAAGTTGTGAAGGCCATAATAAATATTAGGTGTGTGTGCATATACAATCAAACGTATAAATCATAACATAAACTTGAATAACATGGGAAAACATCAATTATCAGACATGAGGACAATTTCAATTACTAGATTGATTATAATAAAAGGAGGCATTCTTAACAATTTTAGTTATTAAAATGCTAAAATATTACTTGTAAAATTCCATGAACATAATTTCTAATTAGAATAGCATGCTGAAAATTTATTAAGGATATTATAGACATGATTTTCTAAATAACACAACATACTGAAAATTTATTTAAAGCTATGACCATGGTTCTGATACACATTTATTAAAATTCTATAGGCATGATCTCTAATAAAATATACTGCAAATATTTATTTATTCCCGCAGGCATGGTTTCGTATATGAATTAATATGTTAAAAATAATGATTATATCCTATAAACATGGTTTCTAGGAAAGGTCACATGTTTAACATATTTTATGAAAATCTTATAGACATGATTTATATATAATATAATATGTTGATAATATAATTAAACCCTATAGGCGTGATTTCTATATAATCTAATAGGGTCAAACACGGGAGACATGGTTTTATTAACATAGAGAAAATATCTATCAAGTCCTTTAGACATGGCTTCTTTATGATTTATCATTCTGAATATATTAAATATATCCTATAGATCTAATTTCAATGCGAATTAAAAAGAAATTTATTTATTTGATCATATAGACATGGTAGCTATATGAATTTGCATGCTGAAAATTAATTAATAGATGCCCATAGACATGATATCTAAAAGACGAATTATAATAAAAACTGATCCTCAAAAAAATATTTATAATATTATCACAACTTAACTTCACCAAGACAAAATAACAAATTATTTGATCTACATTGCATAGATTTTCAAAGAAGTCAAGATTAAATACATACAAATATGTTGAAATAACGACAGATAATTAAGCAAAAATCCAGATTCAACTTTAGCCATATAACGAATCCTTTTCTTCTTTTAGGAATAAATGGATGAACAGATTCACTAAAAATATATTATTTTAGTTTAGACCTATGATATACTAGTGGTATGATTTTAACTAATATGATCAAGCGGTTAATTTTCATAAGCATATTATCAGACACATAAGGTAAAAATAAAATGCAAGTAGCACATTAGTTCCCCTCTCCCTTTAGACTGTCTCCAAATATTTTATGATTATAGAGTAGTTTTTTACAGATAAATTATTACAGAGCCAAAAGAATAAGTGAATAAAATACACACAAAATTTTTAGAAATCTAAAATAAGACTAGATGAATCAGGAAAGTCCCCTCCTCGACAAACTCTCCTCATCTTGAACTTCAATGTTCAAAAACTGTTAAATCAATAAAGGAGATATAAAACAAGAAACCAAGAAGATAGAATATACACTAATGTAAGAATAGGCAAACATGCAAGAGGATATCAATTATAAGTTCTACAACTAACACCATATCGCACACAGAAGAAAAAAGACTAACCTGGATGCTTCCTTTTGTTTTTACGCATGTTATGCAAAAAATTAAATAATTCATAGCGAAAGGAGGAGGTTGAATTAAATAAAGGAACTAACCAGTTAGGCAGATTAACTAATCAACAAATAAACCGGATATGAACATCACTTGAAAAAAAAACTAGACCAGAGGAGACTTTTTAGAATAGTAGTATGCCACGAGAATATTATTGCTTTTGAGAGTGAATTATTGTGCTTGAAAACATGACCAAAATGAGAGGAAAAGCTCTCTTTATATAGTAATGAACCCAAATCAGTACAAGAAAAGTAAAACGAAGGAAAATAAAATTAATAATCTAAAGTTACCAAAAATGAAGGAGTAAAACAGTTAATCAATTAAGTCTATGATTCAGTCAATATTTGACCAAAAATTAGGCTTAAGAAAAGGAGATTTCTTAAAAGAAAGAATATCGATCAACACCATGTCTAGTTTACTAATAAATCATATAATTAAATATTTTACATTGACTCCACATATTCCATCATGCCAATAAAAAGGACAAGTCTTTCCTAATATACCAAATTAATCCCCGCTATAACTATTCATCATCTGAATTATAGAAAATTAACCATAAATAAAAAATTCAAACAAAAGACAGAATCAAAAACTAATAAATCAGAAAACTTAATTCTTTTCAAAGCTAATTAAGGAATAATTAAAATAAACCAAAATTGAGAAAATCAATCGATTGGTATGTTAATTCACTAAATTAAATCGAATCGAAGAAACCAATAAATATGTATTCTCAAACGATATTTGCCATAACAAGAACAAACTAACAACATCAATTTACCACAATAAGAATAAGCAAGAATCAAAGTCAGCAAAATCAATCATAGAATATTATGCTTTACTTAATTTAATTCTGGAATTAAATAATCCATTAGTCAGTTAAGTTGTACAAATTAAGCCAAATATACAAAGTAATAACAACTCTTAATCAATTTTAAAGCAATTCCAACAAAATGGAATTTTAATAAACATAATTACCATACTAAGGATGAACAATCAGCTGAGCTAAGCGATTCAAGCTAAAACATAATTTTGACAACAAAGATGGAGTTTTCCACATAGAGCATAGATTGTTAAATATTAACAATTATAAAAAAATAACACCAAACATGAGATTATTTCAGAGGAAGAAGACACTTAAGCATGAAATGATCCGATGATTTAGAACAAATAAGAACTAAAAATAATGAACAAACCTAGATCCGTCTTCAACACGGCAAAGTCTGTTGCCATTTTAAACTTTGCCGTAGTTAGCTGTTCGGTGCCTCATCTTCATCGCCAACCGAGTTGCTGGGTTCGTCTACCCTCCTTATCAAAGGTTTCTTCAAAGAGATACAGAGGGGTTTTTCGTGTGGTTCTTTGGTCGGCGAGGATAAACATAAAGAGAAGAGGAGGGGGAGTAAGGGGAGAGACGAAAAGGAGAGAAGAGGGACAGAGAGAGGTGGTGCCAACTGGGTGTCTCCACCAGTTGCGTGGAGCGACTGTTGGCTAGTGGTCTCCATCCTCGAGACGGAGCGACAATGGTGGTTCGTCGGTAGGAATAGCATCAACGACTAGGAGAAGAGAGGGAGGTGGGAGGCGGATCACCTCGCTGGCGAGATTTCGCTAGAGACAGAGCAGGCGAGAGGTACAGTGGAGCGAGGGAGATGTGCAACCGAGGCTCTAGAGATAGAGGGAGTGAGAATGAGAATAAATGGGATTAGGTTTTTGCTTGTGGATAATTAAAATAGGAAAGAAAAGATAGATTTGATCTCCACTGTTGGATCAAAATGGATGCACGATCCAGATTAAATTTGGGTTTGATCAAGATGAAATGGACGGCCGTGATGGGATTGGAATTGAAATTGGCTCTTATTTAGTTACAATTGGCTAGAATTTGACAAGAATTACACAATAAAATGGCTAGAATTGACATGATTTTTAATAAAATTGAATAGAGAAGGTTATAATTTAAATAATTTGAAAGAAAATTGAATGGATTGCTATTTAATTAATAAAAATACTACACATATAAAGTAAGTAAATAAATAAAAAAAATTCATATAAAAGAAATACATTTCATAATATAGCTTTCTTTCCATCCAACTATTAATATCATAAGAAGGTTGTTAGCTTAGGGCAGAGGCTCCCGAACCGTACGTGAGCTATCTCGTACGGTTGTCACCCAAGAATAGGTGGAGGGCTTATTAATGGCATATCTGGGGGAGAGAGAAAAAGAACAATATAATGTATTCATATTACTTACTAAATAAACACTTAAAATTCAAAACTTATGATGATGATGATGATGATGATGATGATGATGATGATGATGATGATGATGATGATGATGATGATGATGATGATGATGATGATGATGATGATGATGATGATGATGATGATGATGATGATGATGATGATGATGATGATGATGATGATGATGATGATGATGATGATGATGATGATGATGATGATGATGATGATGATGATGATGATGATGATGATGATGATGATGATGATGATGATGATGATGATGATGATGATGATGATGATGATGATGATGATGATGATGATGATGATGATGATGATGATGATGATGATGATGATGATGATGATGATGATGATGATGATGATGATGATATGTACGAAAAATCATTATTCAAAAATTAATAATTCATAAAATAATTAAATACTTATACAAATAATAATAATAATAATAATAAAATAGTAAAATTAACAATAATAAAATTTTGTAAATTATGAACACCAATATATGTAATTAATCGGATAAAACTTAAACATAAAATAAAAATAGATAAGCTTTAAAATACTTACTCAATCAAATAGCAGTCCGAGAGTGGATTTTAGGTAGGTCAACATTAGGTGTCAACAACTTTCCCTATTTGCTCGATGATAAAGGATGAATTTTTGGACAAAGACGTTGACTGAGTAGTTAGTTTTGATCGACTCACGGAATAATGCTAGCAGACCAAGTAGAATTGTGAAAAATGTTTCGCCCGAGACTTTAGTTTCAAGTCGCCTACATATCTATGGTTTTATGAGAATCAAGCTGTATGTAGTTCTTGATTTAAGAACGGACAAAGTTCTTAAAAGATGAAAAGACGATAAAAGTGATAGTAGCCTAAATTGATAAGATTAGAGCGGAAGAGCACATGAGTGTTGCAGCGAGGATAGAGCGCGAATATGATCCATGTCGAAGCGTGCTACAAATAATAACTCAATATCTGATCATAAGGCATATGATTATTAATGTAAAATAGACAAATCTGAGAGTATTCGCAAGACTTGTAATAAATATTCAGCAGATCGATGGCGGTCTAATGCCAATAGTGGTTTCAAATAGTAACTCGTTAATAGTCTTGTTTGAATAGTAACTCAATAATGGCCTAAGTAGCTGAAATAATAATTGGATTGGAATAGTCCGACTCAGATAGAGGCAAAATAATATCCTAATCTGAATGATAGCCAATAATAGCTTGATTTGAATTATAACAAAATAACCCCCCGATTCGAATAGAGGTCAAATAGTATCTTGCTTTCAATAGTAGCCAATAATGGCTTGGTTCGAATAATAGCCAAATAATAGCCTGATTCAAATACTAGTCAAATAACAACTTAACTTGAATAATGACCAAATAATAGTTTGGTTCGGGTAGTAGCCAACTAAAAATAGTAGGCAAATAATAGTCTATTTTGAATGATATCCAATAAGCAGCTTGATTCGAATAGTAGCCCAATAATAACCTATTTGAATAGTAGCTGAATAATAACCCAATTCAAATAGAGGTTAATTGGTAACTTGATTCATTTAGTGGCCTATAAATAACTCGATAGTGGCTCGATTTGAATAATAGCCAATAATAGCTTGATGTCTCGTGAGATCGCAGTCCACTGAATTTTTTTTGAGGGGATCCTCAAAAATTTCCTTCCCCAGTGTCAAATATAAATTATTCCTCCTTCTTTCATGTTGAAGAAGTTGATCTTGCTCATGTCAACGAGTCTTTGCAATCTGTGGCTTATAATAAAATTATTAAATAAATAGTTTAGAGAATATATGACTAAATAATTAAATATGGTGCAAATTCCCATTTAGACCATGAAATTCATCTTAAGACGATAAGGATGAACGTCTTAGACTATGACGTCTTAGGGCCATGATAACAATGAACTCCTCAGGTTATGAAATGGTGTCTACAGGCCATGAAAATGATGCCTTTAGACCATGACGCCTTCGTAACATGATCAACAAAAAATAAATCCCTAGGACATGAAATGATGATCGCAGTCCATGAAAATGATGCCTTTGGACCATGACGCCTTAGGAATAAATAATGATTAAAGAGAGCGTATCTGTTTTTCATGTACTGTGATACATGTAGCTTGATGCGATGGTGATTTTGTATAGTTTCCTTCATCCAATGCGATTGGGCTCGGTGCAGATGTAGTTTTGGGCACATCATAGTTTTCTGGCATAATATATCTCTTCGGGCATAATGAAATTGTTGGGCTCAATGCAATTTTTGGGCTCAATGTACTTTCGGGATCGATGTAGATTCAATTCACGGGTTCCATGTAGATGTAATTTTTGGGCTCAATGCATTTCTCGGGCTCAATGCACTTCTCGAGCTCAATATAGATGCAATTCTCGAGCTAAATTCCCTAGCCTGGGCTTAATGCAGATGCATTTCTCGGGCTCCATGCATTTCTCAAGCTCAATGCAAATGCAATTCTCGGGCTCCTTGTATTTCTTTGGCTCAATGCAAATGTAATTCTTGGGCTCCATGCTTTTTTCGGGCTCAATGCAGATGCAATTCTTGAGCTTCATGCATTTCTCTAGCTCAATGCAGATATAATTCTCAGATTCAATGCAGATGCAATTTTCGGACTCAATGCATATGCGATTCTCAGGCTCAATGCAGATGCAATTCTTGGACTCCATGCATTTCTCGGGCTCAATGCAGATGCAATTTTTAGGCATAATGTGATTTTCTTAGCTTGGTGTAACAACTAAGGACATGAGGTAGCTTAGTCCCTTGTCTTGTTAGATAGGAGCATCTTTTTTTGTATGTACTCTTCACGCCCCGAGAGGGTACCCTAGGCGTGGCCGGCACTCAGAAACCATCTCTGGCTTCCGAGAGAACCACTTGGTCTCATTACTCATTTGTTCATCAGCGGAAGACTTAATAATACTAATGTGGGATTGTCATAATCAAAGGAAAAATATATAATTCTTAGAAGAAGTAGTTTCTAAGGAGAACTACTCCGATTACATCATCAGACTCTGTCTATGAAGCCTCTAATACTCTTAGATGGTGCCAATGACATGTCCATGGCTACCTCAAAAGAAACATCACACTCAACAATAATAAAAGGATAAGGAGTTCCTTCGAATACAAGAAGGACTCACCAAATAGCTGAAAAGAAATGATCTTCAACGATGCGCCTGTTGAGGATCTCTAACACCTGTATCTGCATCATAAAACGATGCAGGTCGAATGACGTCAGTACGTGGAATGTACGAGTATGTAAAATGGCAGGAAGGTAAGGACAGATATCAAGAAACTCCTCTCAAGAAAACTCAGCTCAGAACTCAACATCATCTCAACATGAATATGTAATGCAAGTTTAAAATATAATAATAAAAATAATAGTAATAAGCAATGCTTACTCAGTTGGGAGTTTCTCTAACCGACAACCATCACTTATGAGCTAGCGATGATACAACGAAGCGATGTCGTTGCCACATCCATCCAATACCTTGCCAGGGTAAAGGACATCACCATCTTGGATCCATTCATCAAAGTCCTCTTTTTGGGACTTAAGAGGCATAGCCTCCATCCTACGCTGGCTACGTAGTTCTGGGGTTTGAGTCAATTAAACTCTTACCCAACTCGGTGCTCAATACTACACCCAAAATATGTGCTCATATTAAACTCATCATCTAGTCTCATTGGACTTTAATTTAAATCATCAAACTCATCTCATTTCATGTTCATCAATCATTATACTTCCAAAAACATCATTTACATCTCATCAAAACATCTTGCTCAAAATATCATTTTCTCAAATTCATTCAAATTCGACTCTTTTGCTCTTTCAAAACTCAATAAAATACATATATAGTATTAATTCATATAACTCTCTTTTTATCAATAAAAATAATAAAAAGCCAACATCTTTACTCAAAACATGTGTAAAAATATTCATGAACATTAAATCAATTAGGATTCATGGGAAAGTAGCCATGAACAATAATTCCAATAATATGAGAGATAACAATAATAATAATATTAATGCATAAATATATCAAACTCAATAGAAGAAGAATTAATTCATCTAGAATTCAAGATTTGAATAAAACTCAACTATAACTCAATTATAATAAATTTAAATATTGGGCACATGGACGAACTCAATCCAATGCTATGAAAGCCTTACATACCTTAAATCCGAAGATTTACTCCGAATTGGAATACTCTTGGATCCCTAGCCTTTTCTTCTCGCCGGAGCGTTTTGTGTACTACCCGGAGTATAAGAATAACCGGAGTAGTATTTTTATACTACTAAAACTAAAACTATATTTGAGAAGAAGTATTTAGAGAGAAGAAATGCTTAGGAAAGCTTGATGAATAAAATGAGGAAATAAGGTGGGTATTTATAGGTGGGAAAGAGGGACCTAACAATAAATAAAATAATTATAAAGAAAAATCTGAAAATTTAATGGAATATATTGATGTCATGAATGATGTTAAATGGAGGACAATTTATGTCATGCATGATGTCAAATGCATCTAGATGTTTTCATGGTAGGTAAGATGAGTTCTTTTTAACAGAATACTCATTTTCGAAGCTACGTTTGAATAAGATAAATTCCTTATTAGGATTTGGTTTCTTCATAAGAATTGTAGATATGGAAGTCTAGTTTCATATCGTTCAAGAATCAACCAATTTGGAGCAACCTACAGTGAGATATGAATTTTCTTCTATCAACACTCAATTCCGTCACAGCACTATATCTTGCAAAGATTAATTTATTTGACCTACTTATACTCCGAATTTGAAGTTATGTTCTTCATGAAAGTTGTAGGTAAGGATGTTGTGATTACCCAGAAATTTGAATCACCTAATTTGGACCAACCTATGAAAAGTTATGTCCAAAATACAAAGGCTGTATTATTTTTGTCGAGAATTGAAATACCGACATACAACATTTTAGGGGTTGTTACAATATCTCCCCCTTGGGATCATTCGTCCTCGAATGAAGATGAAAATAGGAGACATAAAGAATGAATATCATCAATACATCAACTCCGATACTCAAATGGTTAATGACTCAAACTCAAGAATAAACATCGACTCAAAGGTAGAAGTAAGGAATATTACCTTGAATATCGTCATCAGAAGGCATAAATAGATGAGGATAGTTAGCCTTCATATCTTCTTCAGCTTCCCATGTAGCCTCTTCAACAAATTGATTTCGCCATAGGACTTTGACAGATGCCACTTCCTTAGTTCTTAATTTGCGAACCTGACGATCAAGAATTTGAACTGGAATCTCTTCATAACTCAAACTCTCTTTCACCCCAATGCTCTCAGCTGGGACAACAAGTGAAGGATCTCCCAAAAACTTCTTAAGCATAGAGATGTGAAACACGGGATGAATAGCAGCTAATTCTGGAGGCAATTCCAATTCATAGGCTACGTTACCTACCCTCCTCATAATCTGATAAGGACCAATGTAGCGGGGACTAAGCTTCCCTTTCTTTCCAAATCTCATCACACCCTTCATGGGTGAAACTTTCAAATATACCCAATCGTACACTTCGAACTCTAAATCTCTTCTTCTAACATCAGCGTAGGATTTTTGGCGACTTTGAGCAGTCCTCAACCTCTCTTGTATGGTTTTCACCTTCTCCATAGCTTGGTGAACCAAGTCTGGTCCAATCAACTCAGCTTCACCAACTTCAAACCAACCAATTGGTGATCTACATCTCCTCCCATACAGAGCTTCATAAGGAGCCATTTGAATACTCGAATGGAAACTATTATTGTATGCAAACTCAATAAGAGGTAAATGATCATCCCAATTACCTTTGAAGTCAATGACACAGGCTCTTAACATATCCTCCAAAGTCTGTATCGTACGCTCTGCCTGGCCATCTGTTTGCGGATGAAAAGCAGTACTAAGGTTCACTCTTGAACCCAAGCCCTTCTGAAATGACTTCCAAAACTGAGCAGTAAATTGAGCTCCCCTATCAGAGATGATAGACAAAGGAACTCCATGCAGTCTAACAATCTCTCTAAGATACAGTTTGGCATAATCCTCTGCAGTGTTCGTAGTCTTAACCGGCAAGAAATGGGCCGATTTGGTCATCCTATCCACAATCACCCAAATAGAGTCATGTTGTTTGCGGGTTCGTGGTAAACCGGTAATGAAGTCCATATTGATCATTTCCCACTTCCATTCCGGTATTTCTATATTCTGAGCCACTCCACAAGGCCTTTGGTGCTCAACTTTAACTTGTTGGCAATTTGGGCACTTGGACACAAACTCTGCTATATCTCTCTTCATTCCACTCCACCAGTATACTTCTCTCAAGTCATGATACATCTTTGTTGAACCTGGATGGATGGAATACTTAGAATTATGGGCTTCTTTCATGATTCTCTCCCTAATACCATCAACACTTGGAACACATAATCTTTCTTGATATCTCAACACTCCATCTCCCCCTTTGGTAAAAGCCATTACCTTCTGCTTGTGAACCTCATCCTTCAGTTGAAGAAGAATAGGGTCCTGATCTTGCTTTTCTTTCACCTCTGCAACTAGAGATGATTCGGCTCCATTTCGTACTATTGTACCACCCTCACTAGAGTCAATAAGTTGAACTCCCAAACGCGCAAGTCTATGCACTTCCTTTGCCAACTCCTTCTTTTCCTCTTCCACATGAGTTGTACTCCCCATAGATAACCTGCTAAGAGCATCAGCAACTACATTTGCTTTACCTGGGTGGTAGAGAATGCTCATGTCATAATCCTTGAGCAACCCTAGCCATCTCCTTTGCCTCAAATTCAGCTCCTTCTGGCTGAATACATACTGTAAGCTCTTATGGTCTGTGAACACATCCACATGTACACCATAAAGATAGTGACGCCAAATCTTAAGAGCAAATACCACAGCTGCCAACTCAAGGTCATGAGTGGGGTAGTTCCTCTCATGAGTCTTAAGCTGCCTGGAGGCATAGGCAATGACCTTACCTTTCTGCATCAATACACATCCCAACCCAACTCTTGAAGCATCACAATAGATTACAAAACCATCCATTCCTTCGGGTAGGGATAGTACTGGAGCAGTAGTCAATCTAGCTTTCAACTCTTGAAAACTTTTCTCACAAGCATCAGACCATTGAAACTTAGCCTTCTTCTGAGTCAGCTTAGTCAATGGTGAGGATATGGATGAAAATCCCTCAACAAACCTCCTGTAGTAACCAGCCAAACCTAAGAAACTCCTTATGTCGGTTGGAGAGGTGGGTCGGGGCCAGTTCTTAACTGCCTCAATCTTTTGAGTATCAACTTGGATTCCATCCCCAGATATAATATGACCTAGGAATGCTACAGACTCAAGCCAAAACTCACACTTTGAAAACTTAGCATACAACTCCTTCTCCTTAAGAGTTTGAAGGACAATCCTAAGGTGATTAGCATGCTCACTCTTACTTCTAGAGTAGACCAAAATATCATCGATGAAGACAATTACAAACGTATCTAGGTATGGCTTGAATACTCGGTTCATGAGGTCCATAAAAGCTGCTGGAGCATTTGTCAATCCAAAGGACATAACAAGAAACTCAAAATGACCATAGCGGGTTCGAAAAGCCGTCTTCGGGATGTCACATTCTCTCACTTTCAACTGGTGATAGCCTGATCTGAGGTCTATCTTAGAGAAACATGTGGCACCCTGAAGTTGGTCAAATAAATCATCTATTCTGGGGAGAGGGTACTTGTTTTTAATGGTGACCTTATTTAGTTGTCGGTAATCAATGCACATTCTAAGGGACCCATCTTTCTTTCGCACGAATAGGACAGGAGCGCCCCAGGGTGAGACACTTGGCCTAATAAACCCCTTATCTAGGAGGTCTTTCAGTTGTTCTTTCAACTCTTTCAACTCAGCAGGAGCCATCCTATAAGGAGGAATAGAGATAGGTTGTGTATCAGGAAGGATATCAATACCAAAGTTTATCTCTCTATCAGGAGGAATTCCGGGTAGATCCTCAGGAAAGACTTCAGGAAACTCATTCACAATGGGAACTGACTCAAGAGATGGAGTCTGATCATTAATATTTTTGACTCAAACTATATGATATATACATCCCTTAGAGATTAATTTTCTGGCCTTAAGGTAGGAAATAAATTTACCCCTAGGCACTACAGAATTCCCCTTCCACTCTAAGATAGGCTCGTTTGGAAATTGAAACTTGATAATTCGGGTCCTACAATCAACCGAAGCATAACAAGAATAAAGCCAATCCATACCAAGAATCACATCAAAATCAACCATGTCCAACTCGACTAAGTCAGCCATGGTATCCCTATGATAGATTGACACAGTACAATTTCTATAGACCCTCTCAGCTAAGATAGAATCACCAACAGGGGTAGACACACTGAAAGGCTCAAGAAGACACTCAGGAAGGATCTCAAATTTACTAGCCAAGTAAGGAGTCACAAAAGATAATGTAGCACCTGGATCAAGTAATGCATACACATCAAAAGAAAGGACTCGAAGCATACCAGTAACAACATCGGCTACGTTTTCTTGGTCTTGGCGACTACCCATAACATACAGGCGGTTGGTTCCCCCACCTGCACTTGAAGCTGCACCTCTATGATTACCTCTATTCTGTGGAGCTGCAGAAGAAAACTGAGCTCTACTACTTCCATCTCCCTGCCTTTTTGAAGGACACTCATTCTGGAAGTGACCTATCTTTCCACATCCGTAGCAAGCATTGGTGCCCACACGACACTCTCCCAAATGGAGCCTTCCACATCTAGCATATGGTGGTTTCCCTCTAGAACCTTGAGCCATACTTAATTGGGACTGAGAACCTTGAGATCGGAAGTTTTGGTGACTTAGAGATCTTTGATCATACCTGGTATTAGGTGTAAAAGTATTTGTTGGGGAAGGTGCATAATTGGAAGACCTTTTCTGAAAGAAAGACTGTTACCCTTCCCTTGCTTCTGCTCATTCTCATGCCCAGCAGACTTAGCCTTCTTGCTTAGGTGTTCTTCTCGGTCCTTTTTCTTATCATCCTCAACCTGCTGAGCATACACCATCAATCTAGAAAAATCCATGTCAGAAATCATTAGCATTGCCTTACATTCTTTCTTTACATATTTGCCTAGGCCAGAGACAAACTTCCTCATCTTAGACCTCATATGGGGAATCATTTCTGGGGCATATTTGGACAATTGAATAAACTTCAAACTATATTCTTTCACAGTCATACTCTCTTGCTTGAGGTTCACAAACTCCTCAATTTTTGCTTCACGTAGCTCTTGGGGAAAAAAGTTATCAAGAAATGCCCTTTCAAACTCATCCCAAAGAGCAGGCTCTGCATCTTCACCTCTACTTTCTTCCCACTGGTTATACCAGACATTTGCGACATCCTTGAGTTGATAAGACACCAACTCAACACCCTCAATCTCTGTAGCATGCATCGCTTTTAGTATCTTCCACATCTCATCAATGAAATTTTGGGGGTCTTCATCAACGTTAGAACCCGTGAAGACCGGTGGATTCATTCTCAGAAAATCTCTGATCCTCGTGGCAGCAGACGGCTCTTGATAACTAGAGCTAGGAGTTGGTGAACTCTGGCTACTATTTCGAGCAGCCACCAACTGGGTGAGCATAGCAATCGCTCCTCGAAAATCATCCTCAGAAGTAGGAGTGGTCTGAACAGTAGGTACTTGGGGTACCTCAGTAGACCTTGCAGGTCGGCCCCTAGTTCTCCGTGGAGGCATCACTGACTGTGGAACCTCAGTGCTGGGAGCGTTCCTCTGACTAGCTGAACGTTTAGGAGGCATGTCTGAAACGTGTAAACGCACGAATTAGAAAGAAAGCTTTTATAGAGTTAAACTCTATCGCACGAACTCAGATTATGAAAGAAGTGAAATAATTCCTAATGTCCTATAGCTTCCTGATTATAAGTGTGGTGCACGACACACCCATAAACAAGACTCTACTAGACACGGCTTCATAGACACCCTAGGACTCTTGAACTCTGTGCTCTGATACCAAGTTTGTCACGCCCCGAGAGGGTACCCTAGGCGTGGCCGGCACTCAGAAACCATCTCTGGCTTCCGAGAGAACCACTTGGTCTCATTACTCATTTGTTCATCAGCGGAAGACTTAATAATACTAATGTGGGATTGTCATAATCAAAGGAAAAATATATAATTCTTAGAAGAAGTAGTTTCTAAGGAGAACTACTCCGATTACATCATCAGACTCTGTCTATGAAGCCTCTAATACTCTTAGATGGTGCCAATGACATGTCCATGGCTACCTCAAAAGAAACATCACACTCAACAATAATAAAAGGATAAGGAGTTCCTTCGAATACAAGAAGGACTCACCAAATAGCTGAAAAGAAATGATCTTCAACGATGCGCCTGTTGAGGATCTCTAACACCTGTATCTGCATCATAAAACGATGCAGGTCGAATGACGTCAGTACGTGGAATGTACGAGTATGTAAAATGGCAGGAAGGTAAGGACAGATATCAAGAAACTCCTCTCAAGAAAACTCAGCTCAGAACTCAACATCATCTCAACATGAATATGTAATGCAAGTTTAAAATATAATAATAAAAATAATAGTAATAAGCAATGCTTACTCAGTTGGGAGTTTCTCTAACCGACAACCATCACTTATGAGCTAGCGATGATACAACGAAGCGATGTCGTTGCCACATCCATCCAATACCTTGCCAGGGTAAAGGACATCACCATCTTGGATCCATTCATCAAAGTCCTCTTTTTGGGACTTAAGAGGCATAGCCTCCATCCTACGCTGGCTACGTAGTTCTGGGGTTTGAGTCAATTAAACTCTTACCCAACTCGGTGCTCAATACTACACCCAAAATATGTGCTCATATTAAACTCATCATCTAGTCTCATTGGACTTTAATTTAAATCATCAAACTCATCTCATTTCATGTTCATCAATCATTATACTTCCAAAAACATCATTTACATCTCATCAAAACATCTTGCTCAAAATATCATTTTCTCAAATTCATTCAAATTCGACTCTTTTGCTCTTTCAAAACTCAATAAAATACATATATAGTATTAATTCATATAACTCTCTTTTTATCAATAAAAATAATAAAAAGCCAACATCTTTACTCAAAACATGTGTAAAAATATTCATGAACATTAAATCAATTAGGATTCATGGGAAAGTAGCCATGAACAATAATTCCAATAATATGAGAGATAACAATAATAATAATATTAATGCATAAATATATCAAACTCAATAGAAGAAGAATTAATTCATCTAGAATTCAAGATTTGAATAAAACTCAACTATAACTCAATTATAATAAATTTAAATATTGGGCACATGGACGAACTCAATCCAATGCTATGAAAGCCTTACATACCTTAAATCCGAAGATTTACTCCGAATTGGAATACTCTTGGATCCCTAGCCTTTTCTTCTCGCCGGAGCGTTTTGTGTACTACCCGGAGTATAAGAATAACCGGAGTAGTATTTTTATACTACTAAAACTAAAACTATATTTGAGAAGAAGTATTTAGAGAGAAGAAATGCTTAGGAAAGCTTGATGAATAAAATGAGGAAATAAGGTGGGTATTTATAGGTGGGAAAGAGGGACCTAACAATAAATAAAATAATTATAAAGAAAAATCTGAAAATTTAATGGAATATATTGATGTCATGGATGATGTTAAATGGAGGACAATTTATGTCATGCATGATGTCAAATGCATCTAGATGTTTTCATGGTAGGTAAGATGAGTTCTTTTTAACAGAATACTCATTTTCGAAGCTACGTTTGAATAAGATAAATTCCTTATTAGGATTTGGTTTCTTCATAAGAATTGTAGATATGGAAGTCTAGTTTCATATCGTTCAAGAATCAACCAATTTGGAGCAACCTACAGTGAGATATGAATTTTCTTCTATCAACACTCAATTCCGTCACAGCATTATATCTTGCAAAGATTAATTTATTTGACCTACTTATACTCCGAATTTGAAGTTATGTTCTTCATGAAAGTTGTAGGTAAGAATGTTGTGATTACCCAGAAATTTGAATCACCTAATTTGGACCAACCTATGAAAAGTTATGTCCAAAATACAAAGGCTGTATTATTTTTGTCGAGAATTGAAAAACCGACATACAACATTTTAGGGGTTGTTACAGTACTTGTCTTTTTTGCATTCAAAGAAAAATTGTTAATTTATAAAGGGGAAGATTGATCTGTGTCTCTACTTTGACCAGCACACTCCATCCATCTCTTATGCCTAATCGAAGGCCGATCTTCTATTTTGAGTGCTATTTTGTCAAAATTTTTAAGGATCACTTAAAAAATTTAGCCCTAATGCAAAGATTCTGATCTTCTGACGCATGCTTGTAGATACATCTTTGCTTCTCACAAACTTTGAGTCCCTATCAAGAATTTGCCTAGTCTTGTGATTTTTTTTGCAACAAGATACTTTTCTGATGGAATTTTTGAGGTCCTCTCAAAAATTTTGCCCCTATTACACATTCAGGAATTTTTTATTTTATTATAATGAGACCGAACTCCATAGAAACGCCTACGTATCCCCTCTTAAATTGAAATCAGATCTGACGTATTTTTAATACACAAAACAGAAAACCATAAACTAAGACTAAAATGAAATACTCCTCAATATTTAGACTCAGACCTAACTTCATCATCCAATGGCGAATATAACAAACTTAACCTCAAAAGACAGCGAGTTTTTATTAGAAACCACTTTATTGACATTCATTATGCTCAATGGTGATTTGGTGCAGGATCCTTCAATTGTATGACTTTGGTATCAATCAAGCTTTGAATTTTATCTTTCAAAGAGCGGCAGGCCTCGGTTGTGTGCCCCTTCCTCTCTGAATGATAGGCACAAATCTTGTTGGGATTGTACCATTTGGATTGAGTTTTTGGATTCATAATAGAGATAGGCGTGATATAACCAGCTACCTTGAGCCTTTCATAAAGTTGTGCTATAGGTTCATCTAAAGGAGTATAGTTCTTGATGGGATTCTTTTTGAAGTTGGGTCGATTTTATTAATTTGGTGGTTGAGTAGGTGGTGTTTGAAAATATGTTGGTTGAACATGGTAAACAGGATAGGTAGGATATTTAGGAGGTATTGGATGTGGAGACATCTGATATAAGGATGCTTGATAGGGAGGGAATGATGGGTAAGGTGAAGGCATTTGGTATTAAGGAGGTGCAACATATGGTGACTGAGGATATTAAAGGGGCGGTGTGGAATGTTGGTAAGGGCGAGGGATTTTTATTCCATGAGCCATCATCACAGACCCACTTCTTTCTTCCTTCAATTTCCTGATAGTCCTTCAGATTGCAAAGCCTTGTTAGTAGTATGCAAAGCTTCTAGATTAATGATGGTACCATTCTTGATACCTTCCTCAGTCCTTTCTCCTAATTTGATGATGTTGGCGAAACACTTTTCAGCGATGAACATCATCCTATTATAGTACTGGGCTCTTGAGCACGAATAAAGTAGTCCTTCATTTGAGATTCCTCCATAGGAGTCCTAGCCTTGGTAGCTTCAGACCTCCACCTTATAGCATAATCTCGTAAATACTCGCTTGGATTCTTCTTCAGGTTTTGAATATAAAACCAATCTGGCGAATTTTCGACATTGAATCCAAACCTTTTCATGAAATCTAAATCCACGTCCACCCAATATACCATGATAAAGCCTCCCCTGCAAGGCTCCTCATGAAAAACTTCATTATGATTTTCTCGTCACTTCCAACCACTACCAATTTTTCACAATACATTCATAGGTGGGCCTTGGGATCTCCAATGCCTTTGAACAAATCAAACTTTGGAAGTTTGTAGCACTTAGGCAGCTCAACATCCGGATACATGCACAAGTCTTCATAACTTAAACCACCTACTTTCTTGCTCCTTTCCACATTTTGCATCCTATTGGCCAGATTGTCCAATTTGTCAGACATTGACTTTATCAGCATGTCTTTTTTAGAAGACTTCGACTCATGGAAGTGGTGGGTGACTGGAAGGGTTTCAATGCATATAGGGTTAAGGTTGTGATTTCCGATAACATGGGCATGGAAAATATTGGTTGGGGACTTGGAAGGCATTTCATAGGCATAGGTGGAGGTTTGCGGGTATAGAGTCGGTTCAGAGGTATTTGAATGGTAGTGGTAATTCGGAGGTTAAGCATATGGGAGAGACATATAAATGGAGCTTATGGGTGGAGGTGGGTGATTTGGAAGTGACATATGGGTGGAGCTTGGGGTGGTGTTAGGTGGTTTTGGAGTCTGGTTTGATTGGTGGTAGCATGTTATCCCTACTCTCCTCAAATGGGGTGCAAAGAGCGATTGATATTTTGGCTAAATCACGTATGTTAGCCACCCCTTCGTTTAGATCTAAAATTCTTTGCTCGATCCTTGAAACCAGGTCACTTGATTGTTTCTCCCTTTTGAAGTTTCCTCATTGACGCTGTTAATGTCAACAATCTTGCCTTTGTTTTTGTATCTTGATCTTTGAAGAGGAGGAGGAGCCCCTTTTGATCGAGTATGGTATGCTAGTATGCAAGAACGGATCAACCTTTGGGAAAGGGAGGACAAAAAATAAAAATTCAAAGAAAACCAAGTTAGCAACACTTAAACATATTGTGATAACAAGCACATTGGTTTTCTAAAATAAACGTCCTAAATAGAAGGGACCTTATTGAGCCAGAGGTAGGCCTAAGACGACAAATAAGTGATGCACAATAATTAATTCAAGCCTTATTTTGCCAATTTAAGGGTTAGAATTAGAAAAACATAAGATAAAGAAAGCAATATACTTAGTTCATTGATAAATTTGAACTACTATATCATCTTAAAACATGGAAATAGAAAAACGAAACAAAAAACTAGGAAAATAGGATAAAAAGGGGAAAATGCTCCTAGGCAAAATAATTCAAAACTCTGATCTCCAATTGGGTACAACTTGCTCTTGCATATCTAGGGTGATATTGTATTGATGGCTCAACAAATTAAGTTCCTAATTCCTTTCTCTTTCATCGGCAAATACAAGGAGTCCCTATCTACTCAAATCTTTATCTTCAGCATCCTCTAAGAGCCATACGTAGTATTCTAGTGTACAAAAGGGTTGTTTCCCATGAATGTCCATGCTTGACACTCTTTCCCATCTTCGCATTATGTTATGGAATTGTGGAGTATCTGCTCCAAAATCATACTCATAGTTTCCCATGTTGGCTCGTAATGGTATCATTTAGATCTTCCCAAACTGGCAAAGTACTCGAAGAGGAGCATATGGTTGTACACCTTTCAAGATGATAATATCAATAAAGTAACACTCATAACCCCTTATTATGGCATAACGAGTGTTCAACCAAAAGTATTTCCATTGATGTGGCAGCCAGAAAGTTCCTTTAGAAATGCAAACCAGTCTTCAGTACCAATAGGGGCAGGGAAGTATTTAATCCTTGTTGGGTGACTAGCAATTTTGTTTCCCATACAGTTCAACATATCTATCAAATTAGACCTTTTGTAAAAGTGCTCGACTGCCCATATTTTCAATAAGAAGTTACACCCTTCAAAGAATCTTCTATCTATGACACATGACGATAAACTTTTCAATATCTCTGCCAATATCATAGGCACTAGAATTACTCTGTCCACCCCTCTAGTTAAAGTATGAACAACATAACTCAAGCGGGTGTCTATGTTCTCAATATCTCTAAGAAAAACCAAACAATCCAATAATGCAATAGCAAAAGCATTTACCCGGTATCTTTCCCATTCTTCGACTGAGCATGCAAATCCTTGATTAAATATTTTGTAATCATCACTACGACCAAACCGTAAATATAGAAACTTTAGAGATATCAATCTAAAATCTAAACCAACTAAATTTGGATTGTATTTCAATCCTAGATTTTTCAGAAACTTCTTTGGTGATTGTTTATGAGGTACGATCATGTCGTGACCCAGATAGGGTAAGTCGAGAAATCCACCAATTTCCTCTAATGTTGGCATCAACTCAAAATCACGAAATCTGAAGACTGTCCTTGTAGGGTCCTAAAACCTCAACACTGCTTGAATCAAGTAGCGGTCTGGAAGGATAAAGATGAGGTAGGTGAGGCCATCTAATAAGCAACGAACATCCCTTTCATGGTCTTTTTGCATTTCCCTCCACCAATCTCTTAGTTTTGTCGTACTTCTACGATCATCTAGGTGTCGGCAAACTTTGGGAGGGCCATTATGACTGCAAAAATAATGAACAAAATTCTAAACTTCAAGTTGACATAATTTGGCTTGGATTAATTTATTGCGATTCACATTGACACATAATATGCAATTTGTCTAAAAGGTGTTGGGGCCCCTTTGGACAATAGGGTGGCTACTATAGTGTGGATTGACACCAAGGGTCAAACTACCTATGGTTTTATGCATGTATGACCTAATTTTCTAAGATTTGGGTAGACACAAACTGAGGATATTTTTATGCGAGAAGGCATGTGGTCCGACGATAACAAAAAACTATCCGCTTATACCCACGCATCTGCCAACTCTCTAATATAGGGTTTTTGAAGAGGATTTGTGAGAGATGCAAAGGCACAACATCACGAAGAAAAAAGAGGTTACCAAGTGGCCAAAGTATGAATGGAATGCCAGTTTATCAAAGTGATAACAATTAGCATTTAAATGAAAAGCAGTAACACATAAGTAGTTTAAGAAAAAAAGTAGATAAATAAATGTGACATAATACATATATTAATAGGCAAATAAATAAATAAAGACAATGAAAGAAAAGCCATATAAAAACACATAAATGATAGGGGTAGGATTTGACATGTAGATAAAATAAAAAATAAATTACTGTAAATAGGCATGACATCATATAAAGAAAGAAGTAAATAAACACATATAGAGAATTGTCAATTTAAGGAAAGAGGAAAGGGATTAAGCATGTAATAAATAAGTAAATATACATAATAACAAAAAAGGAAAAAGGGAAGGGAATAACATAGAGAATAAAATAAATCGAGAATGAAATAAAAATAAAATAATAAACAAACAAAAATTAACCCCACATAAAAATATAAGGCACGTAATGGTAAGAACCTAAGTATATCCCCAGCAGAGTCGTCATGCTGTCGCTCCCCATTTTTCTCAAAATGGGATTTGCAATGACATGACAACTCTTTTTAGGATTTAAAAAGAGAAGAGTCACCACCTAACGAATTAAAGACGTGTTAGGCATCATTCTATTCTATTTTAATTTTAAAGGGTCAATTTCTATCAAAGTTCAGGTAAGGGTTCAAATTACCTCAAATGGAAGGTGTTAGGCACCTTTCGAGGTCCACAACTATGGGTTCCGGATGAATTTTATAATTTATGGGGGGGGGGGAGGGAATAAAGCAAATAAGGTCTCTTATTTTATTAAATTAAAGGATTAAGATGATAAGAATATGTAAAAAACAAATAAAATTAATTAACTAAATAAAATAGACAAGCGAGAAGATAGAAGTTGCACAATTAAAATAGGAGAAAACATAATTTTATTAGTTAAACTACCCCAAATAAATACAAACAAACATATTAAGTATTTAATGGAATAAGGAGTTAACTAAACTAAATTAATTTATCCTACTCAGATTAGCGTCAACCTTATTAATCGGAAGGCAAAATACATAAAATATGCCCGAATTACCTTTCATCATTTTCGAGAGGCCTATTTACCCCTACCCCTCCTATGTTCATTTATTATTATAACCCTAAAGCGATTTAAAAGAAATAATAAAACTAACGTCCTGAAAGGTGCCTAACGTCCCTACTTAATGTCCAAGAGGCATTGGACTTACTAATTGGTTAGGTTCTAGACTTAAGGAAAATATAGGCCTTCTAATTAGACATCTCGTCAAACAAAACAAGTAGGACGAGCAGTTAACGCATAAAATTCCAAATAAGCCTATAGTTTGATTAATTAGCATGTTTGAAAACACATACAAGTTGTGAAGGCCATAATAAATATTAGGTGTGTGTACATACACAATCAAACATATAAATCATAACACAAACTTGAATAACATGGGAAAAGATCAATTATTAGACATGAGTGCAATTTCAATTACTAGATCGATTATAATAAAAAGAGGCATTTTTCACAATTTTAGTTATTAACTTGCTAAAATTTTACTTGTAAAATTTCATGAACATAATTTCTAATTAGAATAGCATGCTAAAAATTTATTAAGGATACTATAGGCATGATTTTTTAAATAACACAACATGCTGAAAATTTATTTAAAGCTATGACCATGGGTATGATACACATTTATTAAAATCCTATAGGCATGATTTCTAATAAAATATACTGCAAATATTTATTTAGTCCTGCAGGCATGATTTCTTATATGAATTAACATGCTGAAAATATGTAATATATCCTATGAACATGATTTATAGGAAAGGTCACATGTTTAACATATTTTATAAGAGATTTCTATATAATATAATAGGCTCAAACATGATAAAGTTGCTATATAATAATTGGAGACATGTTTTATTAACATAGAGAAAATATTTATCAAGTCCTTTAGACATGGCTTCTTTCTGATTTATCATTCTTAATATATTAAATAAATCCTATAGATCTAATTTCAATGACAATTAAATAAAAATTTATTTATTTGATCCGATAGACATGATAGCTATATGAATTTGCATGCTGAAAATTAATTAATAAAGGCTCATAGACATGATATCTAAAAGACGAATTATAATACAAAACTGATCCTCAAACAAATATTTTATAATATTATGATATTTTAACTTCACCGAGAAAAAATAGTAAATTATTTGATCTACATTGCGTAGATGTTCAATGAAGTCAATATTAAATACATACAAACATGTTGAAATAACGACGGAATTAAGCAAAAATCCAGATTCAACATTAGCCATATAACAAATCCTTTTCTTCTTTTAGGAATAAATGGATGAATAGATTCACTAAAAATATATTATTTTAGTTTAGACCTATGATATACTAGTGGTATGCTTTTAACTAATATGATCAAGCGGTTAATTTTCATAAGCATATTATCAGACACATAAGGTAAAAATAAAATGCAAGTAGCACGTTAGTTCCCCTCTCCCTTTAGACTGTCTCCAAATATTTTATGATTATAGAGTAGTTTTTTACAGACAAATTATTACAGAGCCAAAAGAATAAGTGAATAAAATACACACAAGATTTTTAGAAATCTAAAATAAGACTAGATGAATCAGGAAAGTCCCCTCCTCGACAAACTCTCCTCATCTTGAACTTCAATGTTCAGAATCTGTTAAATCAATAAAGGAAATACAAAACAAGAAACCGAGAACATAGAATATACGCTATGTAAGAATAGGCAAACAGACAAGAGGATATCAATTATACGTTCTACAACTAACACCATATCGCACACAGAAGAAAAAAGACTAATCTGGATGCTTCCTTTTATTTTTACGCATGTTATGCAAAAAATTAAATAATTCATAGTGCAAGGCAGAGGTTGAATTAAATAAAGGAACTATCAGGTTAGGCAGATTAACTAATCAGCAAATAATCTGGATATGAACATCACTTGAAAAGCAAATCAAAACAGAGGAGAATTTTTAGAGTAGTAGTATGCCACGAGAATATTATTGCTTCTGAGAGTGAATTACTGTGCTTGAAAACGTGACCAAAATGAGAGGAAAAGCTCTCTTTATATAGTAGTGAACCCAAATCAGTACAAGAAAAGTAAAAGGAAGGAAAATAAAATTAATAATTAGAAGTTACCAAAAATGGAGGAGTAAAACAGTTAATCAATTAAGTTTGTGATTCATTCAATATTTGACCAAAAACTAGGCTTAAGAAAAGGGGATTTCTTAAAAGAAAGAATATCGATCAACACCATGACTAGTTTACTAATAAATCATATAATTAAATATTTTATATTAACTCCACATATTCCATCATGCCAATAAAAAGGATAAGTCTTTCTTAATATACAAAATTTATCCCCGCTATAACTATTCAGCAACTGAATTATAGCAAATTAACCATAAATAAATAATTCAAACAAAAGACAAAATCAAAAACTAATAAAGGTAGAAAACTTAATTCTTTTCAAAGCTAATTAAGGAACAATTAAAATAAACCAAAATAGAGAAAATCATTCGATTAGTATGTTAATTCACTAAATTAAATTGAATCAAAGAAACCAGCATATATGCATTCTCAAACGATATTTACCATAACAAGATCAAACTAACAATGTCAATTTACCTTAATAAGAATAAGCAAGAATCAAAGTCAACAAAATCAATCATAGAATATTATGCTCTACTAAATTTACTTCCAAAATTAACTAATCCATTAGTCAGTCAAGTTGTACAAATTAAGCCAAATATACAAAGTAATAGCAGCTCTTAATCAATTTTAAAGAAATTCCAACATAAGGAGATTTTAGTAAACATAATTAGCATACTAAGGATGAACAATCAGTTGAGCTAAGTGATTCAAGCTAAAATATAATTTTGACAACAAAGATGGAGTTTTTCACATAGAGCATTGTTAAATATTAACAATTATCAGAAAATAACACCAAACATGAGATTATTTCAGAGGAAGAAGATTCTTAAGCATGTAATGATCCAAAGATTTAGAACAAATAGGAACTAAAAATAATGAACGAACCTAGATGGATCTATTTAGATCCGTCTTCAACACGCCAAAGTCCGTTGTCATTTTGAACTTCGCCGGAGTTAGCTGTTCGGTGCCTCATCTTCATCGTCGGTCGAGTTGCTGGGTTCGTCTACCTCCACACCTGGGGTTTCTTTATGGAGATGCGGCGGCATTTTGCATGTGGTTCTTCAGTCGGTGAGGAGAAATACAAAGAGGCGAGGAGGGGGAGTGAGGGAAGAGAAGAGGGATAGAGAGAGGTGGCGCCGATGGGGTGTCTCCACCAATTGCGTGGAGCGACTGTTTGCTGGTGGTCTCCATCCTCGAGATGGAGCGACGATGGTGGTTAGTCGCTTGGATTAGCAGCAATGATTGGGAGAAGAGAGGGAGGTGGGAGGCGGATCCTCTCGCCGCCGAGATTTCACCAGAGGCGGAGCAGGCAAGAGGTATAGTGGTGCGAGGGAGTTGCGAGGTGGAGGCTCTAGAGGAAGCGAGAGTGAGAATGAGAAAAAACATGATCAGGTTTTTTCTTGTGGGTAATTAAAATAGGAAAGAAAAGATAGATTTGATCTCCACCGCTGGATCAAAACGGATGAACGATCCAGATTAAATTTGGGTTGATCAAGATGAAATGGACGGCTGTGATGGGATTGGAATTGAAATTGGCTCTTATTTAGTTAAAATTGGCTAGTATTTGACAAAATTTACACAATAAAATAGCTAGAATTGACATGATTTTAAATAAAATTGACTAGGATTGAAAATAAAATTGAATTGAGAAGGTTATACTTTAAATAATTTGGAAGAAAATTGAATGGATTGTTATTTAATTAATAAAAATACTACACATATAAAGTAAATAAATAAATAAAAACTTTTCATATAAAAGAAATACATTTCATAATATATAATATAATGTATTCATATTACATACTAAATAAACACTTAAAATTCAAAACTTATATAAAATCTTTATTCTAAATTAAAAATTCATAAAAATGAATAAATAAGTGATATGAAATAACAACAACAACAACAACAACAACAACAACAACTATAATAATAATAATAATAATAATAACGATAATAATAATAATAATGATAATAATAATAATAAATACTTAAAAATTTGAATGTACGAAAAATAATTATTCAAAAATTAATAATTCATAAAATAATTAAATAATTATATAAATAATAATAATAATAATAAATTAATAATAATAATAATAATGATAATAATAAAAATAATAAAATTAAATATAATAAAATTTTGTAAATTATAAACACTAAGATATGTAATTAATCGGATAAAACTTAAACATAAAATAAAAATAGATAAGCTTTAAAATACTTACTCAATCAAATAGCAGTCCGAGAGTGGGTTTTAGGTCGGTCAAAATTAGGTGTCAATACTTAAGAAGTGTTTGGGAGATCCATCGCTGGTTGTCCCATCTGAGAGCATCGGGGTGAAAGATAGTTTGAGTTATGAAGAAATTCCGATTCAGATTCTTGATCGTCAGGTTCGCAAGTTGAGAACCAAAGAAGTAGCAGCTGTAAAAGTCCTATGGAGAAATCAATTTGTTGAAGAGGCTACATGGGAAGCTGAAGAGGATATGAAAGTTCGATACCCGTATCTATTTATGCCTCCAAATGATGATGTTGAGGGTAATGTTTCTTTCTCTAATCTTTGAGTTGATGTTCATCCCTAGTTGTGTATTTGATAAGCATTCTCGAGTCTGAGTAGTTGATTGTTAGAATGTTTGATTATTGAGTTCTTAATTATATTCGTGCCATGAGCAAGCCCTTAGCTTAGTCTTTATTCGAGGAAAAATGATCCTAAGGAGGAAATATTGTAACACCCCATATTATTCCAGCTTAAAACTAAACTCGAGACCCCGAGGGAAATTGATGAAATAGACTAACCAGTGGACCACGAGGGCCACCTATGATTTGTGGATAGTTCTACGAGTCATAGGGACGACTCTAGGTCCCTCCGACCCTGAGTGGAATTTTTGGAACTTGAGATCCATCCCTATGACTGACCTCACAATTCGTAAGGGTTTCTACAAGTCGTAGAAGGGACACGTAGAACCCTTTGACACTTAGCCAAATTTTAGTAAAGGAAGTCGTCCCTATGAGTGTTGTTGATGAGTCATCGAAAAGTCTATGAGTTGTATCAATGACCCGTAGAGAAACTTCAGAGAATCAAATTTCTCAGAGTTTCAAAAACCTACAGGACGAGTCACATCTACGACTCATCAAGTGGCTTATGACCAGTAGACTTGAGTCAACTTAGAGCTCCTTTCTTTACAGTCAAGTGGCTTTCACTCCTACTCTAAACTACTGTGTGCCTATTTGGAGCTTTTTATAGTCAAAGTCAAAGGTTTAGACCACAAGCTTTTCTATCCCAGTTCCACGAATGGACTTGATGATCCATCAAAGTTCCTACGAGTCTTAATTACGACACGTAGGAGACTAGTTTTAGTTTTTTGTGAAGGGTAGATTGGTTGTTTCCCTCCCTTGTCAAACTAAAACCCTGATGTTTTGAGACTATTTTGAGTCCCTTATCAGTGCCCTGAATGCATAATACTCTAATTAACACTTAGTTTATTGGAGAGAAAGTATTGGAGAAGAAAAAGAGGCTAGGGTTCAAGCGTTCACTCCTATCTTTCAATCTTTGATTGTTCTTCGAGTTTCAGGTATGTAAGGCTGAACTAAAACATGGACTTTGTTTCTCCATGTGCCCATGATGTCACGATCCAAAAACTAAGGTCATGATGACACACACATCCCAAACCCCATCCCGATGTGTAAGCCTAAAAGTAAAACCATATAAGACTCTCTAGGGAAGTCAGACCACAAATAAACACAATAAAAGGACAACAACAAAAATATCCCAAAATCTGAAATCATAAGCTTAAGAGCATCTAAATACAAATTTGAGTCTGAATACACAGTTTAAGTATCCGAATATAGAAAAGACTGTAAAGAAAAGATGGATTAGTGGCGATCTGGATCCCAAGATCTCACCACTGATCCGATGATGATGTATCCTGCTAGAATCAACTACCACGATGGACACCCTGGCTAGTATCTGCATCAAAAGGGACACAAGAAGTAGGGGTGAGTACAATCCACATGTACTTAGTAGGTTTAACCGTCTGAGTATAAGGAATTAATCAAAAACTATGCTATAAACTAAGAAACGCTTTCACCTGCACGCAGAAAAGTCCCACTCCAGCTATGATGCTGCCAATTTATATAGAACGACACGATTAAAGTAAACACATAGATACAACTCAATATCATAGTTAAACAAATAGTTCAAGTATCACAGGTATCAATGCAATGCAATGCAATATGATGATGCAATGATATGATGGTATGGTGGGATCAAGATTATCGCACAACTTGTCATATACACCTGCCGAGTTATTCTACCAGGCAGGACCCATGGAGGTCTTGCAAACCATATACCTCATCATAATCTAAATATATCAACTACCTCGTCACCCAGCTCGCGGGCAAGGACTCATAATACTAACATCTCATCCACTTTCCACCTACTCGTGGTTAAGGATACAATGTCATATTTTCTTTCTAAAAAAGGATTACTACAGTTCTCAACTTCCCAATGATCAATGAAATATGAATAAGGATGAATGTATTTACAACATATAAGGAATGAAGCTAATATTCAACACAACATGTAGTACAAGGTTCAAAGTTCTCAAGACTTCACCTAAACCTGATATTCACCCTCAATAGACAGTAATAGAAAGAAAATACTTCGATTTAAATATTCACCCCTTTTTCAGCAATATTTGAATATTCAGGCACGCTCAATACCCCAAACTCAATCCCTCAGGTGGGCATAAAAGGTCAAATAACCAGTCTCAATCATAGATAAAATATCACATAAGGCCCCAACACAGGCTACACAACACATATAAGCCCCAACACGGGCATCACAATGTAACTTATCAGTCCCAAACTGTACTACAACCCCATCCCAAAGTCTACAACATAGAATTTGACTAATCACCGTAACTCAGCCCCAAGAAAGATAGTCAAACCTACCTCAATTGCCGAAATCACACTGAAACACCTCCACCGAACGATAAACTCTTGAATTCAATGCTTGGAATGAGAATCCACTATCCAGAATGAAACATACGAGTCATAAGGAGTCTAAAGACACCCATATTAATAAGTTTTGAAATCGGGGCTAAAATAGTCCAAAATATTGATCATTTTTGAAAAGGATCGAATTTGGAATTTTATTAAAAAATACATTCTACTAGTAATAAGGAACCCATGGTTGAAAAACTCATAAAAATAGATTTCAAAATAAATTAAAAATCAATGAAATCGAGTTGAAATGTAAGAACTAAACCCCCCAACAATTCTCACTTAAGACTAGACTTTTACAAGGATTTAAGAGAGGAAATTCATAGATAAATGATGGAGAATTGAAAAAGGAACTCATACACACGAAAAACTTCAAGAACGTGACCACAAATTGCCTACTCAAAGTTCAAAATCAATAACAATGGTGGTTTTTCGAAAATGGGGCTGATTTCACGACTTAACACTGTTCAGGTCATTTTTACACATCGCAATCACAAAGAACACCAGAAGAAAAGACCCTTCACGATCACGGCTTCCACCCTCGTTATCGTGGAGCCCATAAACCCAACACATCACGACTATATGACCCCATGTCATGATCACGATGAAGGAAATATGCTTCACCAGAAACTAGATCACAACAACTTTGCCAAGTCTAGAATGCTCTTGGTTGGACCCTCGGAAATCATTTGGGGTTCGATAAAAATATACCGAATATGCTACTACACTGAATTTAATATTCCATACTCAATAAAATTGTCAGATTTCTATAAAGAAGTCGTTTTGACTAAAATACCCTCCCGGACCCTTTATTGGCCTAAAACTCAACTTTTGGCCTAAAATCTCAAAATGAAGATTAGGGTTCTGGGGCTCTATGTCAATGTTAAACTAGACCAAACTCGATATTTTGAATGGAAGGAACTGATAAAATTCTCATCCGACACTCGAATATCAAAATATTGACCGAAGTCAAGCTAACTCATTTGAAACTAACTTTCCAACTTGAGACGTCAAATTCACATTTAACTCCAAATCTGATTCTGACGACTCCCATATATTAATTTCCATATTTCGGAGCTGATGGTATTGACTGAATCCTATTCCGAGACTCGTAGCTCTAATTGGTCCTGAAAATCACTTTTTCACCTCTTAACTCTATAAAACTCAAGAATTTGCCCAATTCATTAACTATTAAGATTTTAACACATTCAACCACACAAACGAAACAAATAACATTCAGGGGCACTAATGATAATGTAAAATTTTCTGAAAATGACCCTCAAGGTCATTAGATTGTGATAGATTAATTGTGAATGGATTAAGTCCCCATGATTTTGTTTATTGAGAATATCTTTCCTAAAATTTACATGTCTTACTGATTACCGATAAATTCATGCTTTCTATGAATTAGTTCCTTGAATAAATGATTTGAACTACTTATTTTGTAAACCCTAATACCTGATCTTGGGTATATTTTTATGCCCAATAACAAATAAAACCCATAATTCATTGATCAAGTTGAGAGAAAATTCCTAGATTTAGTTCATATTATTGCATTTTTTGTATTATTGTAACCAACTAATGTGATTAGACACTTTCAGGGTTGATTGGGAAAGAATGAAC